>NC_091470.1:187708933-188073829 GCF_036971445.1 Narcine bancroftii
TCCCCTCCCCCCAACCCTGAAACCCTCCCCCTTTCTCCATTGGAACGCTCCCTTCCCTCTCTGAAACTCTTTCTTGAAACACTCCCCTCTCTGCACCCCTCCCTCCATCTCAAACTCTCCCCTCCTTGCCTCGAACCACTCCTCTATCTCCCCCAAAAACATTCCCCTGAAACACTCTCTTCTCTCCCCCTCCCCTCCCCTGAAACTCTCTCTCCCTCCCCTAGAAACACCCCCCCGCCCACTCCTTCCTCCTCCTTGACTCACTGTTTCCCTGATGTAAAAAAATGTACAACATTTCTCCTGACAGGGCCAAAGGGGAGCGCCACCCCCTCACAGATTCCCCCTCCCATCCCACCCTGAAGGAGCTCAGAAGAGATTTACCAGGATGTTGCGCAGACTTCAAGAACTGAGTTACGGGGAACAGATAAACAGGTGAGGACTTTATTCCCTGGAGCATAGAGAAATGAGGGGAACTTTGATCGAGGTATTTAAAATTATGAGGGGGTGGACTGTGCTACCAATCAACCGTATAAGAAAAAGACCTGGGATTAATAGGCTTTAATCACCTTTAGAGGTCACCATATCTTTCATGTTGCTGGCCTGGTTCCAATCTGGTACTGAGGGAGGGGCTTTGGGTGCAACAGCCTTTATGGGGATGGGAGGAGTCACAGGTTCAGGGGGCGGCCCAGCCCATAAGCACACAGTGGTAACACCACTGAGGGTGGATGAGATACAAACCAGAGGATAAGGGCTAAGGGTGCGTAGTGATGTGACATCTTAAGGACTGGTTCCTCCACCACCACCCCCCCCCCCCCCAGCATATCCCCGATATAAACCCCAGATCCCTGCCAAAACCCCAGTTCGGTCCAAAGATTACTGTGTGTTATTCTTACTAAATAAAAGCGTCTTGAGCACCCTCAGTTGCGCTACATGGTGAAAGGGGAAAGGTTTAGGGGGTACATGAGTTGGGGGAGGGAACTTCTTCACACTGAGAGCGGTGGAGTGTGGAGCAGTGGGAGTGTGGAACAGGTGAAGTGGTAAATGCGGGCTCAGTTTTGACAATGAAGAAAAATTTGGACAGGGACATGGACGGGAGGGGTATGGTTTGGGTGCAGGTCAGTGGTACTCGGCAGAATAATAGTTCGGCACAGACTAGAAGGTCTGAAGGGCCTGTTTCTGTGCAGGTGTTTTATGGATAAGGGTTAAGTCAGTGATTCTCAACCTTACTACCCATAGAGCACCAATGGCAGAGAAGCTCTGTGGGTAGTAAGAAGTGCTATTAAGTAAGGGGTTTGTATATGAGTGGGGGAGAAAGATTTGAGAACTGCTGGGTTAGGAAATAAATGCTGGTTATGCCCACGTCGGAATGGATGGCGGTGAATGCTGGGAGCGGGAATTATATCCCCGTCGCTGTCAGCTAAGTTCCCACCCACTGCAAGGACAGGGAGGGGGTGCAGTGCCCAAATCACGCACCCCTCCAGCCATCTGGCAACAGACCACTTACCTTGCGTTCCCTCTCCGTCCCAACTCCGTCAGGGAAACTGGGGACAGAAGGGGAAAGAGTGAGTGACCCGTGCCCACCTCCCCTCCCTGACACCACACAATTCTCCCGGGCCCACCCACCGCTCTGCTGTTACCCCTGGACATCGGTGCAGGACATCATCACACACCATGTCGCATCTGCACAGATGCAGGCTCCCGGGGGGCAAGGGTCACCTTGTTCAGCAGCAGAAAGGGGAAGAGGCTGAGGGGTCTGGGAGGGGCAGGACCCAGCAGCAGAAGGGGGACTCCAAGTGAGTGAAAGAGAGAGAGGAGTGTGGAATTCAATGATGTTGTGTTGCGGCTGGGTTATATATATTTTATTTTTCACACTGTGAATCATATCAACCAAAATATGTACAAACGTTTCTCATTAAAAATACACAGTGGCATTTTCTCCTTTTCCCCCCTTTCCCTCCCTCCTCTCTTCCCACCACCCCTCCAAAACCCATAAATATTCAACATATACAATACAATAAAACCATAAAACAATATCTTCACATAAAGGAAAATAAACAAGAAAAATGTGTCGTTACACACTGAATCTAGTTGTTTTGTCTTCTTTATCATTTTCATTTTAGGGGTCGGAAGTTTAATAGGCAAGCTCTCTCTGTTATGTTCCATGTACGGTTCCCAAATTTGTTCAAACAATGTGACTTTATTTTTTAAATTATATGTTATTTTTTCCAATGGAATACATTTATTCATTTCCATGTACCACTGCTGTATTCTCAGGCTCTCTTCCATTTTCCAAGTTGACCTTATACAATTTTTTGCTTCAGCTAAGGCCATCATAATAAATCTTTTTTGTGCTTCATCCAATTTGAGGCCTAATTCCTTATTTCTTATATTACTTAGAAGAAAGATCTCTGGATTTTTTGGTATGTTATTTTTTTGTGACTTTATTTAATACCTGATTTAGATCTTCCCAAAACTTTTTCACATGCCCAAATTGCATGTACTGTTGTTCCCGTTTCCTTCTTACAGCAAAAAACATCTATCTGATAATGTTGGATCCCATTTATTTAACGTATGGAGCGTGATATATAACCTGTGTAACCAATTATAGTGTATCATACGTAACCTTGTGTTTATTGATTTCTTCATAGTTCCAGAACATAACTTTTCCCATGCTTCATTTTTTATCTTTATGTTTAAATCCTTTTCCCACTTCTGCTTAGGTTCATAGTTTATTTCATCATTTTCTTATCTTGTAGCTTGATGTACATGTTCATTATAAATCTTTTAATTATCATTGTGTGTGTAATCACATATTCAAAGCTGCTTCCTTCTGGTAATCTCAGTCTGCTTCCCAATTTGTCCTTTAAGTAGGTTTTCAGTTGGTGGTATGCAAACATTGTACCATGAGTTATTCCATATTTGTACTTCATTTGTTCAAATGATAATAAATTATTTGCCAAAAAACAATTTTCTATTCTTTTAATTCCTTTTCTCTCCCATTCTCTAAAGGAAAGGTTATCTATTGTAAAAGGGATTAGTGGATTTTGCATCAATAATAATTTTGGTATTTGGCAATTCGATTTTTTTCTTTCCAAGTGGATCTTCTTCCATATATTAAGTAAATGATGGATTACTGGTGAGCTTTTATATTGGATCAGCTTTTCATCCCACTTATAAAATGTACATTCCGGTACCTTCTCCCCTATTTTATCTAGTTCTATCTTAGTCCAGTCTGGTTTTTCCCTTGTCTGGTAAAAATCTGATAAATACCTTAATTGTGCGGCTCTATAATAATTTCTAAAGTTTGGTAACTGCAAACCACCTTGGTTATACCTCTCTGTTAATTTATCTAATGCTACCCTCGGTTTCCTCTCTTTCCGCAAGAATTTCCTTATTATTCTCTTTAGTTCATTAAAAAAGAATTCTGTTAAGGGAATTGGTAATGTTTGAAATAAATATTGTATCCTTGGGAACATGTTCATTTTAATGGAGTTTACCCTCCCTATCAACATTAGTGATAATTCTTTCCAATGTTCTAAGTCTTCCTGGAATTTATTTATTAGTGGCTGATAATTTAGTTTGTACAAGTGCCTTAAATTATTATCTAACCTGATCCCTAGGTATCGGATTGTTTGTGTTTGCCATTTAAATGGTGATTCTTTTTAAAATTCTGTATAATCCGCATTACTCATTGGCATCGCTTCACTTTTGTTTGCATTGATCTTGTACCCCGATATTTCTCCATATTCCTCATAAAGTTCTTTTATTGATATTTCTGGCTCTGTCAGCTATACTATGATGTCATCTGCAAATAAACTGATTTTATACTCCTCCTCCTTTATTTTTATCCCTTTTATTTTATTTTCTATTCTTATCAGTTCTGCCAAAGGTTCTATTACTAAGGCGAACAATGAGGAGGATAATGGACATCCCTGCCTAATTGACCTACTTAATTTAATTCGATACAAATCCATTTACTGCTACTTTTGCCAACGGTCCATTATACAATGCTTTAATCCAATTTATATATTTTTCTGGTAGACTGAACTTCTGTAATACTTTATATAATTCCACTCTACTCTCTCAAAGGCTTTTTCAAAATCTAAAGCAACAGCCACTGTTGGTTTCTTATTTCCTTGAACTGTATGAATTAGATTAATAAATTTACAGACATTATCCGCTGTTCGTCTTTTCTTAATAAATCCAGTTTGGTTTTGCTTTACTATTTTTGGTAAACAGTCGGCCAATCTATTTGCTAATAATTTTGCTATTATCTTATAATCTGAATTATGTAGAGATAATGGTCTATATGATGCTGGTGTTAATGGATCCTTCCCCGTCTTTGGTATTACTGTAATTATTGCTGTCTTAAATGAATCTGGCAACTTTTGTGTTTCTTCTACCTGGTTCATTACTGCCAGGAGAGGAGGAATTAATAACTCTTTAAACATTTTATAGAATTATATTGGGAATCCATCTGCCCTGGGGCTGGGTTATAGAGATGGGTTGGGGCATGGGGGGTTTTACAGAAGTAGGGAGGAGTCGGGGAAGTTCCAAAGAGGAGCAGGTTAAAGAGATAGGATAGGGTGGAATTACAGAAAGAGGGAAGGGTGTAGGAGATAGAAGGGATTCCAGAGATAGGGAAGGGTTTAGGAGCTAGAGAGGGTTCCAGAGATGGAAGGGGGTAGGAGCAGGAGGGGATTCCAAAGATAGGGAGGGGTATTGGAGTTAAAGAGATAGGATAGGATAGGGCATGGGTGGAATTACAGAAAGAGGGAAGGTTGTAGGAGATGTAAGGGATTCCAGAGATAGGGAAAGGTTTAGGAGCTAGAGAGGGTTCCAGAGATGGAGGGGATTCCAAAGATAGGGAGGGGTATTGGGGCTGGAGGGGATTCCAGGGATGGGGAGGGGTGTTAGGGCTGGAGGGGATTCCAGAGGAGGGGAGAGGCATTGGAACTGGTGGTGATTCCAAGGGAGGGGAGGGGGAGGTGTGTTGGGGCAGGAGGCAATTCCAGGGGGCGGGGAGGGAGGCAATTCCAGGGGCGGGGAGGGAGGCAATTCCAGGGGCGGGGAGGGAGGCAATTCCAGGGGCGGGGAGGGAGGCAATTCCAGGGGCGGGGAGGGAGGCAATTCCAGGGGCGGGGAGGGAGGCAATTCCAGGGGCGGGGAGGGAGGCAATTCCAGGGGCAGGGAAGGAGATGAAGTACAGCAACCAGTGAGAGCCCACCATCACTCTCCACACTTACCGGCTCCCCCCCCCCGGTCGAGGCCTCCCCCCCCCCCGCCGCCCCCCCCCCCCGGTCCGACCCCCCCCGCCCGGTCCGACCCCCCTGGCCCCGGTCCGAACCCCCCGGTCCCGGCCCCGACCCCCCGGTCCCGGCCCCGACCCCCCGGTCCCGGCCCCGGCCCCCCGGTCCCGGCCCCGGCCCCGACCCCCCGGTCCCGGCCCCGGCCCCGACCCCCCGGTCCCCGGCCCCGGCCCCGACCCCCCGGTCCCGGCCCCGGCCCCGACCCCCCGGTCCCGGCCCCGGCCCCGACCCCCCTGGTCCCGGCCCCGGCCCCGACCCCCCTGGTCCCGGCCCCCGGCCCCGACCCCCCTGGTCCCGGTCCCGGCCCCCGACCCCCCTGGTCCCGGTCCCGGCCCCCCTGGTCCCGGCCCCGACCCCCCTGGTCCCGGCCCCGACCCCCCTGGTCCCGGCCCCGACCCCCCCGGTCCCGGCCCCGGCCCCGACCCCTGCCCCGACCCCTGGCCCGACTCTCAGTCCCCCTGCCCCGGTCTGACCCCCCAGTTCCCCTGCCCCGGTCTGACCCCCCAGTTCCCCTGCCCCGGTTTGACCCCCCAGTTCCCCTGCCCCGGTTTGACCCCGTCTCCCTGCCCCGGTCTGACCCCCGGTCTCCCTGCCCCGGTCTGACCCCCGGTCTCCCTGCCCCGGTCTGACCCCCGGTCCCCCTGCCCCGGTCTGACCCTCGGTCCCCCTGCCCCGGTCTGACCCCCGGTCTCCCTGCCCCGGTCTGACCCCCGGTCTCCCTGCCCCGGTCTGACCCCCGGTCTCCCTGCCCCGGTCTGACCCCCGGTCTCCCTGCCCCGGTCTGACCCCCGGTCTCCCAGCCCCGGTTTGACCCCCGGTCTCTTTGCCCCGGTTTGACCCCCGGTCTCCCTGCCCCGGTTTGACCCCCGGTCTCCCTGTCCCAGTTTGACCCCCGATCCCCTTGTCCCCCTGCCCGGTTTATGCCCAGTCTGTGGCCCGTTTTTACACCCAGTCTCCATGTCACAGTTTTACGCCCAGCCCTGGCCCACCATGAGACACTTACCCTCAGGCAACAACCAGTAGTGGAGCAGTTTCAGGATTCCGTGCAGAAAATAGGCACAAATCAGCATCCCCACTACCTCTTCAAACGAAGGCCATGAAACTCCTGGAAAGACATCAGGAAGGTGAGCTCCCTGACATCGGCACAGGCTCAGTTCCAGAGCACTGGCCAGGACAGGATGGGGCTCTGATGTCTAAAGACTGGCCAGGGACTTGGGGTATGGGCTGGGTGGAGATGAGGAGGTTTGAAATCGTGGATAGACCTCTCTGGGCGTTAAGTGTGGATGGTGGGAACGTGGGGAGTGTGGCCAGGTTCCCTGGGACAGAGGCATTGGACGTTCCTGAGAGGTCAGGAAACGATCTTCACGAATGGCTGACAGTGCCTGACAGTGGGAGGGAGCTCCGCACGGTGGGAGAGGTGGCGAGGGAGCCCCGCGGTGTGGGAGCAGCGGTGAGGAAGCCCCGCATAGTGGTAGGGGTGGTGAGGGAGCCCTGCGCAGTGGGAGGGGCGGTGATGAAGCCCCGAGCAGCGGGAAGGCCAGTGAGGGATCATGCACTAGAAGGGGCATTGAAGGAGCCCTGCACAGTGGGAGGGGCGGTGAGGGAACTCTGCATGGTTGAAGGCGAGTTGATCCATGAGTCGCCCTCTTTACCTGCCACCTTCAAGGTCAGGCTCCTCCTGACCCCTCCCTTCAGGGACACATGATCGACGTGACATGTGTAGACGGTACCGTGATCGGCCATGGTCGGTGTCACGGTGATCCCGCTGGTCAAGTTGAATGTCCCGTCACTGTTTTGCTGGTGCCCGCTCTGCCAGCTGTTGGGGAGGAGCTCAGCGCTGCTATTTCCAGGGATCCTGCGTGTCCAGGTCACGGTGACATCCAGTGGGTAGTAGTTGGCCACCTCACATAGGATGTTCTGGGCTTCACTCGGGCTGAGATACAGGGGGTCCGGCTTCAGCACAAGTTTCGGTGGCTCTGCAGAGACCAGCAGGAGACAGCAGTGAAACTTCTGGCTTCCCCCCACCCCCCCTCCAATGCTGCTGGGTAGGTCCCATTGGCTGTAACCCACAGTCTGGCCCCCTCTCCCTTGCCCAGAGGTCCCACAGTGTCAGCGGGCTGTTCCCACGCAGGCTGGCCATAAAGTCCCAGCAGGACTGCAGAGAGCCTGTCTTGTTACCACACCCTGGTCCTAGGCAGCGCGAGGGGGGGGGGGGCGTGGGGGAGGGGAGGGGTGGGGGGGGGGAAGGGAGGGGTGGGGGGGTGGGGGAGGGGAGGGGAGGGGTGGGGGGGTGGGGGGGGGGGAAATGATGGACCATCATGGTGTCTGTCTGTCGGTGTCGGTCTGTCGGTGTCGGTCTGTCGGTGTCGGTCTGTCGGTGTCGGTCTGTCGGTGTCGGTCTGTCGGTGTCGGTCTGTCGGTGTCGGTCTGTCGGTGTCGGTCTGTCGGTGTCGGTCTGTCGGTGTCGGTCTGTCGGTGTCGGTCTGTCGGTGTCGGTCTGTCGGTCTGTCGGTCTGTCGGTCTGTCGGTCTGTCGGTCTGTCGGTCTGTCGGTCTGTCGGTCTGTCGGTCTGTCGGTCTGTCGGTCTGTCGGTCTGTCGGTCTGTCGGCGTCGGTCTGTCGGCGTCGGTCTGTCGGCGTCGGTCTGTCGGCGTCGGTCTGTCGGCGTCGGTCTGTCGGCGTCGGTCTGTCGGCGTCGGTCTGTCGGCGTCGGTCTGTCGGCGTCGGTCTGTCGGCGTCGGTCTGTCGGCGTCGGTCTGTCGGCGTCGGTCTGTCGGCGTCGGTCTGTCGGCGTCGGTCTGTCGGCGTCGGTCTGTCGGCGTCGGTCTGTCGGCGTCGGTCTGTCGGCGTCGGTCTGTCGGCGTCGGTCTGTCGGCGTCGGTCTGTCGGCGTCGGTCTGTCGGCGTCGGTCTGTCGGCGTCGGTCTGTCGGCGTCGGTCTGTCGGCGTCGGTCTGTCGGCGTCGGTCTGTCGGCGTCGGTCTGTCGGCGTCGGTCTGTCGGCGTCGGTCTGTCGGCGTCGGTCTGTCGGCGTCGGTCTGTCGGCGTCGGTCTGTCGGCGTCGGTCTGTCGGCGTCGGTCTGTCGGCGTCGGTCTGTCGGCGTCGGTCTGTCGGCGTCGGTCTGTCGGCGTCGGTCTGTCGGCGTCGGTCTGTCGGCGTCGGTCTGTCGGCGTCGGTCTGTCGGCGTCGGTCTGTCGGCGTCGGTCTGTCGGCGTCGGTCTGTCGGCGTCGGTCTGTCGGCGTCGGTCTGTCGGCGTCGGTCTGTCGGCGTCGGTCTGTCGGCGTCGGTCTGTCGGCGTCGGTCTGTCGGCGTCGGTCTGTCGGCGTCGGTCTGTCGGCGTCGGTCTGTCGGCGTCGGTCTGTCGGCGTCGGTCTGTCGGCGTCGGTCTGTCGGCGTCGGTCTGTCGGCGTCGGTCTGTCGGCGTCGGTCTGTCGGCGTCGGTCTGTCGGCGTCGGTCTGTCGGCGTCGGTCTGTCGGCGTCGGTCTGTCGGCGTCGGTCTGTCGGCGTCGGTCTGTCGGCGTCGGTCTGTCGGCGTCGGTCTGTCGGCGTCGGTCTGTCGGCGTCGGTCTGTCGGCGTCGGTCTGTCGGCGTCGGTCTGTCGGCGTCGGTCTGTCGGCGTCGGTCTGTCGGCGTCGGTCTGTCGGCGTCGGTCTGTCGGCGTCGGTCTGTCGGCGTCGGTCTGTCGGCGTCGGTCTGTCGGCGTCGGTCTGTCGGCGTCGGTCTGTCGGCGTCGGTCTGTCGGCGTCGGTCTGTCGGCGTCGGTCTGTCGGCGTCGGTCTGTCGGCGTCGGTCTGTCGGCGTCGGTCTGTCGGCGTCGGTCTGTCGGCGTCGGTCTGTCGGCGTCGGTCTGTCGGCGTCGGTCTGTCGGCGTCGGTCTGTCGGCGTCGGTCTGTCGGCGTCGGTCTGTCGGCGTCGGTCTGTCGGCGTCGGTCTGTCGGCGTCGGTCTGTCGGCGTCGGTCTGTCGGCGTCGGTCTGTCGGCGTCGGTCTGTCGGCGTCGGTCTGTCGGCGTCGGTCTGTCGGCGTCGGTCTGTCGGCGTCGGTCTGTCGGCGTCGGTCTGTCGGCGTCGGTCTGTCGGCGTCGGTCTGTCGGCGTCGGTCTGTCGGCGTCGGTCTGTCGGCGTCGGTCTGTCGGCGTCGGTCTGTCGGCGTCGGTCTGTCGGCGTCGGTCTGTCGGCGTCGGTCTGTCGGCGTCGGTCTGTCGGCGTCGGTCTGTCGGCGTCGGTCTGTCGGCGTCGGTCTGTCGGCGTCGGTCTGTCGGCGTCGGTCTGTCGGCGTCGGTCTGTCGGCGTCGGTCTGTCGGCGTCGGTCTGTCGGCGTCGGTCTGTCGGTCTGTCGGTCTGTCGGTCTGTCGGTCTGTCGGTGTCGGTCTGTCGGTGTCGGTCTGTCGGTGTCGGTCTGTCGGTGGCGGTCTGTCGGTGTCGGTCTGTCGGTGGCGGTCTGTCGGTGTCGGTCTGTCGGTGTCGGTCTGTCGGTGTCGGTCTGTCGGTGTCGGTCTGTCGGTGTCGGTCTGTCGGTGTCGGTCTGTCGGTGTCGGTCTGTCGGTGTCGGTCTGTCGGTGTCGGTCTGTCGGTGTCGGTCTGTCGGTGTCGGTCTGTCGGTGTCGGTCTGTCGGTGTCGGTCTCTCGGTGTCGGTCTCTCGGTGTCGGTCTCTCGGTGTCGGTCTCTCGGTGTCGGTCTGTCGGTGTCGGTCTGTCGGTGTCGGTCTGTCGGTGTCGGTCTGTCGGTGTCGGTCTGTCGGTGTCGGTCTGTCGGTGTCGGTCTGTCGGTGTCGGTCTGTCGGTGTCGGTCTGTCGGTGTCGGTCTGTCGGTGTCGGTCTGTCGGTGTCGGTCTGTCGGTGTCGGTCTGTCGGTGTCGGTCTGTCGGTGTCGGTCTGTCGGTGTCGGTCTGTCGGTGTCGGTCTGTCGGTGTCGGTCTGTCGGTGTGTCGGTCTGTCGGTCTGTCGGTCTGTCGGTCTGTCGGTCTGTCGGTCTGTCGGTCTGTCGGTCTGTCGGTCTGTCGGTCTGTCGGTCTGTCGGTCTGTCGGTCTGTCGGTCTGTCGGTGTGTCGGTCTGTCGGTCTGTCGGTGTGTCGGTCTGTCGGTGTGTCGGTCTGTCGGTGTCGGTCTGTCGGTGTCTCGGTGTCGGTGTCTCGGTGTCGGTGTCTCGGTGTCGGTCTGTCGGTGTCGGTCTGTCGGTGTCGGTCTGTCGGTGTCGGTCTGTCGGTGTCGGTCTGTCGGTGTCGGTCTGTCGGTGTCGGTCTGTCGGTGTCGGTCTGTCTGTCTGTCGGTGTCGGTCTGTCTGTCTGTCGGTGTCGGTCTGTCTGTCTGTCGGTGTCGGTCTGTCTGTCTGTCGGTGTCGGTCTGTCTGTCTGTCGGTGTCGGTCTGTCTGTCTGTCGGTGTCGGTCTGTCTGTCTGTCGGTGTCGGTCTGTCTGTCTGTCGGTGTCGGTCTGTCTGTCTGTCGGTGTCGGTCTGTCTGTCTGTCGGTGTCGGTCTGTCTGTCTGTCGGTGTCGGTCTGTCTGTCTGTCGGTGTCGGTCTGTCTGTCTGTCGGTGTCGGTCTGTCTGTCTGTCGGTTTCGGTCTGTCTGTCTGTCGGTGTCGGTCTGTCTGTCTGTCGGTGTCGGTCTGTCTGTCTGTCGGTGTCGGTCTGTCTGTCTGTCGGTGTCGGTCTGTCTGTCTGTCGGTGTCGGTCTGTCTGTCTGTCGGTGTCGGTCTGTCTGTCTGTCGGTGTCGGTCTGTCTGTCTGTCGGTGTCGGTCTGTCTGTCTGTCGGTGTCGGTCTGTCTGTCTGTCGGTGTCGGTCTGTCTGTCTGTCGGTGTCGGTCTGTCTGTCTGTCGGTGTCGGTCTGTGTCTGTCTGTGTCGGTCTGTGTCTGTCTGTGCCTGTGTCTGTGTCTGTCTGTGCCTGTGTCTGTGTCTCTGTCTGTGTGTGTGTGTGTGTGTGTGTGTGTGTCTGTGTGTGTCTGTGTCTGTGTGTGTCTGTGTCTGTGTGTGTCTGTGTCTGTGTCTGTGTCTGTGTGTGTCTGTGTCTGTGTCTGTGTGTGTCTGTCTGTGTCTGTGTGTGTCTGTGTGTGTCTGTGTCTGTCTGTGTCTGTCTGTGTCTGTCTGTGTCTGTGTCTGTCTGTGTCTGTCTGTGTCTGTGTCTGTGTGTGCCTGTGTGTGTGCCTGTGTGTGTGCCTGTGTGTGTATTTACGGACTTGTGTGTCGATAGACGTGTGTGTATCTATGGACATGTGTGTGCTTTCAGGACAAAGGTTTTGTGTCTGTCTGTCCATGGACACTTGGATGCATGTACGTACCTATGGGCATGTGTAGTTTGCGTGTCTGCAGGCGTGGGTGCATGTATTTACAGGAGTGCATGTGCATGTCCCCAATATACGTGAGTATGTTGCCCCTTTCTCCTATTGGGGCGCCAGGCGACTCTCTGTTTGCCTTACGACAGGCAGATGCTGAAGTACATCACATATATTACATTTTCAAAGCATTATTATGTGGCAATAAAAGGAACCCTTGAACCTTCCAATCTACAGTTGGGTGTGGGCGTTTATGTGCATGTGTTTGAGTGTGCGCGCGTATTTGAATGTGTGAATGCGTATGCGAGCACATGTGTGTGTGTGTTGGCATGTGCATGTGCGTATGGGTGTGTGTGGTGTGTGCGATTGCATGTGCGTGTGCGCCAGCGCATATATGTGTGTATGGGTGTATGTGGCGTGTGTGAGAGCACATGCATGTGCATATGGGTCTGTGTGCGCCCACGTGTGTTAGCGAGAGAGAGAGAGAGAGAGAGAGCGCGTTCAGAGGCTGGTTGTGTGTGCAGGGGGGGGGGGAATGATGAGAGCCCTCACTGAACGTGGTTGGGCCGCAGCAGAGTTGGACAGGATCATGGAGGGAAGACACGTCCACTTGTTGAAGGTTCATGGACTGGGGGGTGTGGGGGGATGCAAAAAGTTTCAAAGTGAAGGATATGGTGTGGGGGGGGGTGAGAAGAGACTGTTCTCCCCAGAGGGCGGGGTCTGGGATTCAATGCCAGGGAGCCAATCACATGCTGGGGGGGGGGTTGGTGGTGAGACTGGCAGGGCTGCGGAGGTTGATGGGATAGAGAGACTTGGATAGATTAAAGAGTGGGGGGGGGGAGTGGGGGCAGATGATATACATTGTTGGAAAGAGTATGGTCATGCCCTTTGGCAGAAGAAACAGACGGGATTATTTAAATGGGGAGAAAATTCAAAATTCCGAGATGCAGAGATTTGGGCGCCTTCATGCAGGAAGGCCCTGAAAGGTTAACCTGCAGGTTGAGTCGGTGGGGGAGAAGGTGTGATAGTACAGACCTATCACCAATGTATATAGTTACAGTATCTAGAGTATGTAATGACTGTGCTTACAGCGATTGGCTGAGAGCTAAGTCACGCCTATTGTCTGGGCCTTAAAGGATTGTGTCCCTAGCCAGGTCGGATCATTCTGGACTGGTTGGCCACCTGTGAAGAGCTCCTGCCTTTTACTAATAAAAGCCTTGGTTTGGATCAACAAGTCTTTGGTTCTTTCGACGAGCTCTACAGAAGGCGAATGCAATGTTGGCGTTCAGTTCCAGAGGGATGGCCTACAAAAGCAGGGAGATGATGTGGAGTCTCGACGAAGCACTGGCAAGACAGTTTTGGACGCTGTATCTGAGAAGAGTTGTGCTGGCATTGGGGAGCATTCAGAGATTTACTAGAATGATATCAGGATTGAAAGCACTCGTTGGGAGTACAGAAGGGTGGTGGGGAACCTCGTGGAGGTATCTCAATTGCTGGACAGAGTAGACGTTTCCCACGGCGGGCAAGTCATGGATGAGAGGGCGTAACATCAGTTTAAAGCAGAGATGCGGAGACATTTTTTCAGTCAGAGGGTTGTGGAGTGTTGCCACAAACAGTGAGATATTTAAGGCAGAGATTGATGAGTCAAGGCATCAGGGAGAGAAAGCCGGGGAGCGGGGCTGAGGGGATGGATCCTCTCATGATTAGAATGGCGGGGCAGGCCCAACTTCTGCTCCTGTACGTTGTAATGGAGCAGGAGCCAGCATGTGTTCGATGGATTGAAGGGAAAACCTACCCAATATCTCCAGGGTGATAGCCTGCTGGATCTGGAAGTTGGAAATGTACAGGGTGCAGATGTATGTCCCCTTAGATCGCACGTCCACACGGCGCATCAACAGTGAGGCGTTCCCTCGGCTGTGTAGACGGTCAAGGAAGAGCTCAGTGCCCTCCTGAGCTGCGTAGACCCGGTCCTGTGGCCCATGGTATGCGTAGACCAGGTGCCCGCTGCCTTGGAACTGGTAACGCCACTCCACCCCGAAGCCTGTGGTACGGTCCAGCGTGAAGCCACAGTCCAGTACCACATCCTGGCCCAGTCTGGCACGGACCACCGATGTGCGGGTGAAGACGTTCAGGACCACTGAGGGAGAGAGAACAGGGGAGGTGAGTGTGATCTGCGATTGGGCGGGAGGGGGTGGGGGGGAGGTACGGCAGGTACAGACCCCTTCCGAGGCACAAATCCCGGGTACAAGTCACCCACCCTTCCACCCGTGATATCTGACATAAAGCTCTCCTGCAGTGGGGAGCTCCCTCACTGTTTCCCCCCCCCCCCCACAGTTGGGAACTCTCTCACCATGTCTCCCTGTGGTGAATGTCTGCCAAGCTGCCTGTCTCCCCTCTGGCAAGCCTTGCTGTATTAACATTGGCTGTGTATTATCTCGACTATCAAGGACACTCCCCTTGGGTATAACTGTATATGCATCTATTGTCTTTCATTATTGTACCACGAGTTTCTGCCAATAAAAGCCATGATTATTGTTTAACCACATCGTCCTTGTCTACTTCATCAACTGGCACTTCACTCCTACAGTGGGAGCCACCCGCACTGCCCCTCCCACAGGGGGCTGCTCCCTCACTGCCCCTCCCACAGGGGGCTGCTCCCTCACTGCCCCTCCCACAGGGGGCTGCTCCCTCACTGCCCCTCCCACAGGGGGCTGCTCCCTCACTGCCCCTCCCACAGGGGGCTGCTCCCTCACTGCCCCTCCCACAGGGGGCTGCTCCCTCACTGCCCCTCCCACAGGGGGCTGCTCCCTCACTGCCCCTCCCACAGGGGGCTGCTCTCTCACTGCCCCTCCCATAGTCAAGAGCTCCCTCACTGTCCGTCCCCCCCCACAGTGGGGAGCTCCCTCAACATCAGACCAAGTGCGGAGGGAAGGAGGGAAAGCCACCCTCCACACCCTGCTTGCCCCCCCCACCTGCCCCCAGGGCTCACGCAAATGGAGCCAACTCGGCGGGCGGGACAGTGCTGGGTCTGGGGTTACCTGAGGTCTGGTAGGGCGCTGCGTCCTCCTCTCCCCTGGGTCCCGACAGCACCCGATGCAGGCTGGTCACACTGAAGGTGCGGTCTGGGCTCTGCAGGTAGGTGCTGAACCAAAGTCTGGATTGGTAGGCAGGGGTCTTTTCCTCCTTGGTCAGCTGGGAGCCCCAGGGCACTGCCGCTTCCTGGGGCGTGTATCTGTTGATCTCACATCTTGGCTTTGGCCTCACACCCCTGGGCTGGCGGAAGCTAGGGTGTGCTATGACCCGCGAGTCATCTGCACAGACAGGCAAGGTACATTTAGATCCGCAGCACGGTAACAGACCCACGAGTCTGTGGCGCACAATCACATCCAATTGGCCTACAGCCCCCATTAAGTTTTGAGGGTGGGAGGAAACTGGAAACCCACACAGTCACGGGGAGAACATGCAAACTCCTTACAGACAGCGATGGTATTCGAACCCCAGTCCCGATCGCTGGCGCTGTAATAGTGCTAACCGCTACGGCAACCATGCAGCCCCTTGTCAAACAACAAAATCTGCAGGCACTCTGACTGGAGCAAGACACACAGCATAATTTATGTAATGGAGAGGGTTCAAATCCCTACATCCCTCAAGGTCACCGTACAGGCTGATAGGATAGTTAAGAAGGCCGATGGGATGCTGGGCTTCATTAATGGGGGGACTGAGTTCAGGAGTCAAGAGGTCACGTCGCGACTCCACCAATCTCTGGCGAGGCCACGCTTGGGAGTATTGTGTCCAGTTCTGATCACCTCATTATAGGAAGGTCATGGAAGCTTTGGAGAGGGTCACAAGATTCACAAGACAGAGGGAGAGAAAGTTGGCCCAACTAGGCCCAACGAGTCTGTTCCGTAAATCTACACTCAGCTACTCTGCACTAGTTCCAGTTTCTGGCCTTGTCCCCATATCCCTTGATGCCCTCACTAATGAGATACTTGTGTATTTCTTGTTCAAAATACTCCCAGTGATCTGGCTCTACTGCTGTATGCAGCAGCGAGTTCCATGGATCCACGACCCTCTGGCTAAAGAAGTTCTTCCTAATCTCTGTGTTAAATGGATAACCTCTCATTTTCAGACTATGACCCCCCCTTGTCCTTGATTCACCCACCAAGGGAAACATCTTACCCGCATCCATTATCGAAACCTTTCAAAATTCGAAAAGCCTCAATGAGACCTTGTCTCGTTCTCCTAGACTCCAATGAATACAACCCAAGAGCTGCCAAATGCACTTCGTATATTAGCCCTTGCATTCCGGGAATCATCCTGGTAAATCTCCTCTCCAACAACATCACATCCTTTCTAAGATAGAGGGCCCAAAACTGCATACAGTTCTCCAAATAAGGCCTCACCAGGGCCCCATAGAACTTCATCAACACCTCTTTACTTTTATACACTATTCCCCTTGAAGTGAACGCCAACATAGAATTCGCTTTCTTCACTGACGATCCCACCTGGTCATTAACTTTTAGGTTTCCCTGCATGAGGACACCCAGGTCCCTTTGGACATCCGAGGTCTGAATTTTCACCCCATTCAAACAGTATTCTGCCTGTTTGTTTCCACTGCCAAAATGTACATCTCTCTATGTTAAATCTCATCTGCCATATTTTTGCCCAGTCTTCTAATCTCTCTATAACCTTCTGCAACTTTACAGTTTCTACTACACTTCCTGCTCCGCCACCAATCTTGGTGTCATCCGCATATTTGGCCACAAAACCATTCATACCACAATCCAAATCATTATTAATTGCAGAGCAAATTTATCAGGGTGTTGCCTGGATTGGAGAACGTGTCTTTATGAGGCAAGGTGAGGCTTTTCTCTCTGGAGTGTAGAAGGATAAGAGGAGACTTGGTGAAGGTCTGCGAGGTTATGAGAGGCATCGAGAGGGTGGCTGTTTCCTGGGGCAGGACCAGCAAACACCAGAGGACGTCTGTACAAAGTGAAGGGAGGGAAGTTTAGGGGCGATGTCAGGGGCATGGTTTTTTCTTAAACACCGAGTTGTGGGGGCCTGGAATGCCTTGATGGGGGATGGTGGTGGAGGCTGGAACATCAGAGAAGCATTTAAGAGTCTCTTAGGCATGTGGATGAAAGAAAAATAGAGAGTTATGGGGTAGGGAGGGTTTAGTACTTTTTGTATATGGGTCAGCACAACATTGAGGGCTGAAGGGCCTGTACTGGGGCTGTAGTTCTATGTTCTATACGTAACCAACGTTTCAAGCCTGGGACCTTCGTCAATCCATGTGCAAAAAGCAGTCTGGCGGCCGAATAACCTGGTGTGGAGGGAGGGGCACAGGCCCTCTGGCAAGAGGTGGAGGTGGGTGGGAGGGTAGAGGAGAAAAAAGCTGAGAAGCGATAGGGGCGGGAGAGGGGGGATCTGAATGGAGAGGGGATGGGTTGGAGAAAAGGAGAGAGGGATGGGATAAGAGACAGGCGAGGGGCCAAATTGAAACCAGAGAGGTTGGTGTCATTGCCGCCCCATGGGAGGGTACCAGACATTTAAATTCATGCCGTCCAATCAACCCCGTGTTCTTTGGAGACTGGGAGGACACCGGGGCACTTGGGGAAAAACCCACTTAGACACGGCCAGATGATAAAAAGAAGACAGCGCCAGATTCAAACCCGGGACTGTACCTCCTGACCAAAAAGCTTTTCTCTGGATTACGTACAACCTATAGTAATACTGATATAATTTAAATAAATATAAGGGACTGTTACCGTTATAATTTAAATTATAATAATTTATAGACAGGTACTCCACGACATGATCATAATTCGGATCAAAGGATTGGGCATATTGAAAGGACGTGCGCACTTGTTAGTCGGCATCCTGGGGTCTGCAAGCTGGGTGTGGCCATCTTGATTCCTGTGCACTTGCGAGTCTTCAGTTGGCACATGCATGAACGGTTTGCACTTTGGAGGTCAGTGGGCGCAGGCGTGAGAGTTAAGCGGCCTGAAATATATTTGACTTAGCGCCCTTAAAGGTTGTCACAATGCGGCGGATTAGCCTTGCACTCGTCAACCTTCTTGGGGAGCCCTGCTGCCCCTTCCTCTGTAACACCTTCAGTCCCCTACACCCTTCCCTGCCTCTGGAACACCTTCACTCTCCTACACCCCTCCCTACCTCCATAATACCCTCACTTTCCTACACCCCTCCCTACCTCTGTAACACCCTCCATCCCCTGCACCCCTCCCTACCTCTGTAACACCCTCCGTCCCCTGTACCCCTCCCTATCTCTGTAACCCCCTCAGTCTTCTACACCCCTCCCTTTCTCTGTAACCCCCTCGGTCCCCTACACCCCTCCCTACCTCTGTAACACCCTCACTCTCCTACACCCCTCCCTACCTCTGTAACAATCTCCATCCCCTACACCCCTCCCTACCTCTGTAACACCCTCAGTCCCCTACACCCCTCCCTGCCTTTGTAACGCCCTCAGTTCCCTACTCCCCTCCCTGCCTTTGTAACACCCTCAGTTCCCTACACCCCTCCCTGCCTTTGTAACACCCTCAGTCCCCTACACCCCTCCCTGCCTCTGGAACATACTCCGTCCCCTACACCTCTCCCTACCTCAGGAACACGCTCCGTCCCCTACACCCCTCCCTATCTCTATAACCCCCTCAGTCCCCTACACCCCTCCCTACCTCTGGAACACGCTCCGTCCCCTACACCCCTCCCTACCTCTGGAACACGCTCCGTCCCCTACACCCCTCTCTACCTCTGGAACACGCTCCGTCCCCTACACCCCTCCCTACCTCTGTAACCCCCCCTCAGTCCCTACACCTCTCCCTATCTCTGGAACACCCTCAGTCCCCTACACCCTTCCCCATCTCCTTGATCGGAGAAGCCAGGGGAAAGCTACACAGTGAGATGAGTATCGTAATTGAACCCAGTGCACAGCACCACTGCCATTTTGAGCGCCTCTAGTGAGGGAATGTATTGCCCCATTCCGCAGACCCCTGCTCTGGGGATGAATCTTTCCTTCCAACCCCATTTCCCACACACTTTAGAATTCCTGGGATCTTACCAAAGACATTCAGGAGCACAGCAGACTTCACCTCAGCCGGCAGGTCTCGTTCAGAGGAGGGATCCCCTTTCACCTTCCGGTTGGACACTTCACGGAGCAAAAGGAGAGTATCCGTCTGGATCACGGAACCAGGGGAACTCCCTTTGCCAACTGCATCCTCCACAAGCGTGCAGTCCACCAACGTTCCAACTTCCGGAACCCAACCCTGCCTAAAATCTGGGAAGAGACAGGACTCTGATTAACCTTGGAAGCGTGCTGGCCAGCTGCCTCATGGGGAGCATCAATGCCTCTGAGTGGAAAGCCCTGCAAAAGGTGGTGAACACAGCCCAGCACAGCACAGGCAGAACCCTCCCCACTATAGAGAACATAGAAATAAAAATAGACTCTGCATGCCAAACTGCATGAGTTTTTCAAGCTCTGCTGGGACCAAGGAAAGCTGCCTCAGGACGTTCGTGATGCCATCATCATCAGCCTGTGCAAAAACAAAGGCGAAAAATCAGACTGCTCAAACTACAGGAGAATCACGCTGCTCTCCATTGCAGGCAAAATCTTCGCTAGGATTCTCCTAAATAGAATAATACCTAGTGTCGCCGAAAATGTCCTCCCAGAATCACAGTGCGGCTTTCGCACAAACACAGGAACTACTGACATGGTCTTTGCCCTCAGACAGCTCCAAGAAAAGTGCAGAGAACAAAACAAAGGACTCTACATTACCTTTGTTGACCTCACCAAAGCCTTCGACACTGTGAGTAGGAAAGGGCTTTGGCAAATACTAGAGCGCCTCGGATGCCCCCCAAAGTTCCTCAACATGGCTATCCAACTGCACGAAAACCAACAAGGTCGGGTCAGATACAGCAATGAGCTCTCTGAACGCTTCTCTATTAACAATGGCGTGAAGCAAGGCTGCATTCTCGCACCAACCCTCTTTTCAATCTTCTTCAGCATGATGCTGAAACAAGCCATGAAAGACCTCAACAATGAAGACACTGTTGACATCCGGTACCGCACGGATGGCAGTCTCTTCAATCTGAGGCGCCTGCAAGCTCACACCAAGACACAAGAGCAACTTGTCCGTGAACTACTCTTTGCAGACGATGCCGCTTTAGTTGCCCATTCAGAGCCAGCTCTTCAGCACTTGACGTCCTGTTTTGCGGAAACTGCCAAAATGTTTGGCCTGGAAGTCAGCCTGAAGAAAACTGAGGTCCTCCATCAGCCAGCTCCCCACCATGACTACCAGCCCCCCCACATCTCCATCGGGCACACAAAACTCAAAACGGTCAACCAGTTAACCTATCTCAGCTGCACCATTTCATTGGATGCAAGGATCGACAACGAGATAGACAACAGACTCGCCAAGGCAAATAGCGCCTTTGGAAGACTACACAAGAGTCTGGAAAAACAACCATCTGAAAAACCTCACAAAGTTTAGCGTATACAGAGCCGTTGTCATACCCACACTCCTGTTTGGCTCCGAATCATGGGTCCTCTACCGGCATCACCTATAATGTAGCATACATGAAATTCTGTGATTTTGTCTATTGTAAGGAAGTCAGAGTCGCCACTTTATCCTGTGCCCCTTCACAGAAATGAGGCCACAATGAACTCACAACCCCTGGTTTACAAGGCCAGTGCTCTAACCACTGAGCTCTCAGAGCCTCTACAGTCAGTGGTTCTCAACCTTTTTCTTTCCACTCACGTCCCGCTTTAAGTAATTCCTATGCCATCAATGCTCTGTGATTAGTAAGGGATTGCTTAAGGTGGGATGCGGGTGGGAAGGAAAGGCTGAGAACCACTGCTCTAGACTGAATTGTTACTGAAATATTTTGCTTGAGAAAAATTGGCATTGGCCCATTTCCTTTGGAGTTCTGAAACCATGCACATAACGAGTCAATGAGGGACGATTAAAACAGTGATTCGCAACCTTTTTCTTTCCGCTCATAGACCACCTTAACTAATCCCTATGCCGTCGGTGCTCTATGGAATTCCTTAAGGTGGTCTGTGGGTGGGAAGTTTTAATCATCCCTCATTGACTCGTTATGGGCATGGTTTCTTCTGGCTCTGGCAGGTATATTTTGTGACATCTTTAGCCGCAGGCAAGGATTGAAGGATAGCTAATATAGTTCTGTTATTTAAAAAGTAGCTCCAGGAATAATCCTCAAAGTTATCGGCCAGTGAGCCTGGTGTCAGTGGTGAGTAAGTTACTAGAAGATATACAAGTATTTAGAGGGATGGGGTCTGATTAGGGAGAGTCAACTTTGAGCGTGGTAGGTCGTGTTGAAGCAATCTTTTAGAGTTTTTTTCCCGAAGGTTACCAGGAAAGTTGATGAAGAAAAAGCTGTGGAAGTTGTCCATGTAGACTTTAGTAAGGCTTTTGACAAGGCCCCGCATTTGGGAGGTCAGCCAAGAAGGTTCAGCCACTCGGTATTTAGAATGAGGGCTTTAATTGGATAAGACATTGTCTTCACAGGGGAAGGCAGAGAGCGGTAGTAGATGTTTGTCTCTCTGACTGGAGGCCCACAGGGCTCAGGGATTGGTGCTGGGACCATTGTTGTTTGTTGTCTCTATCAGTGATCTGGATGATAATCTGGGAAATTGGAATCAACAGGTTTGTAGATTACACTAAGATTGGAGGCATCGTGGACTGTGAGGAAAGGTTTCAAAACTCGCAGTGGGATCTGGACCAGCTGGACAAATGATCAGCAAAATGGCAGATGGAATTTGTGTGAGGTGATGCATTATGGAAGGACAAACTGAGAAAGGACATACACAGTAAATGGTCAGGCACTCAGGAGTGCAGTGGAACAGAGGGATCTGGGAATACAGATACATCATTCCCTGAAAGTGGCGTACTGCATGCAATTTTCGTGACCTAATTCCAGGAAAGAGATCAGTGAGATTGAAAGCGTGCGGAGAAGATTCACTAGGATATTGGCTGACTTGAGGAACTGAGTTACAGGTTAGGACATGGAGAAGGACGAGGGGAGAATGGATAAAGGTATGCAAAATGATCAGGGATAGAAATAGAGTAAATGCCAGCAGGTTTTTACACTGAGGTTGGTTGAGACAAAAGCCAGAGGATATGTTAAGAGCGAAAGGGGAAGTGTTTAAAGGGAATATTTGGGGGATCTTGTTCACGCAGAAAGTGGTGAGGGTGTGGAACGAGCTGCCAGCTGAAGTGGTGAATGCGGGCTCAATTTTGACATTTAAGGACAGGTCCATGGATGGGAGGGAAATGGAGGGCTATGGTCCAGGTGCAGGTCATTGGGACTAGACAGAATAATGGTCTGACTAGATAGGCTGAAAGGTGTGTTTCAGTGCCGTGGTGTTCGACCGTTCTGTGATTCTCAGGAGCAGGGGGTCAGCAAACTGGCTTGAGTCTTCTCCATCACCCAATAAGATCTTGGCTCCTTATTTCTCCTACTGTGCAAAAATCTCCCAAACTGTGCCTGAAATAGATTTAATGAGGCAGCCTCCTTTGGCAGAAAACTCCACAGAGTAAAAGCATTTAGACCAACCTTTTTCTTCCCACTCACATCCCACTTTTAAGTAATCCCTCTACCATCGGTGCTCTGTGATTAGTAAGGGATTGCTTAAGGTGGGATGTGTGTGGAAAGAAAAAGTTTGAAAACCTCTGTTTCAATCGTCCCTCATTGACTCATTATGTGCCCAGTTTCAGAACTCCAGAGGAAATGGGCCAATGACAACTTTTTAAAAATATTTTATTTAGAATTTTAAATTACATAACATTGATTATAATATTGATATAAACACATGATTAAATAAACCCATCCATCCCAAAATCCCTCAACCACCCCTCTAACACCGTCCCTTCTCCCCTACCCACCTCCAAACAAAGGAAGATCTTCAATAAAAAAACGATCACAATCAACTTCCTAGCTGCGGACACGGAGATATCCACCAGAGCGAACCGAGAGATCCAATTTTAACACCAAGAATTTTTAAATATAGACTCCACACTGTTACCACAGAGAAGGCATATCACACAGGGGTAAAGATGAACAATTACTTTATTAACAAAAAATTCACCTTCAAACTTTAATTCAAAATCCCTCCTTTTATAACAATGCCCACTGATTACTATGCAAATTTCTATAACAGTGTAAAACTAATAAATACCCCAGCCTAAACAGAACATATATAATTAAAGTCGAAGTTATATTTCCAAACAGCCCACAGAAACACAGACACAAAACACACAAAACTTCGATCTCAACCGAAGCAAAGATCATAAACAAAATTCAGTTTGTTTGATAAATTGAAGCCAAAAGATCTTTGAGAGAGAGAGAGAGAGAGAGAGAGAGAGAGAGAACAAATTTCGAAGTTGTCTTGTGTTGCTGCAGAGAGAGGAACCACTGGCTTGGTACGAATCCTTCTGGCTGCCTTTGGAATGTTCATCCCTTTTAAAATGCCCATCATTCTAAACTGCCTCCCAGACAATGACTCATGCTTGGGCCTCCTTCCACTTCACAGCCACAGTTGGTTTGTCTTCCAACTCCAGAAATTTCTAGATCATCTGCACATGCCCAGTCCGTCTCCCACTCTCTCAGCAGTCCACCTTCACCTTGGCTCTTAAAGGCAAACTGTCATTTTCCAACGCAAAACCACACAACACAAAGGCCAATACACACAGAAGTCTGTAACAACACTTCTACGCAAAAAAAATTTATCTCTCAAATTATACATTATCTTCTCTAAAGGAATACAAGCTTTCATTTCATCAAATCTTTTCAGACTTAAAACCAAATCAGATTTCCATGTAATAGCTAAACGTTTTTTTAGAAACAGCCAAAGCCAAATGTAAAAATTCAATTTGATACGCAGCCAATCTCAACCGTAAGGCTTAATATCCCCTAATAATAACAATGGATCAAGTGGTAAATTCACTTTTGATACCTACTCTAAAAATATCTGAGTTAAATACGATTGGTGTAAAAAATTATATTGTACCAATCTATATGGTATATTTATGACCTTAGTCAAACTGTCTCTACACAAGTTCCTCCAAACACTTTTATCTATCTTTCTATTCAAATCCAATTCCTATTTCACCCTCGACTTATGAATATCCAGTTTAGGTATTTTATTTTGTAATAATTTATAAATCTCAAAATGAATCTTCCTTCACAAGTAATAATTCTAAAGTAATAATTCTAACGTCGAAAGAAATTAAAGCTTTAAATTCTATGCAAAATGGGAAATCTCCTGAAGAGGATGAATTTTATTATAAATTCAAGGATTTATTGATGCCTTTATTAATGGTAATACTAAAACAACTGACTGTAATTTGTTCTATTCCTGAATCTTTTTTCAAACTCTGTAATAACAGTGATACCCAAGAAAGATAAAGACCGGAATATTAATTATAAAATTGAGGTGAAGATTTTGGCGAATAGAGTAAATTAATATTTACCGAGTCGGTCCATTTAGATCAGACTGGATTTATGAAGAAAAGATATTCTGATAGTGGAGTGAAATTGATTAGTTTAATACGTAGTTCTCAGAGACAATTGGATTTGGCGTTAGTTTTGTCGTTAAATGCAGAAAGGCTTTTAATAGATTGGAATGGAATTTTTTTTAAATGTTTTACAAAAATTTCAATTTGGGTCAAAATTTATTAATTGGATTAAAGCTTTATATAGAAGTCTTCTGGGTAAAGTAGTTATCAATGGACAACTTTCTTCATATATTCCATTGACACGATCAGCTAGACAAGGCTGTCCTTTATTTCCTGCATTGTTTGTTTTAGCAATTGAAACATTGGCACAATTAATAAGACAAGATGTTGATATTAAAGGGATTAAAATTTAAAATTAGTCGTTTTGCAAATGATGTATTAATTTATGTTAACAGATCTGGAGAATTCTTTAGTTTCATTACATATAAAAAATTATAAGACTACGGAGCAATATGGGGATTTTAAAAGTTGATTGTTTTGATGCAGGGAGATTTTTTTTATCTTTTAATCAAATGAAAGAGAAGTTTCAAATCCCTTCGAATACTTTTTTTTTGTTATTAACGGGTTTAAAAAAAAATTGTTAGGAGAAATTTGGCCAAGGACAATTTTTCACAAGCAAAATATTTCAGTCACAATTGGGTCTAGAGCAGTGATTCTCAACCTTCTCTTCCCACTCACCTTAAGCAATCCCTTACTAATCGGGATTACTTAAAGTGGGAAGAAAGGTTGAGAACCACAGATTCACATAGGAACAGAAATAGACCGTTCAGTCCATCGAGTCTGTCCCACCAACATGAGCTGATCCATTTTCCCCACTCAGCCTTCTTCCCATCACCCCTGCCTTAAATACACCCAATGACCCCACCTTGGCCACAAACTCCACAGATTCTGGTTCTTCCGCAATGACCCCCCCAGTTCTGGTCTCAGCTACGTGGAAACAACCTCTATCTTATTTAATTTTTTTAAAGTATTTTTTTTTAAATATATTTTTATTGAGTTTAATCAAGAACATAAAGAACCAAATGCAATATATATTAATATTGATTAACATATTATACATTAATGATAGTACATGAAATCTCAATCAAACCCATAAGTATTTATTGTCCCAAGAGAAAAAAGGTAAATAAAAAAAAACAATTACTCTGACCCCTCCTAAACAAGGTTGAATTAATAATATTAGCAGCCTTGGAATCGAGCGGAAACCTTCGGAGATCCAGATCGCTGGTGCTGCAATCTTCTTTCTTCTTTGGCTTGGCTTCGCGGACGAAGATTTATGGAGGGGGTAAAAAGTCCACGTCGGCTGCAGGCTCGTTTGTGGCTGACCAGTCCGATGCGGGACAGGCAGACACGATTGCAGCGGTTGCAAGGGAAAATTGGTTGGTTGGGGTTGGGTGTTGGGTTTTTCCTCCTTTGCCTTTTGTCAGTGAGGTGGGCTCTGCGGTCTTCTTCAAAGGAGGCTGCTGCCCGCCAAACTGTGAGGCGCCAAGATGCACGGTTTGAGGCGTTATCAGCCCACTGGCGGTGGTCAATGTGGCAGGCACCAAGAGATTTCTTTAGGCAGTCCTTGTACCTTTTCTTTGGTGCACCTCTGTCACGGTGGCCAGTGGAGAGCTCGCCATATAATACGATCTTGGGAAGGCGATGGTCCTCCATTCTGGAGACGTGACCCATCCAGCGCAGCTGGATCTTCAGCAGCGTGGACTCGATGCTGTCGACCTCTGCCATCTCGAGTACCTCGACGTTAGGGGTGTGAGCGCTCCAATGGATGTTGAGGATGGAGCGGAGACAACGCTGGTGGAAGCGTTCTAGGAGCCGTAGGTGGTGCCGGTAGAGGACCCATGATTCGGAGCCGAACAGGAGTGTGGGTATGACAACGGCTCTGTATACGCTTATCTTTGTGAGGTTTTTCAGTTGGTTGTTTTTCCAGACTCTTTTGTGTAGTCTTCCAAAGGCGCTATTTGCCTTGGCGAGTCTGTTGTCTATCTCATTGTCGATCCTTGCATCTGATGAAATGGTGCAGCCGAGATAGGTAAACTGGTTGACCGTTTTGAGTTTTGTGTGCCCGATGGAGATGTGGGGGGGCTGGTAGTCATGGTGGGGAGCTGGCTGATGGAGGACCTCAGTTTTCTTCAGGCTGACTTCCAGGCCAAACATTTTGGCAGTTTCCGCAAAGCAGGACGTCAAGCGCTGAAGAGCTGGCTCTGAATGGGCAACTAAAGCGGCATCATCTGCAAAGAGTAGTTCACGGACAAGTTTCTCTTGTGTCTTGGTGTGAGCTTGCAGGCGCCTCAGATTGAAGAGACTGCCATCCGTGCGGTACCGGATGTAAACAGCGTCTTCATTGTTGGGGTCTTTCATGGCTTGGTTCAGCATCATGCTGAAGAAGATTGAAAAGAGGGTTGGTGCGAGAACACAGCCTTGCTTCACGCCATTGTTAATGGAGAAGGGTTCAGAGAGCTCATTGCTGTATCTGACCCGACCTTGTTGGTTTTCGTGCAGTTGGATAATCATGTTGAGGAAATTTGGGGGACATCCGATGCGCTCTAGTATTTGCCAAAGCCCTTTCCTGCTCACGGTGTCGAAGGCTTTGGTGAGGTCAACAAAGGTGATGTAGAGTCCTTTGTTTTGTTCTCTACACTTTTCTTGGAGCTGTCTGAGGGCAAAGACCATGTCAGTGGTTCCTCTGTTAGCGCGAAAGCCGCACTGTGATTCTGGGAGAATATTCTCAGCGACACTAGGTATTATTCTATTTAGTAGAATCCTAGCGAAGATTTTGCCTGCAATGGAGAGCAGCGTGATTCCCCTGTAGTTTGAGCAGTCTGATTTCTCGCCTTTGTTTTTGTACAGGGTGATGATGGTGGCATCACGAAGATCCTGAGGCAGTTTACCTTGGTCCCAACAAAGCTTGAAAAACTCATGCAGTTTGGCATGCAGAGTTTTGCCGCCAGCCTTCCAGACTTCTGGGGGGATTCCATCCATACCTGCTGCTTTGCCACTTTTCAGTTGTTCGATTGCCTTATATGTCTCATCCAGGGTGGGAACCTCATCCAGCTCTAGCCTTAGGGGCTGTTGAGGGAGCTGGAGCAGGGCGGAATCTTGGACTGAGCGGTTGGTACTGAAAAGAGATTGGAAGTGTTCTGACCATCGGTTGAGGATGGAGATCTTGTCGCTGAGGAGGACTTTGCCGTCTGAGCTGCGCAGCGGGCTTTGGACTTGGGGTCCAAATAGTGTTGCGCTAACCATACTACCCCATGCAGGTAATGTGGGAAATGCAGCAGTTAAATTTGAAAAGAGGAAGGTTTAATAAATAGTGACATGATAATGGGCACATACTCTGGTGATGTTAATTGAGGGATAAATGTTAGCCAAGCCAAGGTCCTTGACATTCCTCCTTTTAAGATTGGACTTTTACATTCACCTGAAATGGCAGGCAACCCCACAGTTTAACATCTCATCTGAAAGACTTTGTCTCCAATTACCCGACACATGATCTACTCCACTGAACTGCTGGCCATGATTTTCGTGCTTGTTTCCCCAGGGAGGCATTTGAACCAATAACTTAATCTCACTTAAAAGTGCTGCTATCTGAACCACAGCTGACCATTAATATAAAGGGGACTCTGTGGAAATGCAGTTTCAAAATAGTAATATCTGAATTACTGTATATTTTAGCCATATCACCATATACAGCACAGAACAGGCCAGTTCGGCCCTACTAGTCCATGCCGGAACAAATTCCCACCCTCCTAGTCCCACTGACCAGCACCTCGTCCATACCCCTCCAATCCTCCCCCCTCCATGTAATTATCCAGTCTTTCCTTAAACGTAAATAATGTCCTTGCTTCAACCACCCCTGCCGGAAGCTTATTCCACATCCTAACCATCCTTTGCGTGAAGAAATTGCCCCTCATGTTCCCCTTATAATTTTCCCCCTGCAATCTCAAACCATGGCCTCTGGTTTGAATATCTTCCACTCTTAATTGAAAAAGCCTATCCACGTTGGCTCTCTCTGTCCCTTTTAAAATCTTGAACACCTCCATCAAATCCCCCCTCAATCTTCTATGCTCCAGAGAAAAAAGCCCCAGGCTGCTTAACCTTTCTCTGTAACTCAAACCCTAACATCCTGTCCACATTCTCGTGAACCTTCTCTGCACTCTCTCTATTTTGTTTATATCCTTCCTATAATTCGATGACCAAAACTGCACACAGTATTCCAAACTTGGGCTCACCAATGCTTTGTACAATTTCATCATAACATCCCAACTCTTGAATTCAATACTCCGATTGATGAAGGCCAACATTCCAAATGCCTTCTCACCACTCTATCTACCTGAGTATCAACTTTGAGGGTACTATTTACCATAACTCCTAAATCTGCACTCCTCAATTGTCTACCATTCAATGTATAGGACCTATTTAGATTTGCTTTTCCAAAATGCAACACTTCACACTTATCCGTATTAAATTCCATCAGCCATTTCTCAGCCCACTCCTCTAGCTTTCCTATATCTCTTTTTAAGCCAAGGTAATCTTCCTGACTGTCCACAATACCACCAATCTTTGTATCATCTGCAAACTTACTTATCCAATTTACCACCCCTTCTTCCAGATCGTTAATATATATAACAAACAATAGTGGACCCAGGACCGATTCCTGAGGAACTCCACTAGTCACCAGTCTCCAATTGGACAAACAATTATCTACCACTACTCTCTGACACCTCCCATCCAACCAGTGCTGAATCCATTTCACTACATCCTTACTTATACCTAATGCCTCCACCTTTTTTCCTAACCTCCTGTGGGGAACTTTGTCAAAAGCCTTACTAAAGTCTAAATAGACAAAATCCACAGCCTACCCTTCATCAATCTTTTTTGTAACCCCCTCGAAAAACTCTATAAGGGTTGTTAAGCATGATCTACCCGACAAAACCATGCTGACTACTACCTATCAATCTTTGTTCTTCCAAATATTTGTAAATGTCATCCCTCAGAACACTTTCCATCAACTTACCCACCACAGACGTCAGACTCACAGGTCTATAATTTCCAGGTTGGACCCTTTCTTAAACAGCGGAACAACATGAGCCATCCTCCAATCCTCTGGCACTACCCCCATAACCAGTGACATCCTAAATATCTCTGTTAATGGCCCCACTATCCGTACACTGAGTGTGCAGAGTCTCCCTGAGTGTCTTTGGGAATACTTTGGCTGGACCCAGAGATTTATCCACCTTTACCTTTTTTAACACTGCCATCACTACCTCCTCAGTTATCCTTATATGATTCATGACCTCCCCACTATTTTTCTTTACTTCAACTGGTACAATTTTTTTTCCCCTAGTGAATACCAAGAAATAATTTAAAATTTCCCCCATCTCCTCTGACTTTTCACATAGCCTACCCTCCCTATCTACAAGGGGTCCAATTTTTAATCCCTCACTAATCTTTTACTTTTAATGTACCTATAGAAACCCTTTGGATTTATTCTTACTCTGCCTGCCAAAGCCTCTTCGTGCTTCTTTTTGGCCTTTCTAATTTCTTTCTTAAGATTTTTACTACACTCCTTGTAGTCCTCTTTCAATTTCTCATCACCCTGCTGTTTATACCTCTTGTACACCTCCCTCTTTCTCCTAATCAAATTTCTAATATTTCTCGAAAACCAAGGCTCCCTATGACTTCCAGCCTTTCCTTTGATCCTCACTGGGACATATCTACTCTGTACTCTCAAAATTTCTTCTTTGAATATTCTCCATTTTTCATTTACATCCTTTCCTGAAAAAAATCATGTCCCACTCAAAACTCACCAAAGCCATTCTCATTCCTTCGAAATTTGCTTTTCTCCAATACAGAACCTCAACATTTTTTTTTCACACTATAAACCACATTGATCAAGATACATACATTTTTCTTTTCAAATATATAGTGTCATTTTCTCCTCCCCCCTTCCTCTTCCCATCCCACCCTCCCTACCTCACCTCCCATTCATTTAAAGTACAGAATCTAAGATACATTAAACCCGTCAAACAATGTTGTCACTCAATAAAAATAAACAAGAAATTCCACTGAGTCAATTCTTTTCATTTCCTTCTCTTTCTGTCATTTTAGGTGGTAGATGTCCCTGGTAGGTTTTCTCTATAGTGTTTCATGTATGGCTCCCATATTTGTTCAAATATTGTAATATTATTTCTTAAATTATATGTTATTTTTTCTAATGGAATACATTTATTCATTTCTATATACCATTGTTGTATTCTCAAGTTATCTTCTAATTTCCAGGCTGACATAATACATTTTTTTGCTACGGCTAGAGCTATCCTAACAAATCTTTTTTGTGCACCATCCAAATCAAGTCCAAATTCTTTGTTTTTTATGTTACTTAGGAGGAAGATCTCTGGGTTTTTTTGGTATATTGCTTTCTGTGATTTTATTTAATATCTGGTTTAGATCTTCCCAAAATTTTTTCACTTTCTCACACGTCCAGATTGCATGAATTGTTGTTCCCATTTCTTTTTTACAACGAAAACATCTGTCAGATACTGTTGGGTCCCATTTATTTAACTTTTGAGGTGTAATGTATAGCCTGTGTATCCAGTTATATTGTATCATAATGTAACCTCGTGTTTATTGTATTTCTCATAGTTCCAGAGCATAATTTCTCCCATGTTTCCTTCTTTATGTTTAAATCTTGTTCCCATTTTTGTTTAGCTTTACCATTTGTTTCCTCATTCTCCTTTTCTTGCAGTTTAATATACATATTTGTTATAAATTTTTTGATTATCATTGTATCTGTAATCACATATTCAAAGTTACTTCCCTCTGGTAACCTCAGACTGCTTCCCAATTTGTCCTTCAAGTAGGATTTCAGTTGGGTGTATGCCAACACTGTATCTTGAGTTATATTATATTTATCCTTCATTTGTTCAAAGGATAGGGATTTATTTACTGAAAAGCAATTTTCTATTCTTTTGATCCCTTTTTTCTCCCATTCTCTAAAGGAAAGGTTATCTATTGTAAAAGGGATTAGCTGATTTTGTGTCAGTATTAGTTTTGGTAATTGATAATTTGTTTTATTCCTTTCCACATGAATCTTCTTCCAAATATTGAGCAGATGATGTAATACTGGAGAATTCCTACGTTGTACCAATTTTTCATCCCATTTATATATGTTCAGGTATCTTCTCCCCTATTTTATCTAGTTCTAATCTAGTCCAATCTGGCTTTTCCCTTGTTTGATAAAAATCTGATAGGTATCTTAATTGTGCAGCTCTATAATAATTTTTAACATTTGGCAGTTGTAAGCCTCCTTGTTTATACCATTCTGTTAATTTATCTAGTGCTATCCTCGGTTTCCCCCCTTTCCATAAAAATTTCCTTCTTATTTTCCTTAACTCCTTGAAGAATTTCTCTGTCAAGTGTATTGGCAATGCCTGAAATAGATATTGTATCCTTGGGAAAATGTTCATTTTAATACAGTTTATCCTTCCTATTAGTGTTAGTGGTAAGTCTTTCCAATGCTCTAAATCGTCCTGTAATTTTTTTCATTAGTGGATAATAATTGAGTTTATATAGATGGCCGAGATTTTTATTTATTTCTAGGTATCGTATTGCTTGCATTTGCCATCTGAATGGTGATTCTTTCTTAAATTTTGAGAAATCCGCATTATTCATTGGCATTGCTTCACTTTTATTTGCGTTAATCTTGTAACCCGACACTTCTCCATATTCCTTCAATTTCTTATGTAATTCTTTTATTGATATTTCTGGTTCTGTTAAGTATACTATAACGTCATCTGCAAATAAACTGATTTTATATTCCTTGTCTTTTATTTTTATCCCTTTTATTTTATTTTCTGTTCTTATCAATTCTGCTAGTGGTTCTATAGCTAACGCGAACAATAAGGGCGATAGTGGGCATCCCTGCTTAAGTTAAATTGCTTTGATATATATCCATTTTACTGTCACTTTCGCCAATGGCCCCATATATAATGCTTTAATCCAATTAATATATTTCTCTGGTAAACTGAATTTTTGTAGTACTTTGAATAAATAATTCCATTCTACTCTGTCAAAGGCCTTCTCTGTGTCTAAAGCAACTGCTACTGTTGGAGCTTTATTCCCTTCTACTGCATGAATTAAGTTGATAAATTTACAAATATTGTCTGTTGTTCGTCTTTTTTTTAATAAATCCAGTTTGGTCTAGATTTACTATTTTAGGTACATAGTCGGCTAATCTGTTTGCTAATAGTTTAGCTATTATCTTAAGTAAAGATATTGGTCTATATGACGCTGGTGCGAGTCGATCTTTCCCTGTCTTTGGTATTACTGTAATTATTGCTGTTTTGCATGAATCTGGAAGGTTTGTGTTTTATCAATCTGGTTGATTACTTCCAGGAGGGGAGGAATTAATAAATCTTTAAATGTTTTATAGAATTCTATTGGGAATCCATCCTCTCCTGGTGTTTTATTATTCGGTAGTTTTTTATTATTTCTTGTATTTCTACTATTTCAAATGGTTATGTTAATTTATTTTGTTCCTCTATTTGTAATTTTGGTAGTTCAATTTTAGTTAGAAATTCATCTATTTTCCCTTCTTTCCCTTCGTTTTCAGTTTGGTATAATTGTTCGTAGAATTCTTTGAAGTTTTCATTAATCTCCGTTGGATTATATGTGATTTGTTTGTCTTTTTTCCTTGATGCCAATACCATTCTCTTAGTTTGTTCTGTCTTAAGCTGCCATGCTAGAATTTTGTGCGTTTTTTTCTCCTAGTTCATAATATTTCTGTTTTGTCTTCATTATGTTCTTCTCCACCTTATATATTTTATTTTTTTTATCTGCCAATTCTCTTCTTTTAGTTGTATCTTCCTTCATTACTAATTCTTTTTCTATATTTACTATTTCCCTTTCCAACTGCTCTGTTTCCTGATTGTAGTCCTTCTTCGTCTTGGTTACATAACTTATTATTTGCCCTCTGATGAACGCTTTCATTGCGTCCCATAGTATAAACTTATTTTTCACTGATTCCGTATTTATTTCAAAATACATTTTAATTTGTCTTTCAATGAATTCTCTAAAATCCTGCCTTTTAAGTAGCATGGAATTTAATCTCCATCTATACATTCTTGGAGGGATGTCCTCTAACTTTATTATCAATATTAAGGGTGAATGGTCCGATAATATTCTAGCTTTATATTCTGTTTCCCTAACTCTGTCTTGCATACGAGCTGATAACAAAAATAGGTCTATTCTTGAGTATGTTTTATGTCTAGCCGAGTAATATGAATATTCCTTTTCCTTTGGGTGTTGTTTCCTCCATATATCCAAAAGTTGCATTTCTTGCATCGATTTAATTATAAATTTGGTTACTTTGTTCTTTCTGTTAATTTTTTTCCCAGTTTTATCCATGTTTGAATCCAAATTAAGGTTGAAATCCCCTCCTATTAGTATGTTCCCTTGCGTGTCTGCTATCTTCAAAAATACATCTTGCATAAATTTTTGATCTTCTTCGTTAGGTGAATATACATTGAGTAAATTCAAAAACTCCGAATACATCTGACATTTTATCATTACATATCTCCCTGCTGGATCTATTATTTCCTTTTCTATTTTAATTGGTACATTTTTACTGATTAATATAGCTACTCCTCTAGCTTTTGAATTATATGACGCTGCTGTTACATGTCCTACCTAATCTCTCTTTAACTTCTTGTGCTCCATTTCAGTTAAGTGTGTTTCTTGCACGAATGCTATATCAATTTTTTCTTTTTTCAGTAAATTTAGCAGCTTCTTCCTTTTGATTTGGTTATGTATTCCGTTAATATTTAAAGTCATATAGTTCAACATAGCCATTTCATACTTTGTTTATCTTTCCTTTCCGTTTCCTCATCATCACCTTTCCTTCTTATCCATTTCTGCTTTCTTGTTTTGAACACTTTATAAGACAACATTTCTAAAACATCAAACATTTCCCTTATTCTCCTATCTAAAATTTCTTTAACCCCACTAACCCCTCCCCTTCCTGAGTTGCCCTTTATCGCTTGTCAGGCAACCACATCTCCCCTCTCCATTTGGATTTGCGAATTCACTTGCAAGCGTCAACTGATTTAGCAGTGACCGTAACTCCTCCCCACCCAGCCCCCCCCAGAAAAGATTTCAATTTTCATATATAACAAAGGTCACTCTCTTAATTCCCTCCTTACTTCCTCTCTTCCCTTTCATTCCCTTATTAATTCTTATCTATACTCTATATATTTTCCTTTAAATATGGATACACTCATGTACACACATATATACATACACACATACATATAGTTCATGGTCATTTTTAGTCTCGTTACATGTTTTAATCTCTCTGCCTGTTTTGTAGTTGTTCTGCAAATTTTCGTGCTTCCTCCGGATCCGAGAATAGTCTGTTTTGCTGCCCTGGAATAACTATTTTAAGTACCACTGGGTACTTTAGCATAAATTTATATCCTTTTTTCCATAGGATCGATTTTGCTGTATTAAACGCCTTTCTCTTCTTCAGGAGTTCAAAACTTATGTCTGGATAGAAAAAATTTTTTTGACCTTTGTATTCCAGTGGCTTTTTGTCTTCTCTTATTTTCTTCATTGCTTTCTCCAATATATTTTCTCTTGTTGAATTTCTTAAGAATTTTACTAAAATGGATCTTGGTTTTTGGGCTATTGTTCTATGTGCCCTTTCTATTTCCATTTCTTCCTGTAATTCTGGTCTTCCTAGGACCCTGGGGATCCAATCTTTTATAAATTCTCTCATATTCTTGCCTTCTTCATCTTCCTTAAGGCCCACTATCTTTATATTATTTCTTCTATTATAATTTTCCATTATATCTATCTTCTGAGCTAACAGCTCTTGTGTCTCTAACTTTTTTATTAGATTCTTCTAATTTCTTTTTTAAGTCCTCTACTTCCATTTCTATGGCTGTTTCTCATTCTTCCACCTTGTCCACTCTTTTTCCTATATCTGACATGACCATCTCTATTCTATTCATTTTTTCTTCTGCACTTTTAATTCTTCTTTTTATTTCACTAAATTCTTGTAATTGCCATTCTTTTACTGATTCCATATATTCTTTAAAAAAAATATCCATTGTCTTCCCTTTCTCTTCTTCTTCCATTTCTCTATGTTCTTCTTCTTTTTCTTCCTCTGGATTGGTCATCTGTTGTTTCCTTGTTTTCTTTTTACTCTCTTTCTTGTTCTCGTTGTTTTCTATGTTCTCTTCCTGTTGTGGTGTTGCAGCTGTCATTCTCAGTTGTGGAGATCAACTCCTCAGCTGGTCCCCCCTCCCGTCAGTGTTTTTTTTTCATGCGCATCGCACATGCGCTACTCCTCATGCATGCACGGTTGCGCACTTTTACTTGGCTCCGCGAGCCATTTTTGTAGTCCTGAGCTCGGGACTTCCACTGACCTTAGGGAGCGGGCTTCTCTCTCCGCAGTGGGCCTCCTCAAACAGGTAAGGCCTTCACCTTCTTCTTCCGACGTTCTTTCTTCTTCCCGTTGCTTTCGACTTTTCTTTCTTCGCTGCCATTTTCTTCCCACCTTTACTTTCACTTTGTTTTAATTTTTATTCTTGCGCCTTTGTGTTTTGTGTATTTTTTTAAAACTTTTCCGGAGAGGGCTGGAGTTCCCTGACCGGCCACTACTCCATCACGTGACTCCTCAGAACCTCAACTTTAGGCCCTTCTTTGCTCTTCCCTAAAACTACACTAAAACTAATAGAGTTGTGATCACTAGACCCAATTTGTTCTCCAACATTAACCTCAGACACCTGACCTATCTCATTCCCTAACGGGAGATCCAGTATTACACCGTCCCGAGTTGGTTCCTCGACGTATTGATTAAGAAAACTATCTTGCACACATTTGACAAACTCTAGCCCATCCAGCCCTATTTCTGTATGGGTATCCCAATCAATGTGAGGGAAGTTAAAATCTCCCATGATCACTACCTTATGTTTATTACACATATATGCTATCTCCTTGCAAATTTGTTCTTCCAATTTTCTTGGCCCATTTGGTGGTCTATAATGCATTCTTATTAGTACCCTCATGCCTCCTCCACCCCTCAATTCCACCCAAACAGCCTCACTGGACGATCCCTCCAAACCATCCTGCCACCTCATGGCAGTTATGTCCTCCTTAACAAGCAGAGCAACTCCTCCCCCTTTTTTACCCCCTATTCTATCACATCTAAAACATTTGTATTCTGGAATATTTAGTTCCCAGTCCTGACCCTCCTGTAACCAGGTCTCACTAATTGCCACAACAAGTGCTAATCCATGCTCTAAGCTCATCTACCTTTTTCACTATGCTTCTTGCATTAAAGTACACGCATTTCAGAGAATGACCCTCACATATATTCCCTATTCTACCTTTTACCTTAACCTCCATCCTTCCTTTGTTATCTTTATCATTCTTAACTAGGTGGCCATGCACCCTAGACACTGCTTGCAAACTCTGCTCCCCACCCCCCTGCCAAACTAGTTTAAACCCTCCCCCACAGCTCTAGCAAATCTGCTTGCCAGGATATTGGTCCCCCTCCAGTTCAAGTGGAGTCCATACCTTTTGTACAAGTTCGACTTTCCCTAGAAGGGATCCCAATGATCCAAAAATCTTATCCCCTGCCCCCTGCACCAGCTCTTTAGCCACGCATTCATCCTCCTATTTCTACCCTCTCAAACGCGTGGCACCAGCAGCAGTCCAGAGATTACTACCTTAGAGGTCCTGTTTTTTAACTTCCTGCCTAATTTTATGTATTCCTGTTTCAGGACCTCATCCCCACTTCTAACTAAGTCATTGGTCCCCACATAGAACATTAAAGCACAGAACAGGTCCTTCAGCCCTCGATGTTGTGCCAACCCATATACAAAAAGTACTAAAGCCTTCCAGCCTTGTAACGCTCTTTTTTTCTTGTGCCCAAGAGACTCTTGTGACAGAGTATTTTGAAGTGGTTTAGATGGACCACGACTTCTGGCTGCTCACCTTCCCCTTGCAGAATTCTGTGAACTCAATCAGAGAAATCCCTGACCCTAGCACCAGGGAGACAACAGACCAACCTGGATCCCCAATCTCATCCAACAAACCTCCTATCTGTCCCTCTGACAAGTGAGTCCCCAACCACAATTATCCTGTTCTTGTCCCTCCTTCCCTTCTGAGCCTCAGGGGCAGCCCCTGTGCCAGAGACCTGACCCCCACAACTCATCCCTGGTAGGCTGCTTCCCCCAGCAGTATCCAATGCCAAATACATGTTGCTGAGGGGCACTTCCACAGGGGTACTCTGCACTGGCACTCTCCCTCCTTTCCTTATGGTCACCCAATTCCCTGACTCCTGACTGTCTCCCTGTAACTCCTCTCTATCACTACCTCTGCTTCCCTTATGATCCTCAGTTCATCCAATTGTAACTCAAGCTCCCTAACACGGTCACTCATTATATGCAATTGGATGCACCTTTTGCAGGTGTAATCATCAGGTACAGCTGTGCAGTCTCTGATTTCCACACATCCCACAATTGGAGCACTTAACTACCCCAACTGACTCCATTACCTCCCTTCTCAATGTATATAGGTTATTTAAAAAGAAAAACTAAACAAATAATACTAAAAGACTAACCAAAAAGGACACCTTACCACACAGGGAGCTCCTTCTTACCGAAGTCCCTCAAGCCCAAGTCTCCACTCCTTCACTGCCCCACTCCTCACTGGCCGCTCCCTCCCCTTTTTACTCCTTTTTATCGACCCTTTGACCAATTAACCCCGTCACTTTCACCAAGCTCCTCCGACTGGATAAATTTTACTGGATACATTATACAAGATTGCAGGATACATTTAAAGATTGGTCAATCCAAGAAACAGATTGTGCCAAAGACTCTAAGTAAATGTCAGTCATAGAGAATGCATTGTTTTATCACTTTGTTCCTGCCTGTGGCAGATTCATTGCTCTTCAGTTTGGGACATTTTCTAATATCAAATTCTCTGTCACTGGCCTTGTGCACTGCCAAGTAAGGCCAGCTGCAAATTGGAGGAACAACACCTTGTATTCCACCTTGGCAGTCTCCAATCAAATGGCATCAGTATTAACAGTTCTGTTAACCCCTTCCCCCAGCTCTCTTGTTACCTCATCTCCCTGTCTTCCTCCCTCCAGCTCCTCACCTCCTTTCTTTTTTTTAAATTTTTTTATTTTTTTATTCGATGAACCATACTGACCAAAATACACACAAACATTTCCCTCTTGAATATAATTTTAAAACATTTTTTGGGGGATACAGCGCGGTTACAGGCCATTTTACATCCCATTAGCCTACAACTCCCGGGGGGGGGGGGGGAACTGATGCGGGGAGACACGTGCAAACTCCTTACAGGCAGCGCGGGATTCGAATCCTGATACCAATCGCTGGCACGCCAAACTGTGCCGCCCCGATGAGCCGATACTCGGTCTTCCCAGGGTTGTTTGGCAGGACAACTTTGTTGAGGGTGATGGAAGCCTCCAGAGGGCCCCCTTCGGCCTCAATGAACCCGATTGCTGGGATCCTCAAAATGCATCCCCGAAACCTCTGCACTAAAATGCAAAATACTGGACTAAATCTTTAAAATATATATATTAATTACATCTGCAGTCTGCCAGCATCCTATGCACAATTTGTTTTTCCTGTCAAACGTGCATATAGGGCCACCCACTGGGGATGGATGTGGGAGAAGAACTTGCAAACTCCACACCGACAGCACAGAAGGTCGGGATCGAACCCAGAGCTGCGACGGGGGGTGGGGGGATGGTGCACCGAACGAGCCTGCAGCGCTGCGAGCAAAGGCCTGTGCATGGCTAGCAGTACAAGATGGGTTGAACCGCCGGGGGGGGCGCGGTGGCGGGAGGTGGTCTCACCTGCTGCGAAGGACAGGCCGGTCAGCAGCAGCAGCGACAGAGCGAGCGGATAAGCGGCAGCGGCCATGCCCGAGTCCGGGTCCGGATGCGCCGACTCCGGAGCGGCTGCTTTTGCTTTCACTTTCCCCTTCGCGCACCCTGTGATTTCTCGGAACTGTGGCAGGGCGGGAGGCAGACGAGGCCGTGACCGAGACGGGGAATTCGGACTCTCGGCTGGAAATCCCCCGCAGAGACAAAGCGGATTAAACACGGTTGCAGGTGCAAGACTTTCCCCTCGGATCTAACTCATTGTCAAGATCACACGCTCCACCCCCCAACCCCGGACTCTCCACCTCACCTCAGTCCCCTGCATCCCTCTCCATCCCCGTACATATCCTCCACTCCAGTCCCCTGACCCCTCTCTATCCCTATACACATCCACTTCTCCTGTCCCCTGCACCCCTCCCTCGCCCTGTTCACCACCTCCAGTCCCCTGCACCCCTCCCTATCCCAATACACATCCACCCCTCCTGTCCCCTGAACCCCTACCTAGCCCTATATCCACCCCTCCTGTCCCCTGCACCCCTACCTAGCCCTACATGCACCCCTACCTAGCCCTACATCCACCCCTCCTGTCCCCTGCACCCCTACCTAGCCCTACATCCACCCCTCCTGTCCCCTGCACCCCTACCTAGCCCTACATCCACCCCTCCAGTCCCCTGCACCCTACCTAGCCTTGTACACCCCCTCCTGTCCCCTGCACTTCTCTCTATCCCTGCACCCCTCCGTTGCCCTGTGCACCCTCTCCTGTCCTCTGCACCCCTGCCTAGCACTGAAGACCCCCTCCCTATCCCTGTACACACCCCCTCTCTATCCCTGTACACACCCCTTCCTGTCCCTACACCCCACCCCATACACCTCCAACTCTCCACCTATCTCTAACACACCTCCCTATACCTGTACCCATACCCCTAAACTCTCCACCCTTCCCCAGCATTCCTCCCGATCCCTGTACACTCCCTACCCAACTTTCCACCTCTATCTCTGAAGCCCCCTCCAGTCCCTACATCCCTTCTTGACCCTGTATCACTCCTGACACTCCACCACTCCCAATCTCTGTAACCCCTCCTGTCCCTACATCCCTCCCTATCTCTGTAACCCCCTCCTGTCCCAACACCACTTCCCAGCTCTGTAACCCTTTCCTGTCCCTACACCCCTCCCTATCTCTGTCACCCCCTCTTGTCCCAACACCACTCCCCAGCTCTGTAACCCTTTCCTGCCCCTACACCCCTCCCTATCTCTGTTACGCCCTCCTGTCCCTATACCCCTCCCTATCTCTGTAACCCCCTCCTGTCCCTACACCCCTCCCTGTCTCTGTAACCCTCTCCTGTCCCTAAACCCCTATCTCTGTAACCCCCCTCCTGCCCCTATACTCCTCCCTGTCTCTGTAGCCCACTTTTGTCCCTACACCCCTCCCAATCTCTGTTTCCTCCCTGACTCTCTACCCATCCCCAGCTCTATAAACCTTCCATTCCAACAAGGGAGGCAGGTGGGTGTAGCAGTGCCTTTTCAGCACCAGTGATTGGCACTGGAGTTCAAATCCCACGCTGTCTGCAAGGCGTTTGTATGTTCTCCCTGTATCTACGTAGATTTTCTCCAGGGGTTCTGGTTTCCTCCTACCCTCCAAAAGATACGGGGGGGAAGTTGTAGGCCAATTGGTGTAATTGGGCAACATGGGCTTGTGGGTTGAAAGGGCCTATTACTGTGCCATTGTAGAACCCTAAAATAGTCATGTCCAACATTTTGTTGGATATATTCAGATAATTTTAAAAAAAACTTTCGGCCGGTGTTCGCTGAGTGAAAGCAGAGATTGGCGTTCCCCGGGGCCAGAGCGGAGCAACCAAAGTTAAAACGTGCCACAGTACCCCGCGGGTGCCCTTTGGTGGCCAGATGACCCAGTACTGAGGCAGGCCACAGCGGCCGGCTCAACGCAGGATCAAGTGGCTGTCTCGGTTACCCGTGGATCCCCCGCCCACACTCTGTGTTTCTTTGGTGCTGGCAGAGCGGTGGGAGAATTGTGGGTGACAAAGGCGGCCATTCCTCCCGCATTGAGCTGCGAAATTCCAGAGTGGCCCCGTTGTTGAGAAAAATGGAGCCACCGAGTTTAACCCCACCGCTAACAAAAACTCTACATTTCCAGGTGGTTTTCATTGTGCCCTGAACTGTCTGTCACCTATCGGGAGTCCGGGACGAGTCTTCACTGACAATGCGAACAGCTGGTGTTTCTGGTCTGTGCATCCATTGCTGCCTCGTCTAGTGTTGGAAGGGGGGGAGGGGTGACAGGTGGCCAGGGCTAGGAGTGAGATGGTCGGGCGAGCCGAGGAGAGCGGCGCCCAGGGCACGGTGCCTATGTGAGAGGTGATGAAAGATGTAGAAAGGTTGTTTTCCCACAGGACAGGAGGGCACAACTTCAGGATGGCCGGGCGTCCGCTTAGAATCGAGATGCGGAGGAATTTGTTGCCACGGGCGGTTGTGGAGGCCAGGTCATTAAGACGGAGGTCTGCCTGGGGGATCAAAGGTTACGGGGAGAGGGGCTGAGTGGGAAAATGCTCATGATTAAATGGCAGAAGCAGACTCAATGGGCTGAATAGCCTATTTCTGCTCTTGTGGTCTTGCCTTCTACTGCCTGGATGCCAATCTCTGGGTTTCTTCCCTGCCTCTCTCACCTCTATTCAATATCAACCTTGGAGGTGAAGAGCAGAGAGATTGTGTTATCATTAAAGTTATCATTGAGATGGGAAAAGGCTCACAATACAGCTGGGATGAATGAATCTGCTGAATTAGCCCCTCTGTGTTCACACGCCAATTTTTAAAAAATTAAATTACATAAAACTTTTGCGGAGGTTGGATATCAAGAAAGCAAAAAATGATTCAATTCTGACTTATCCAATCCAATCTTTAATGTAGACGTACAATGTGGTAACAGGCATTTCGACCCATGAGTCCGTGCCACCCAATTTACACCCCATTAACCTGCACCCCCAGTACGTTTCGAACGGTGGGAGGAAACTGGAGCCCCACCCCCACCCCAGGAAAATCCATTCAGACACGGGAAGAATGTACTGTGAAAAATAATATAGAAATGTTTTTGGGAGATAAATTGGGAAAGGTTTGTAGGGATAGGTTACATACAAACACTTTAAAACAGATCTTATTTGAAATACTGGAGACATAGTGGCTTCTAACACCTTTTTGCAAGAACATTTGAAGAGTGCTCTAGAGATGTCACGAATGGGTTCTTGTTTACCCAAAAACAACAGATGAAAGAGAATGCTGGCTCCTATGGTCTGCAGGAGACTTGCTGTTGTAAGAGGGTTGTGTGGTTTTCCAAGCAGAGAGAGCTTTCTTTCAGATTCGGGGGGGGGGGGGGGGTGGGGGGGGGGTGTGTGTGTGAGAGAGAGAGAGAGAGAGAGAGCAGAGATCACTTGACTGTTGCTGGGACTGGTACAGGACAAGACAGTCTGGTCGAAGCCCTTATGGTTCATGCAAGAAGAGAGGACTGGCTGCCTGTATTGGAATAAGTGAAACAGAAAGGAACTCTGTGGTGACCTGAAAGAAAGAGGTTATCATCTGGAGAACCCTGAAGGGGCAAGTTTCATCAGCAAGAGACTGAGTGGCTATGGAAGTTCCTCAGTGTGGGTGTTTGGAACAATAAATCTCTCTCTGAAAACTGACGAGAACCTTCCTGAGCAGTAACCATTTACCTTTCGAGCACCAAAGCCTGGTGAACTTTATCAATGTTAAATTGTGTGCACAGTGTAAGAACTGCCTGCAACCAGTGAATTTGGAGGAATGAGAAGTGAGATTGGACTGTGAACCAAAGAACTTTTCTGAACTTACACATACATTACACGCACGTGCGCATAGAATTAGAAGGGGGTTAAGTAAGTCAATAGAGATAAGTTAAAGTTTGATCCTGTTTCATGTTCAAAGATAATTAAACACAACTTTTGTTTAAGTAACCATTTGTCTTGGTGAGTATCGCTGCTGGGTTTCAGGGTCCTCTGGGCTCATAACAATATATTGGCTCCTTACAGATTTGAACCCCAGTCCCAGATTGCTGACTGCCACGCCCGCCGTCCCATTCTTTCTTTGGCAGAAGCTGTCGAGAGGAAAAGTGGGCTTCACAGGATGAGCCAGAATTTAGGTGCCCGTCCCTAACTGCCTTCTGAACCTGAGGAGTGGGTCGACCCACAATGGAGTCAGGGAGAGAGGTCTGGTATTTGGACCCTGCAAGAGAGATGTTTCCATGTCGGGACAGCAGGTGGATTGGAGGACCGATTCTGGGCAGTGGCGTACCCCATGGTTTTGATGTCCTTGTCCTTCTAGCTGGTAGAGGGGGTGGGTTTGAAAGGTGTTGTCCAAGGAGTCTCGGTGAGTTAGTGCTGTGCATCCTGTAGGAGATGGTACAGACAGCATCTACTGGGGTCGGAGTGTGCCATTATCATCTTGTAGAGTCTTCCAATGCTGGGTCATAGGCATTACTCATCTGGGCTTCGTCAGAACCAGCCAGACGAATATAAAGTCCTCAGTGAGTAATGTATGTAATAGTCGATACCGTTTACAAATCGACCCCTCCCCCCACTTTTGGCCCCAGCCTAGGCCCCAACAGCCCGCCTATCCGAGCTCTTGATGCCCCAAATGATGAAGGTGCTTGACACAGTCAAAAGTAGGATGTGTGTAATATTCAACCCCCCCTTAAATTTTACACTAAACATTTGGTCCACAAAATGTGACTATTACACGGGTCAATTACACTTGTTTGAAGATGCTGATATGCCAGCATTTAATGCCTATCCTTTTCTGCTCTCTTTCACGTACAGTTAAAAGTCAACCGAATTGGATTAATGGAGATCAATGTTATTGTACAGATCGTTCGGCCCACAAAGTCTGTGCTGACTCATTTCCATCAATTCTATTTTATTGTCCCCTGGTCTCCCAGATTCTATCCCTCACCTTCACCCCAAGGGCAACTAACGGTGGCCAATTAACCCACCCACCTGAACATCTTCGGGACGTGGGAGGATCTGGGGGGGGGGTTGGAACCCCTCATGGTCACCAGGTTAGGGGTGGTGGACAGAGAAGAAAATGGCAGCATTGCCTCTGGTGCAAGGCTGTGAAGAGAAGGGAGGGGAGAACCAGCACTCCTGTGGGGTCCAACCGTCCATTCCGACTGCCGTCAGCTCCGCACGGCCTGGAAATAGAGTCGATGTAGAGGAGACCACAGCAGGGGATCTCTGGCCCAGGATCAATCGGGAAGTTGGGGGGGGAGGGTAGTAGTAATCAGATTGCACAGTCTCCTCCAGCTCTGGATACTCAGAGGATGGGGGCGACCACTCCCTGGTGCCACTCAAAGGTTGGGTTTGAGGAGTCCTGTCACCAGCAGGTCGATGGTAGGCCGTTGGAGCAGGATGGCAGGTGCAGTGGAGGCAAGGAGGCGGGTGTTGAATGCCGCAACGGATTGGCTTGCTCTGGTAATGTCACAGCCCTTACAGGGTCCTCCCGTACCTGGCTGCACACAGGGGCGCCCCCAGAGCCTGGTACCAGATCTCATTCCGCCTTCCAAACAGTCTCAGAGGGCTGCAGGATGGGAAAGACAGGGCACTCAGTGAACAGCAGAAGTTCCATCCCCTCCTGGTATAGAGGGCAGCACCGGCCACCTGGTGAAGGGGTGGGTGGACTGTCCTCGTTCTTTGTCTGTACTCGCACCCAAACACTTTCCAGCATACCCATCTCCTCTCCACCTCCAGCATCATGCCTCTGCATCCTTCATCCCCCTCCTGCACCCCACTTGGACCCTCCTGTACCTCCTCAAATGCTCCCATACCCCCTTGGACACTACTATTCCCCCTGACCTTCCTGCACCTTCTCGAACCCTCCTGTCCCCCCTCAGACCCTCCCATACCCCCTTGGACCCTACCATTCCCCCCCCACTGACTCTCCTTGAACCCTCCTGTCCCCCCCTCTGAACCTCCCTCACCACCCATGAAACTCCTGCACCCTCGGACCCTCCCTCACTCTCATTGTACCCTCCTTCCCCTTATAGCCACCCACATGCCCTCGGACTCTCCTACCCACATCTTCTATACCCTCCCAGCACCCCAGACCCTCCCACCCTTCTTGGGCCCTCCCGCACCCCCATGGACACTCCCACCCTACACCATTCCGTTCCCAGAGGACCCTCCACCATCCTGCACCCACAGACCCTCCAACACCCACTTGGACCCTCCTGTCCCCTTGCTCTCTGCCCCTCCCCCAGCTCTCACCCCCCCCCCACTCTCCTGCCCAACCCCCCTGGAACCTCCTGTATATACCCCTCTACCCTCCTGCACCCCCACAGAACCTCCCTCGAACCCTTGGACCCTCCTCCAAACCCTCCATCCCCCCCCCAACAGGACCCTCCCGCCACCTCTCGTAGCCTCACGCCACCTCTCGTAGCCTCACGCCACCCCCTCAGATGTTCCTGGACCCCAGCGTACCTTCCTGCACCACCGGAAACTCCCGCAATCTCCGTGAATCCTCCCGAAACACCCTCGGCCCCTCCCCAGCCCCCTCTTGTAATGTCGTTTCAACACCACCAGCGCCAATCCTCCCCCCCACCCCCCGCCCGCCCTATACCCCTCCTCCACCTGCTGTACTCAGCGACGTAGAAACGATCTCGCAGGAAGCTCTCTCTCTGCCGGAGCAGGTCCTCGAACAACTCCTGCGCCTTGCGCTCAAGGCGGAAGAGCAAAGCGCCCGCTGGCCGAACGAACAGGACCTGTCCGGGAGCATGGCTCAGGTACACCTGCAGAAGGATAGCAGCTAGTGTAAGTGTGTGAGGGTCTCTGTTCAGAGGGGCGGGCTTTCTCAGGGTGGGTTGGGAGCTGTAGTTTGACATACCAGTGGAGCGGTCGGTGGGCGAAATGATGGGGGTACCCCGGCCTGGGAATATCGCAGATCCCGACTCCAGGGGAAATGGGGACGAGCAAAGTGGGGTGCCAGGGGTGAAGACTCCCGGCATGGGGGGGGGGGGGGAAAGGAAGGTCTGCGTGGATCTGGGTCGAACCGGGTGTGCAGGGTGAGTGTGCGGTGGGCTCCAGATGTGCAGGGAGGCTCTGGGGTAAGCTCCAGTTGTGGAAGGAGGGGCTGGGTGGATTTCAGCTGAGGAAGGAGGGGCTGAGATGATCAGGAGTGGAGAGAGGTAGGGTCTGGGGGTAGGGGTCTAAACATGAAGGGAGAAGCGGTGAACTGTGGATTTTGGAGGGTCATGTGGGGTCTTCATCTGGAACCTGGTGGAGTGTGGGTCGTGGAGGGCGATGTGACCTCTCCGCCTGGTAACTGGTGGGAGTGTGGGTCATGGAGGGTCACGTGACCTCTCCGCCTGGAACCTGGTGCGAGTGTAGGTCGTGGAGGGCACGTGACCTCTCCGCCTGGTAACTGGTGGGAGTGTGGGTCATGGAGGGCGATGTGACCTCTCCGCCTGGTAACTGGTGGGAGTGTGGGTCATGGAGGGTCACGTGACCTCTCCGCCTGGAACCTGGTGCGAGTGTAGGTCGTGGAGGGCACGTGACCTCTCCGCCTGGTAACTGGTGGGAGTGTGGGTCATGGAGGACCACGTGAGCTCTCCGACTAGAACCTGGTACGAGTGTGGGTCGAGGAGGGTCACGTCACCTCTCCGTCTGGAACGTGGTGGGAGTGAGGATCGTGGAGGCTCATGTAACCTCTCTGCCAGGGACCTCCTGGGAAGTCGAATCACCCTCCGATCAGGGGCACAGTGCTAATATTTTAGGTGCTGGAGCTCACCAGAAATGATCAAATATCCTCATGTTATTAGGGGCATTCTCCCCTCTCACCACAGCCAGAACCCCCTCTACAACTCCCACCCAAACACCCGCTTCTGTAAAATCCCCAGTCCTCAGAGTCGGCGTCAGAATAAATCTAATAGAGGGGCATTAGGGTAACTGTGGGGCGGTGGGGGGGGGGGGCGTGGGCACAGGTGTATCTACTCAAAATAACGGTGACAAGGCGGTACCTTGGTGGCCATCAATTTGAATTTAGCGTTGTATAATTGAAAGCGAACGGTATGATGAGTGTGGAAGAAGCAGGTTCCTTGTATGTCCAGAATAGTGTTCAGCGAGCGTGGATGGGGGGGGAGAAAGACCCTGACCCTGCCTGTATTTAATATGTGGCCACTGTTAAATTCCCCACTTATTTATTTTGCCTTTTTCTTTAATAAATGGAGGCGCCAGCGCTCCGCACCCTCCTGCGCCAATCAAGATTGGACTCTAGCCACTTGACCACTGGCCCCTTTAATCACTCACTGATTATCTCGTCCCCATCTTACTGCAGTTTAAAAGACCACCACATGCCGCCAATCTGATCACGTCTAATGAGGGCTGTTCCATGCCAGGCCGTGGAAAGGTAAGGTGGTAAGGTGTGCACTACACTGAGAGTGGAACCGTAGTATTGTATGGGAATACTTGGCGTTGAACTGTACTCCAGAGGTACAGGGAAATCGGGAGTGTATGTTAAAGTCCCTGTCTTGTAAGAGTGTGTTAGTTACCAGATATTTCTGCACAAGTGAGGGAGGACTGTGTCCGATGTGAATGCCTATCACAGTTTTAGTTGCTCTGTTTCTTCCCTGTGATCATCCCTTGTTTGTTAGCTGGACTCACTTATCTGTGAACCCAATTTAAATCTCACGGAACAGGTTGGGACACACTGGAAGCGGAAAGAGGTCATCTCCAGCTCGAGAGAGTGTCTGAATTGGGCTCCAGATGTGGAGGGAGGAGTCGTCCTGATCTCCAGCTGCAGAGGCCAGAGAGGGCGCGCTCCAGATGTGTGGAGAGGGAAATGTGCCAGGACCCCCCCCCCTCCCCAAAACGGCCAGCATCAAGGTCAGGATCGAACCCAGGTCCTTGGTGTTGTGAGGCGGTGTTTGGCGTGGGGAGGGAGTGGTGGGGGGGGGGGGAGAGAGAGAGGAATCTGGGGATGGTAGGGAGGAAGGCAACCCTAGGTCCCGGGCATCCACTGGAAGAATATACTCACGAGCTCGTCCCGGGGAAGCGGAGGGTTTAAAAGAAACCGTCTGGGCAGCAAGAAGAAAACAGCCATCGGCCTGGGGTCACCATTGAGGCTCGTGTAGAGGGTCAGGATGGGTGCCGTCCGCTCAATCTGTATTCCTGAGGAATCAGGAGTGAATTCTTAGGAATAAGTATCTCCAGTGACCTGATCTGCACCAAGGACGTTTCCTTGGTTAAGAAAGCTTCAAAGTCTCCGCTTTCTCAGAAGACAAGGGAGATTCGGCATGTCTCGCCACTCTGTCCAAATGCCAGAGGCTTGAAACGGCCTGTTAAAGGATCTGACAGCACTGGCATCACTCTGGGGCGGGGGGGGGGGGTGGAGGGTGCGGACCGCACCGGGTGACTCCATCAGTCAGGGTGACACCACAATGACTGTAAAATTTCTGTTCAGTGTTTTGGCAGAAATGTATTATTTTTTATAAAAATATCCCTGTTGTTCGTTATAACAACAAAAACATTTTTCGTCAGCCCAGTTCCATGCATCAAGACTAAAACTCAAGGCTCATTTATGTTTTGAACCTCCGGTCAGAGCGGTCATCACAAGCCAATGACGATGACGTTTTGAATCATGGGGGTTTCCGTCTGCGCACAAAAATCAGCAAACGCTGTGTTTTTGTTGCTGCTGGGATTTTTACAGTCGCTGCTTTTGACACATTTTCTAGTGTTTTAGCGACATTAGTATTTGGGAACCGAGATCACTAACTTTTTTGAGTTCTGAGTGGGACCTAGCCCACTTCAGGGCACAGGCTCTGATTTTATTTCTTGTGATCACGCAGCAGCCTTGCCTCTGCTCGAGCACCCCTCCTGCGACGTCATGCTCCCACTCTGGCCAATGAGTGATCCCTCTTCTCGCTAATCATTGTTTCTTTGTCATCTTTCTTTGGGCACCCTCATTCTTTCTCCCTCTCTTTCCAACTTCTTAATTGTTCCCGCTGCTGCACGGTTGGTCAAATCCCTTGGCCGCTTTGATGACTTTTCACTTAAAGCTGTCTTCATTTCGCTGGAGGCTCCATGATGACACCCACCTGCCGGTCACACCAGCTCAGTTCACACGCGTGTTTTTTTCTTGTGGGGGGGGGGGAATCATCTTCTGCACCCGATATAAGATGAAACCGTGAAATTCAGGCTGAGAGTGGGGACCTGTTTTATCTGAAGGTCAACTTATACTCCAAAATATATACCATCACCTCGTCTCTTTGTTCTACAACACTCCCAGGGTCCTACCAGTCACTGTGTACATGCCCGGGTTAACCTACCAAGGTGCAGCATTACTCTTGTTCAAGTTCAATTCCATCCGCCATTGCAGAGCCCACTTTCTCAGTGCATCTCAATCCTGTTGTAATCGCAGTGTTACGAGCCCAGAGGACCCCAAACCCCAGCAGCAATAGACAAATGGTAACTTAAACAAAAGTTGTTTTCAATTATCTTTAAACATGAAAATAGAATCACACTTCAACTTAACTCTATTAACTTAACTAACCTAACTTAATCCCCTTCTAATTCTAAGCGCGTGTATGTAATGTGTGTGTGTAAGTTCAGAAAAGTTCTTTGGTTCACAGTCCAATCTCACTTCTCATTCCTCCAAGTCACTGGTTGCAGGCAATTCTTATACTATGCACACAATTTAACCTTTAGAAAGTTCACCAGACTTTGGTGCTTGAAAGGTAAATGGTTACCGCTCAGGAAGGTTCTTGTCAGTTTTCAGAGAGAGATTTGTTGTTCCAGGACATCCACAGTAGATTCCTTTTTAATCAGTCACTCCAGTGTCTTGCTGAAGAAACTTGCCCCCTCAGGGTTCTCCAGATGATTACCTCTTTCTTTCAGGTCACCACAGAGTGCTTTTTTTGTTTCTCTTATTCCATGTGAAACGTTAGGTAGCCAGTCCTCTCCTCTTGAATGAACCACAAGGGCATTGACCAGGCTGAACAAAGCACTTACAAACCCATCTTCCAAATGGGGCTTTCCCCAAGCTTGCCAGCTTGTCCTGTTCCAGTCCCAGTTGCTGTTGCTGGCTGTAACACTGTAAAAGTGATCTCCGTCTGTCTCTCAGAAAAAGCCTGTTTGACTCTCTCTGCTTACAAAATCACATGACCCTCTTCAAACAACTCCAGACAATCTGCAGCTCCAATGAGATATTTCATCTGTTGCCTTTTGTAAACAACAATCCTCTAGTGAAGTCTCTTGGGCACTCTCCAAAGCTCTGCCTTGGCCGTGGCTGGAAAACGTCTGGCATTATCTTGGACAGTGGAAATGAGATCTTGTATTCCACTGGAAAAGATAACATATAATTTCCCTAATAATTATCCCTTTTTTGTTAAAACCTGGAGCCCGTATGTGGAATATGTGCAATTAAATTATTAATTCTTTTTCACCATGCATTGGTGGTGGTGCCCCAAACCATGCAAATTATGAAAGGGTGTTATGTTACTTCATCTCTTAATTTTCTTTCTTTTTTGAGGTGGTTTAGAGGGGTGTTGGGGTTTGTAAAGGGTTAAAATCCTATGTCTGTATTTTATTATTAAATAAATTTTTCAAAAGGACTCTGACTTTGTACATTGATTTTTTTTTTCTTTTCTCTGTAATGCACAGATGATTTTCACATTTATTAGTTTACACAGGGTACAGTTTTATTTGCACTACTAAGAAGTGGTTATTCTACCTCGCCCTGCAGGAAAAAGGAACGCGACGTCACGTATGTAATTCTTCCAAGAAATCTGAATCCTGGCTGTATGACAGATTCCTGGCTGGATCTATAAATACGGTGAAGGCTAATCGAGTCAACGCTTGCCTGTCAGCATTGGGCTCAACGTGGGAGCTGCCGTTTGCCTTGCCGCCCCACGGAATAAGTGCCTGGCCAGTCTCCCTCTGCACACCCTGAGCTTGGAGGGTGTCCAGGGGCCGAATGACTAAGCACCGGATGGAAACAGAGAATAAAGGTTAAGGAGCTAAAATAGAACTTCTGAGGGAATCGGAGAAACATGGAGACAGGGGTTGACTTATTGGTTGAAGGGTAATAGTAAGCTGCCGTCTGGTACTGTATTGAGAGGGGTTTATATACAGGTGTCCTGGAGTGATTTTTTATATTTAGACATACTGCACGGTGACAAGCCTCTTTGGACCACGGGTCCGTGCCGCCCAATTCACACCCCATTAACCAACACCCCCAGTACGTTTTGGAGGGTGGGATGACTCCGGAGGTTCCCCCCCTCCGGGGAAAACCGGCGGAGACACGAGAAGAACGTACAAACACCTCGCAGACAAGTCAGGAGTTTGTAAACTCCTTACACCGCGGGATCCCGATCGCTGGCGCTGTCGGGGGGCGGGGGCGCCAGAATGAATGTCAGGTGGGGCATTAGCGTGCTGGGTGGGATGCTGTTAACTTAGGTGACGAGAGCACTGCTCTTACGGCGTCAAGCATTAACAGACGCCGGGGTGCGGGTGGCATGCTATTGAAGGTGGGGGGGGGGGGGGGGGGGGGGGGGGGGGGCGGGGGGGGAGGATCTGACGGCGAGCGATGGCACCTGTTCCCTGACAGGTATTTGGGGTCACGTAGAGAGAATTTGGTGTGGTCAAATTTGCAGTACTCTGGGCAGTTTTGGTCACCTAACTCCAGGAAGGAAATGAATAAGATTGAACGAGTGCAGAGATTATAGAATGTAATAGAACAGAACGTGTAATATTACACGAAATTGCCCCCTGTCTCCCATAAGTCAAAGAGACTTATGTTGCCCGGTGCCCCTTACAGTAAGAGAGAAGCAAAAGAGAGTCCCTTCAGAGGGACTGAGCGTGCATGGATTCGTCTCCAGCGTCCCCGCGGCTTCTGTAGACCCCCCTGTTCGATCCATCGATGACCCAAGCTTCAGATCCGAACGGGAGGTCTTCAGCCGCCCGATGCCCTTCTTGCCATCCTCTGGAATCCCGTTACCCCGGGTCACGCAAAGTCAAGTCGGCCTCCACCTGCGGGGGTCCCTCAGCTGCTGAGCCCCCGCCTCACCTTCCCCGTTGGGTCGCACCCCCCCCCCCCCCCGCTTCTCCGTGGTGGTGGGAGGGGGGATTCTCCCCGTTTATGGTGCCCCCCCCCCCCGGAGCTTACGACGACCCCCACCCTCGTGGCCTCTGTCGAGCACAGGCGCCGCCACCTTGGGAGCGGACCCCGCGGTGGTAGGGTTTTACTGACAAGCACCGTCGGCCCCTCCAACGGTAAAACCCGTGCAGAGCTTTTTTGGGGAAACCTTTGGAGCAGCGCCGCGTCTCCGTTCTCCCGGGGCCACAACAGCGTTGCCATTTTGTGTAAGTTGTGCGAATGCAATAGATTGTTCGCAAAAGAACCCTTCTCACGGCACAAGGTGAAATAGGAGCTGGAGTCAGCCATCCTGCTCCGCTGCTCGGAGATCACAGGTCGTGGTCCACCTCCCTGTCTCCCCCCGCCACCCAACTCTCTGTCATGAGGCAGTCTCCACGGCTTCCCTGTGCAGAGAATTCCACCTCTTTCCAGGGAAAAGCACTTTCTCCTCATCTCAGTCCTGAATCTACTCCCTGGAATTTTGACCTGAGGTCCCCAAGATCAGAGGTTCTTAACCCTTCTCTTTCCACTTACGTCCCACTTTAAATCATCCCTCTGCCATTGGGTGCGGTGTGATTAGTAAGGGATTGCTTAAGGAGGGATGTAGGTGGGAAGGGAAGGTTGAGAACCACGACTCAATCCAATTGTTACTGAAATATTTTGCTGGAGAAAAATGGTCATTGGCCTATTTCCTCTGGAGCGATGAAACCGTGCACATAGCGAGTCAATGAGGGACGATTAAAGCAGTAGCCTCCAAACTTTTTCTTTCCACCCACTTAAGTAAACAATCCCTTACTGATCACAGAGCATCGATGGCAGAGGGAAAACTTAAAGTGGGATGTGAGTGGAAAGTTAAAGGTTGAGAACCACTGGACTAGATCTTGTCTCACCTGCCAGTGCAAAAAAAATCTTTCTTTCTTTGGCTTGGCTTCGCGGACGAAGATTTATGGAGGGGGTAAAAAGTCCACGTCAGCTGCAGGCTCGTTTGTGGCTGACAAGTCCGATGCGGGACAGGCAGACACGATTGCAGCGGTTGCAGGGGAAAATTGGTTGGTTGGGGTTGGGTTTTTCCTCCTTTGCCTTTTGTCAGTGAGGTGGGCTCTGCGGTCTTCTTCAAAGGAGGTTGCTGCCCGCCAAACTGTGAGGCGCCAAGATGCACGGTTTGAGGCGTTATCAGCCCACTGGCGGTGGTCAATGTGGCAGGCACCAAGAAAAATAGACTGTACTCAACGTGCGCACGTAAACAAACAAAGAACTGGAAACAGGTAATGAATGCAAACCCTTCCCCACCCCCGCCACCGTCCAGAACATCTACGGGGAACACTGCCTGTCGGAGGGCAGCAGCGAACACCAAGGACCCTCGCCACCCAGCGGACGCTCTGTTCTCGCTGTTGCCCTCGGGAAAGGGGTGTAGGTGCCTCCACCAGGTTCAGGAGCAAGCAGCACCCCCTCCACCTCATCGACAAACTCAATCAGGGACTCCTTTAAGGGACTCTTACTTTTAAAAAAAACTTTATTTATTAAACAGCAGTTAAAATACAAATATAGAACAAAGTATAACGATAACACAAAATCTTCTCCCTCTCCCCCCTCCTATTCCCTCTCTCCCAACCTCTACCCCACCCCCCCAAAAATATAATAATAAGTGGAGTTAAAATACATATTTATCGGTATTTTAATGCCAAGGATGTCGCAAATCCCATCTAACAAAAGCCGTCATATTTCCAAACCTGCACATTTCAAATACGGATTCCACATTGTAATAAAGAAAGAATAATTATTATACACATTATAAGTGATCTTTTTCAGACGATTACAAATTCTCAATTCAATATGCCATTTTTGCATATTTAATTCAATATCATTCTTCCATGTAATTGCTATACATTTCCTAGCAACTGCTAAAGCCAAACGAATAAATGCCATTTCAAATTTGTTTAATTTTAAACCCAAAGTCAACGTTGTGGTACATCCCAATAAAAATAAAAACAGATAAGGGTTAGTTTAAATTTGAATAAACCTTCCAAAAGCTCCATAATTCTATACCAAAAAGTCTTTACCTTTTCGCAAAGCCAAACTGAGTGCAAAAAAGTACCTAGTTCTCTTCCACATCTGAAACATACATCTGAAGAACTAAAACTTTTAACTTCTCGGGAGTTAAATACAATTGGTGTAAAAAGTTATAATGAACCTGTTACGAGCCCAAAGGACCCCAAAACCCAGCAGCAATAGATATTCACCATGACGAGTAATTACTTAAACAAAAGTTTTTAATGATCTTTAAACATGACAACAGAATCAAAATTTAACTTATCCCTATTAACTTAACTAACCCAACTTAACCCCCTTCTAATTCTAAGCGCACGTGTGTGTAAATGTAAGAAAAGTTCTTTGGTTCACAGTTCAATCTCACTTCTCATTCTTCCAAGTTCACTGGTTGCAGGCAATTCTTATACTGTGCACAGAATTTAACATTTATAAAGTTCACCAGGCTTTGGTGCTCGAAAGGTAAATGGTTACCGCTCATGAAGGTTCTTGTGGGTTTGCAGAGAGGGATGTGTGGTTCCAGGATTTCCACTGAGGTACCACCATTAGTCACCTCAATGTCTTGCTGATGAAACTTGCCCCATCAGGGTTCTCCAGATGATAACCTCTGTTTCTGTTCGACTTATTCCAAGAGAAACGTCAGGCAGATAGCACTTCCAGCCATCCGCCACTCTGGAGCTTCTGTTTCCATTCCAACAAGCTTCTCCTGGCTTGTTACAGCTTTGTGTGTCATACACAGTCAAAGACTTCCATCTGTCTCTCACTCTTTGTCTGAGATTCAAACTCCCAGCAGCATGTCCTTCTCTCTCTCACTTACAAAACCCCTGACCTTCTCCAGCAAAAAATAGGAGTTAGTCTCCTGCTCCCATCTGTTGTTTTAGGTAAACAAGAACCTCTCAATGACCTCTGACTGAGCACTTTGCAGAGAGGTCAAAAGCCTTGCAAAATGGTCCAAAACAGACAACCTGACACTGGTTGTTCTTCCAAGTCAATGATCTATTCATTTCATGACATCATTTCAATTAGCACCTACTTGTGAAATGTCCATAGCATTCTCCATAGTTTCTGTAAAGTCACTGAATATGAATACTTCAGTATTTCAAATAAGATCTGTTTTAAAGTGTGTGTATGTATGTAATTTACTCTAATTCTACCAATTTATATCCCAAAAGGATTCCCAAATATTCCATCACAAACCAAACTGTATCTCACATTAATTAATCTAGACATACTGTCCTCACACATAGTCCTCCACTCCTCCTGAGATATTGGAATAGATAAATCATTCTCCTGTTTAATTTTCATTTTATACAAATCATCTTCTTTTGCAATAGACCATACATTTCTGAAATAAAACCTTTTTTAAAACTCCATCAGTTAATAAGCATTAACACTTAGATCTTTTAGGTAATTTTAATTCATGCCCTAAATTATCTAATAACCAAGTACGTATTTGATAACATGCAAACAATGTATTTGACATAATCCCAAACTTTTCCTTTAATCTATTAAATGATAGAAACAATCCTTTTTCATAACAATCTCCTACTAATCTAATACCCTTCTATTCCCACAATATCAAATGATAATTATTCACTGAGAAAGAAAATAATTTATTCTGACATATTGGGATATTAACCAAAATTGTAACTTTAATTCCCATAATTTGATCCCTGGTATGCCATATTTAAGGCCTCTTACTTGTGCACTTTCTTTGCTCTCCCTGTATCGCTTAGTCAGTTTTTATACATTTGTTATCTGTTTACAGTTCTTTGTTTATATGTTCACGCTGTGTACAATTTATTTTTTGCGCTACCAATTAGTAGTCATTGTGCCGGGTCCGCTGGAGAAAAGTATCTCAGGGTTGTGTATGGACTCTGACGATATCTAAGTTGCACTCCATTCTGGCTTACCTGGTCTATTCTTCTTGTTAAAGTATTCCGTCAGACGAGCCTTGGCACGGTATCTCCCTTCCGTGTGCAGAACGTGTGTGCCCACCCAAAGGCTGGGTTCAGAATCCCGAGTCTGTGAGGGAGGCAAGGGGAGATTTTCAAATGGTCGACTTGGAGTCAGCGCTGCTCCCCGCCCACCAGCGGGGAGGCTCTCGATTGGCACTTCTCCCAAACCCGAGGGATTTGGATCTCACCCCCTCCTCCCCACCATGGGCCTGGCCAAGGGGAAGGCTGGGAGACGAAGCTTCAATTTCCAGAGGGCTGGAGGACCCAGCTCAAAGACTGCAGATGTTGGAATCTGAAGGAAAGGGGTGGCCCAGTTAGTGCAGCACCAGTGATCGGAACGGGGGTTCGAATCCCGTGCCGTGCCGTCTCAAAGGAGTGCGTGTATTCTTCCCGTGTCTGCATGGGTTTCCGCCAGGTGCTCCGGTTTCCTCTCACTATTCAAACAAAATACAGGGATTGAAGGTCATTTGGGTGAAAATTGGACGGCATGGGCACAAGGGCCAAAAAGGCTGTTATCTAAATTTAAATAAGTGCTGGAAGAACTCAACAAGTTGACCAGCATCTGTGGAGAAAAAGGGATGGGTGACATTTGGCATTAAAACCCCGCATCAGGGCTGAGGGTCTAGAGCAGGGGTGTCAAACTCAAATTCACAGAGGGCCAAAATTAAAAACTTGGACTAAGTTGTGGGCCAAACTAAATATTTATTGAAAATTTTCAACAACATCTGCATGTTTTCTCTTCTTTCAACATATGTAATGTTAAACTTTTTGTTATTAAAATAAATGTTTAATAATAGTTTTGGTTAAACTCTTTCCAGAAGAAGCATTAACAAATGAGAAATAAAATATTCAATAAATAATATTTCTCTATACCTTTAAGCTCCTTTTAAATGTATTTTTTTTCACAAGCCAACAAGTCAAAAAAATAACAACTTGCTTCAATGAAAATCCAATCTTTCAACTATGAACAGTCCAAAGTTAACCAAAGAAAATATTAATCCAAGCTTAGCTTGCTACACTGTAATTTACTCTGATGCACCTGGGTCTAAACCAGATACTTGGCATCTCTTAGATGCAAGTTCATCAAACTCTGGGGTCAGAGTTTGCCTCCCACCTGTCTTGAAAATTCCTGTTTTCTGTCTTTCGTTTGGCCATTTTTCGTAAGGGGTTTATTACATGTGAGTTGGGCGACAGGTCGCAGATACTAATGAAAGTAAAGAGAGGAGGTGGGGGCGATTAGCGGGCTGACGGGCCGGTGCCAATGCATTTGCAAAGCATTCTGGGATTTGTAGTATTAGCTGTACTGGCGCAGCGGGCCAGCTCTAATACATATTTGATATGATCTTGCGGGCCAAACATAATTATATCACGGGCCAAATTTGGCCGCGGGCCTGAGTTTGACATGTGTGGTCTAGAGGGTCAACATATAGTAACGAGGAGGTGGTGTGAGGCAGGGGTTGGGAGGTGGGATCAGGTGAGGAGATGAAGCTAGGTGGAGAGGCTGGAGACGGGGGCTGGCAGGCGATAGGGAGAATTATCGAAGGGAGGGACAGGTGGAACCAAGCCGGGCACAGTTGGGAAGGAATGGGAAGGAATGGGAAGAGGGTCATATCTGGGAAAAGAAGTTACAGGGGGCCACAGCTGCGAAGTAGAATACATCTGGTAGGGGGGAGCAGCTCGAAAGGGAGGGAAGGGGAGGGTGCCACAGCCCGAGAGGGAAGGGAGGGGGGAACAGCCCGAGAGGGAGGGGAGCTGGGCCTCAGCTTGAGAAGGGGGGGGCTGCAACCTGAGTAGAGGGGGTGCAGCCGGGCAGCTCATGAAATGATGTGAGAATAACAACCTGAGTCTCAATGTGGACAAGATGAAGGAGATGATCGTGGACTTCAGGAGGACCAGGAACTATGACCCATCACAAACACACAACTCTGCAGCAGAGAGAGTGGAGAGCGCCAATTTCCTTGGAGTTCACTTCATTAGTGACCTATCGTTGACATTAAATATCCCTTCACTTGCTGAGAAGACTGATGGCGGGCAAGGCTACCAGCCACCATCATCTCAACCTTCTACAGGGGCTCTATCAAGTGTGTCCTTCCCGGCTGCATCACAGTATGGTGCAGAGAAATGGATCGGAGGTCAATCCACAGGACCAGAAGAGCGGCAGAGAGGATCGCTGGGGTCTGACTCCCCCTCATCGACGTGATCATTGTCCAAAGATAACTCAAAAAGACCCCTTCCATGCCAGGAAAGAGATACAGGACCAGCACCACCAGGCTGAGGAACAGCTTCTTCCCACGGGCAGTGAGAATGCTGAACGGATGATCCTCCGAGACAACTATTTCTTTAACCATAATATTTTAATATTTGTATGTACATACTGAGCAAGCGCGTCGCTTGTCCGTGTGCATGTTAGCAGTGTGTTGCACCGAGGACCGGAGAACACTGTTTCATCGGTTTGCACGGTCAATGAACTTGAAGTTGGTCCTGGAGCCCACTTACCTCGTACTCCGAGTCCCGGCAGACGGTGATGTAGGACAAACACTCAGAAGCATCAGTGCAGGTGGACGGTGTCCGACTCCTGTGGGAGATAACGGATCTGTTGGCGTGAGAGCTGGGGAGGCTCTCCGAGTCGTGCAGTTGGGGTCAGCCGAGGGAAGGTTGGACCAGAGAGGATTTGGGCTGGGGCAAGGTTTAACGTTGAGGGGGTGAAGGGAACGGGGGATGTGAGGAGTGACAGATCTCCCCAGGGGGAAAGGGATGGTCCGTGGGGGGAGGGGGGGGGAGTGGGGTTGGAGATAGGGTCGGCATCTGCGCGCGGGAATTCCCAGCAATCAGAACGGTTAGGGCACTGTGCCAGAGCAATCGATCCGGGTTTGAATTCCAGCGCTGTCCGTATGGAGTTTGTACGTTCTCCCTGCATCTGCGTGGGTTTCCTCCCACCCTTCAAAACATACGGGGTTGTAGGTTGGCAGGGGTATTGGATGGCAGGAGTAGTGGTTGGCAGGGGTAGTGGGTGGCAGGGGCTCGTTTGTCTAATTTATATTTATAATTAATTATAACTGGAGAAGGGGCTTTCAAGCAAGTGCCTGGCTGTTCCTTCTCTGTGAAGTGAAACACGAAACGCCTTCTTCAAGCGAAGAACAGAAAGGCGTCAGAGACTGGCCAGGGGGAGGAGTCCAGACCAACAAAAGGTGTTAATTGGATCAGGTAAGAGGAGCGGTGAGAATTGATTTTGGCTCTGGGAGACAGCGGGAAAGGGGAAGAAAGAGAAAGAGGGCTGGCGAAAAGGCGATGGGGGAAGAAGGGGAGAGGGGTCGGTGATAATGCCGTCCGGTTGGAGGGTGTCCAGACGGAAGACGAGGGGTTGTTCTTTCAATCGGGGGTGGCTGGCAGTGCGTGAGACTACGGACAGAAACGCAGCGAAGGGAATGGGACGGGGAATTGAAACGGATGGCCCATTTTGGACGCAGCCGAGGAGCTCAGCGAAGCCTGTCCCCAGCCACTCTGACTTAGAGGGTCAACATATAGTTGCGGGAGCAGCGAGCGACCCCCCCCCCCCCCACCCCCACCAGATTCGTGTGAAGAACTGGTTTGGGAGCCCCAGACTCGAGTGAGGAAGGAGGTGGTGGGCGCAAATGGAGCATCTCCTGCAATTGACGGAGAGAGGCGTCAAGGAACTGATTGGTGGGGAGGGAGGAGTGAACAAGGGAGTCACGGAGGGAGTGGTCCATGCGGAAAGTGGAGCAGGGATACGAGCGGAAGATACATCTAATTATGGGACCACATAGTTCTCTACAGACGATGCCTGACATGCTGAGTATTTCCTGTTCCTGCAGCCACTTAGATCTTCAAACAGGACAGGGGGGGGGGGGGGGTGGGGGCATGGGGGATGGGCGGAGAATAACCGGCGGGACTTGGGGGGAGTGGGATGGAACTGAGATTTATCAGGAGCTAGTATGGAGAGGAGAGGCGAATGGCTTCCTCTTGCATGGTGTAATTTTTATTTGATAATTCCATCTCCCGACTTTGCACTTCTGCCTGAAGAGGAAAGGATGGGGGTGGAGGCAGGTCTGCCTGGAGAGGGAAGGGTGGGAACAGCTATGTCTGGAGAGAGAAGGTTGTGGGGGGCAGCTCTGTATGAAGGGGGTGGGGAGCTGAAGAAAAGGAAGGTTAGGGAAGGAGAGCGTCTCGGGCGGGGGAGTGAGGGGAGGGTTCACGGCAGCTGGCGAAGCCGTGCTGTTGGTGACTCGTTGGTGGGGGCCCAGATGGGCGAGGTTGTGCAGCCGGGGTGATGTGAACCCTTGCTTCTCCAGTCACTGGGAACAGGCAGGGAGTCAGCCCCTCACCTCACTGCCTTAAACAAGGCAGTAAATAATTATACAGATCGAAAATAGTCTCTTAGCTGTTTCTGTTAACGGATTATACAAGGAGTTAATCGTACGTGCATTATATTAAAACATGCCAATACACTTTTATTAGCCATGCGAGGGTGGCTGCGCTGAAGTCAATGAGGTTTAACTGGCTATACCGACCCGCGATTCCGCGCCGCCCAATTTACACCCCACTAACCTACACCCCACCAGTACGTTTCGAGCCGTGGGAAGAAACCGGACCCCCCCCCCGGGAAAACCCACACAGGCACGGGGAGAACGAACCAACTCCTGACAAATAGCGCGGGATTCGAACCCCAGGACCCGGTCGCTGGCGTTTTAAGGGTGCAAACATCGCCCCCCCCCCACCGTGAGGGGATGGCGTCAGTCACCTACCATTGAGCCGAGACCCCCTGACACAAGAGGTGAAGGGCCAGCGGCAGCAGTGGGAGCATCGTGCCAACCGTTATGCGTCGCTGAGCACTGGTGGGGGGCTTGGAGAGAGAGAGCGAGAGAGAGGTGATGGACTAGTCCCCAGTCCGCAGCGGCCGTTCCCCGCCCCCACCTCACCCAGCCCCTGGGGAAACGGTTGGGGCATGAGCGCGGTCCCCCGCCCAGGAACCTGCCCTTTCCCTCCCCCACCCCCAGCCCAGCCCAGACCGGCCTCGCCCCCACCCCCTCGGCGCAGACTTACTGCGGTGCGCTGCACTCCGCAGCCGGTCTCCGGGGTGCTCCACTTATACCGGCTGCCACCTCCGCTCCCCTCCTCCCTTCCCCTGTTCTGCCTCCTCCCCCTCCCCCTTTTCCCTCTTCTCCCTCCCTCTCCTATCCACTCCCTTCCCCTCTTCCCCGTCTCTCCTTTCCCTTCATCCCCTCCCTCTCCTCCTCTCCCTCCCTTCGCATCCCCTCCCACCCATCGCCACCAAAGTAGGGCGTGGAGCAGACTTCTTACCACCTTTAATCACCCTGGTTTTAATCCGTCAGCATAAAACTATCACCGCCCAACTCAGTCATCCTGCCCGCCGCTCCCTGTCTGGCAGAAGGAATAGAAGGAGCTGGAGAGAGGAGGCTGGCTGGGTGGGGGCATCAGAATCAGAATTTATTGTTATGAACGTTTCACAGAATTCTTGTTTGTGGCAGCGTCACGGAGCAAACATTTCTAATTAAACTACCTCACAAAAATAATTAAAAATATCAGTCAGGCAGCGTCTTTGGTTCACCGATCATTCAGGAGGGGAAGAAGCCGTCCTCGTGCCGCTGAGGGCCCGTCTTTAGGCTCCTGGATGGTAGCAGAGTGGTGAGGGCCTGGTATGGTGATGGGAGGGGCCCTTTGAGGATGGAGGCCGCTTTTTTTTAAGACACCGTAGATGTCCTCATTGGGGTGAAGTCTGGTGCCTGTGATGTCGCAGGTGGAGTTAACAACCCTCTGGAGTTTATTGTGTCCTGAGAGTTAGCGCCTCCATACCAGGCAGTGATGCAACCGGTCCACCTGTAGAGTCATACCGAATCTCAGATTTCAGATTTATTGTCCGACTACATACCTGACATCACACACCACCCTAAGATTCCTTTTCCTTGCGGGCGCGGCAGAATTACCTCTAATTGGTAGAGTACACAGGGTTAACAAGTAAAACAACAGATAACGAATGTAAACAAACTGACTGTGCAATACAGTGGGAAGGGTCGGAACAACTATGTCTGGAGAGAGAAGGTTGGGGTGGGGGCAGGTCTGTCTGGAGAGGGAAGGGTGGCGGTGGGTGGGAGGGGAGGGGATGCGAAGGGAACGGAGAGACAGGGAAGGGGAGGAGGGGAGGGAATGGGAAAGGAGGGGAGTGGATAGGAGAGGGAGGGATGGAAAGGAGGGGAGGAAGAGGAGGAGGAGAGAGATGGAAGGGAGGGGAGAGGGAAAAGGGGGAGGGGAGGAGGCAGAAGAGAGGGAGGGAGGGGAGCAGAGGTGGCAGCCGGTATAAGTGGAGCTCCCCGGGAACAAAGGAAAATCAATAATGTGCACCAAGGAAGAGTCTTGCTCTTCCCTGATCGAGTTTATCATTGAGGAGTCTGATGGTGGAGGGGGAGCAGCTGCCTGAACCTCAGTCCAACCTGCCCATGCCGGCCGAAATGCCCCTCCCACACTCGTCCCACCTGCCTGCGTTGGCCCCTATCACCAAACCCAATCTATCTCAGTCCAATTTTCTTCTTCAGTGTTGCAATAGTATTTGCCTCGACCACCTCCTCTGGCAGCCCCTTCCACCTTCCGTATAAAAGGGTTACCCTTCAGGTTCCCGTTAACCCTCTCCCCCCTCACCTCGATTTCGGTCAACCTTCTGCGCTCTGCGAATAAAGTCCGAAACTGCTTAGTGTCTCTGGATCGCCCGGAATCTGATAGGAACAAGAAGGTTGTTTCCATTGGCAGGTGAGACAGGGAACACAGCCTCGTAGAGATGAGGAACAGCTTTACCCTGAGAATGGGGAATCTGTGGAATTACCTGCCCAGGGAAGCAGTGGAGACGCCCTCACGAAATGTATTTTAAACGCAGGGGGAAAAGGCGGGCAGATGAAGTTGGGTCCACTCCCAATCAGATGATATCTTCCGAAATAACAAGAGTGATTCCGGCAAACTGACTGCTCGTGTCAATTCGGGGCGCCAGGGGTCAGCGATCGCGACCGCGGTTCGAATCCCGCGCTGGCTGTAAGGAATTTGGTTAACGGGGTGGAAATTGTGAGGCGCAGACCCCTGGGCTGATAGACATGTATGGCTGCACTGAAATAAATAAATAACCCCCGCTCTTGCAATCCTGATTCAAGGTTCAGTCTCTTTCCGCGTTGTTATCATTCTGCACCTCTGGATCTCTCTCTGTAACCCCGCGTTCTGTACGGCTGTTTTTTTTAATCCTGTTGAACTTGGATGTTTTCAATAGAGAGGACAAATTTGCCGGGCAATCTCTTCCCTGTACCTCAGCAGACATGACTATAGCTGTAAACGTGAAATGAATGAACAAGCGAATGGTGTACTTTCGCCTGAGAACTGCGAAAAGCTGCCCTCCGCAGCATGGAACAGGGTCTTTGGCCCAAATTCTGCACGCCGACCAAATTGGTGTTCAGGGCTAGTCTGCATTTAGCCCAGACCCTTCTTAGCTCTTCCGATCCACAGGTCCGCACAGTCTCCTCTGCTAGTTCTCGGGTGGTTGTGCGTGGGACTGGTGCGCATGGACATCCATTCCACAGAAGCCGACGGCTGTCTTTCAGATGGTCCTAAGGTCCCACGTCTCCTGCCTCCTCGCTGCCCCGTCCCAACCTGTTCCGAGCAGGGATGGTCCGAACGTTTCTGAATATTCATCCATAAATGTCCCCGATATATCACCGCAGAGGTTCGTAGATTCGGACAGTGCAGGCACAGCCCCTCAGGCTGAACTGTCCACACTATACAATCTATCAGACACTATCAAATGGTCAGGCTCTGAGAAGTGCGGTAGAACAGATGGACCCCAGGTACATAATTCCCTGAAAGTGGCGTCACCGTTGTGAAGAGACCTATTTGCCCTTCATGAATTAAATTATTGAGTGTAGGTGTTGGGATGTTATGATAAAGTTGTATATGACATTGGTGAGGCCAAATTGTGTGCAGTTTTGGTCACCCAACTACGGGAATAAGATTGAAAGAGTGCAGAGATTTATTACAATGTTGCCCGGGCTTCAGGGAAAGGATTTTACTCCCTTGAGCGTCGAAGAATGAGGGGAGATTTGATCAAAGTATTTAAAATGAGTACAGAGATCCTGCTATAGCTGTACAGGGTCTTGGTGAGACCACACCTGAAGTACTGCGTGCAGTTTTGGTCGCCTTATCTGAGGAAGGCCATCCTCGCCATGAAGGGGGTGCAGAGAAGGTTCACTAGACTGATACCAGACATGGAAGGACTTATAGATGAAGAAAGGTTAGAGAGACTAGGCTGGAATTTAGAAGATTGAGGTGGGGGAATCTTATATAAAATTCTTAAGGGATTGGACAGACTAGACGCAGGAAGGTTGTTTTCAATGCTGGGAAAAACCAGAACCGGTGGGTGGTGGGGGGGGGGGGGGGGGTCACAGTTTAAGGATAAGAGAGGTTTTTTTCTGACTGAGATGAGGAAACTTCTCTCAGAGGGTGGTGGATCTGTGGAATTTTTTTGCCGCATGAAGTAGTTGAGGCGGTCCCTTGTCAATAGATTTGGCCCTTGTGGGATCAGGGGGTCTGGGGAGAAGGCAGGAACCAGGGACTGATCAGCCATGATCATATTGAATGGCGGGGTTGGCTTGAAGGGCCAAATGGCCTACTCCCGCACCTATTTTTCTATGTATCTATGAAGGGGGCGGGGGGGGGGGGAATAGACAGAGTAAATGTAGATGGGCCTTTTCCCACTGAGGGTCGGTGAGATACAAACCAGAGAACACGGGTTAAGGGTGAGAGGGGAAACTCTCTCTTGACGGTGCTGGAGAAACTCAGCGTGTCGGAGTTTTCCCAGCCCTTTTGGACATTGAACTGCAATCGCAGACTTTTCTGCTTTGTTTCACGCTATTGAACCTTCCACCTGGTGGGAGGAGGGAACAGAAAGTGTGTCTGGGCTGCGAAGGGTCTTTCAGCATGCAGGCGGTGGGAAGGGAGGGATGTTTGTGGGACGAGAGAGAGAAAAGGCACTTTCAGGTGGCCAATTGCCCCGCTTGTAAATCCACATATTTTGGCAATATGAGGCTGTCGGGAGGCACCTGCTAGGCGAACTTTGTAACCCTCCTCCAAGAGGGATAATGGCGCAGCACAGTGGCCTCCCCAGCCATCTGAATGCAGCCGCCTGAAAGTGGTTGCATTCGGGATGAGTCGGCTGGCGAGCGGCTGACAGCTCCTCTCCCAGCTGTCCCTTCCCCCCGGCGCGGGACGTCAGGGCAGGGGCAGCCGGAACAGGCTGTCAGCGCGTTCCCACTACCCCACTCTCGAAATCAGTCCCCGCATGGATGGAGTCAGGGAGAGGTCGTAGTTTGTATTATATTGGTCTGCTTTAACAATGCATTTAAAAAAAAATCACCAACATGTCAAATGGCATCAACATGACATCAAAACCACCACTTGAGGGACATCCCCACCTGTTCTTGGGACGTGGGGTGGGGAAAATGGAAGCACCCAAGAGTAAGCCCGCGTGGTCACAGGTAGAACGTGCAAACAGCACTGAACGTCAGGTCATTTGGGTGGAGACAGTAGCCAGAGCCCTGAGGATGGAACCCTTCCCCTCCCCCCTCCCAACTCCACAGTGTCCATTCACTAATGCTGTGACGCTCACTCATCACAGGTCGAGCTGAGCAAGAGTCAGCGGGAGGGCGGTTCGACGCGGGACCTCCAGCGACTTCAGTCACCGCGTGAACTGCAGCGTCAAACGTTTGCTGCAAGCTCCATCTCCCAGCCACGATCCCAGAAGCTCTCCAGCCTTGCCCACTGCACGAAAGCGGCTGCGGCGACAGAGAGTGAGTGTTTGTCTGTGTGAACCACTGGGGAATGGTGGCAACGTGGAGGTGGGTGCTCAGTTAAATTCCAACTCATCCGGACATCTAATCGATGTTTCAGTGGGGCTGCATTTTCTCGGAATGAGAAACCATTGATGGAACGTGCATTTTGTACAAATGTTCAAATTTTATAGCCCTTCCGGCCCACGAGCATGTGTCGCCTAATTACACCCAAACGTCCTACAACCCTGGTGGGAAGAAACCCACATGGACACAGGGAGATTGTACAGACTCCTTGCAGACAGCGGGGCGATTCAAACCGCTTGCATGGTAACAGCGGCGCGCTAACCTCTAGGCAAATCGTCTCCTAACTACAGGAAATGTATCAATAGGATTGAAAGCGTGCAGAAATTTACAAGGATCCTGAAGAACTTGAGCACAGGAAAAGGTTAACGAGTTTACACTTTATTCCCTGGAGTGTAGAAGAATGAGGGGAGCTTTGACAGGGGTATACAAAGAAAAGCTGACTGAGGTTAGGTGAGACTAGAACTAGAGGTGAAACCTGTCAAGGGACCTCCTTCAGGCAGAGTGGTGGGAGTGTGGAACGAGCTGCCAGCTCTACGCTGGCTCAATTTTGACGTTTCAGAAAAATTTCGGAGAGGTTCCTGGATGGGAGGGCTATGGGCCAGTGCAGGCCTAGGCAAAATAATCAGAACAGACTAGACGGGCTTTTTTTCTATGCTGTAGTGTTTGATGGTGGGAGCTGCACTTCCAGTGCTCCCACAGCCCGGGGGGGGGGGGGGGGGGGGCTGTTCCTGAAGGCTGCTCTCACTGTATCCCCGGAGGAAACACAAGTGCTTGCTCCAGGAATATGGCCTCGCACGGGGAATGTGTGGGCAGGGGTGTCGGTAAAGCTGGTCGGACAACATCTGAGTGGGTCATCATCATCTCAGCAGTTAGATCCTGGGCAGGCTCAGAGATTGGGCAATGACCCTTTGGTCTACTGTCCATGTTAATGCTATTATATATTCTGCCCACATCCCCATGCTGCAGACTCAAACGCACTAGAGAAGGGGGGGGGGAGTTGGCAATTTACAGTAACCACTTAACCCACCAGCCTGGGGTCAAAGGGTCCTGAAACAATTATCCTTTACTCCTTGCAGATTCACCAGCCTGTATTACCCCTCTCCTCTTTATGCCAGCCATCTCCTGAGGCAGTGTCTCCACCTTAAATGACAGCAAGTCCTTGCTACCCCCACAGATGCTGCTGGGCCCACTCAATTCCTTCAGCAGTACTTGTAGTCTCTTCCTCCGGGCTCCTGGCCAGGGGTGAGGAAGGGTAGGGAGTGGTGAAAGAGGGTAAGATAGTTCCCTCAGCTCCTGGCAGTCTGAGAGAGTAAGAGCAGCAGGCTGAGATCTATTTCTATCTGCTCCCACTTCTGGAAAATCACACTTCCTAAACGTTACCCTGCTCGGAGATCAGAAGACTGTTGGCACTGAAATATTTTAAATTTAGACTGGTGGAGGACTGGTGCCAATCTTCGATCCAGATACTTGGGGTGAGATCCAAATCAGCAGCTTACTCTCCTGAGGAATAAAAGAATTTAGCCTTTTTCTTTCCACCCACTGAAGCAATCCCTTACAGAGCACCTATGGCACAGGGATTCCTTCAGGTGGTATGTGGGTGGGAACAAACAGTTTGAAAACCACTGTTTTAATCATCCCTCATTGACTCGTTATGTGCATGGTTTCATCGCTCCAAAGGAAATGGGCCAATGACAATTTTTCCTCAAGCAAAATATTTCAGTCACAATTGGGTCTAGAGCAGTGGTTCTCAACCTTCCCTTCTCACCCACATCCCACCTTAAGCAATCCCTTACTAATCACAGAGCACCGATGGCGTAGGAATTACTTTTTTTAAATTTTTTTTATTTTTCACACCATAAACCACATTAACCATGATACATACTTTTTCCTTTTCAAATATATACAGTGCCATTTTCTCCCCCAACCTCCCATCCCACTCTCCCAACCTCCCCCCACCCGTCCATTTAAAGTACAAAATCTAGGATACATTAAACCAGTCAAACAATGTTGTCATTCAATAAAAATAAACAAGAAATTCCACTGAGTCAATTCTTTTCATTTCCTTCTCCTTTCGTAAATTTAGGTAGTGAATGTCCCCGGTAGGTTTTCTCTATTGTGTTTCATGTAAGGCTCCCATATTTGTTCAAATATTTCAATATTATTTCTTAAACTATATGTTTTTTTTTCTAATGGAATACATTTATTCATTTCTATATACCATTGTTGTATTTTCAAATTATCTTCCAATTTCCAGGTTGACATAATACATTTTTTTGCTACGGCTAGAGCTATCTTAACAAATCTTTTTTGTGCACCATCCAAATCAATTCCAAATTCTTTGTTTTTTATGTTGCTTAGGAGGAAGATCTCTGGATTCTTTGGTATATTGTTTTCTGTAATTTTATTTAATATTTGGTTTAGATCTTCCCAAAATTTTTCTATTTTCTCACATGTCCAGATTGCATGAATTGTTGTTCTCATTTCTTTTTTACATCGAAAACATCTATCAGATACTGTTGGGTCCCATTTATTTAACTTTTGAGGTGTAATGTATAGCCTGTGTATCCAGTTATATTGTATCATACGTAACCTCGTATTTATTGTATTTCTCATCGTTCCAGAACATAACTTCTCCCATGTTTCCTTTTTTATCTTTATATTTAAATCTTGTTCCCATTTTTGTTTAGATTTACCATTTGTTTCCTCATTCTCCTTTTCTTGCAGTTTAATATACATATTTGTTATAAATCTTTTGATTATCATTGTATCTGTAATCACATATTCAAAGTTACTTCCCTCTGGTAAACTCAAACTGCTTCCTAATTTGTCCTTCAAGTAGGATCTCAATTGGTAATATGCCAGCACTGTATCTTGAGTTATATTGTATTTATCTTTCATTTGTTCAAAGGATAATAATCTATTTCCTGAAAAACAATTTTCTATTCTTTTGATCCCTTTTTTCTCCCATTCTCTAAAGGAAAGGTTATCTATTGTAAAAGGGAGTAACTTATTTTGCATCAATATTAGTTTTGGTAATTGATAATTTGTTTTATTCCTTTCTACATGAATCTTATTCCAAATATTGAGGAGATGATGTAATACTGGAGAAGTTCTATGTTGTACCAATTTTTCATCCCATTTATATAATATGTGTTCAGGTATCTTTTCCCCTATTTTATCTAATTCTAATCTAGTCCAATCTGGCTTTTCCCTTGTTTGATAAAAATCTGATAGGTATCTTAATTGTGCGGCTCTATAATAATTTTTAAAGTTTGGCAGTTGTAAGCCTCCTTGTTTATATCATTCTGTTAATTTATCTAGTGCTATCCTCGGTTTCCCCCCTTTCCATAAAAATTTCCTTATTATTTTCTTTAACTCCTTGAAGAATTTCTCGGGCAAGTGTATTGGCAATGCCTGAAATAGGTATAATAGCCTAGGGAAAATGTTCATTTTAATACAGTTTATCCTTCCTATTAGTGTTAATGGTAAATCTTTCCAATGCTCTAAATCGTCCTGTAATTTTTTCATTAGTGGATAATAATTGAGTTTATATAGATGGCCGAGATTTTTATTTATTTGTATACCTAGGTATCTTATTGCTTGCATTTGCCATCTGAATGGTGATTCCTTCTTAAATTTTGAGAAATCCGCATTATTCATTGGCATTGCTTCATTTTTATTTACGTTAATCTTGTAACCCGACACTTCTCCATATTCCTTCAATTTCTTATATAATTATTTTATTGATAGTTCTGGTTCTGTTAAGTATACTATAACATCATCCGCAAATAAACTGATTTTATATTCCTTGTCTTTTATTTTTATCCCTTTTATATTATTTTCTGTTCTTATCAATTCTGCTAGTGGTTCTATAGCTAACGCGAACAATAAAGGTGATAGTGGGCATCCCTGCCGTGTTGACCTGCTTAAGTTAAATTGCTTTGATATATATCCATTTACTGTCACTTTCGCCAATGGCCCCTTATATAATGCTTTAATCCAATTAATATACTTCTCTGGTAAACTGAATTTTTGCAATACTTTGAATAAATAATTCCATTCTACTCTGCCAAAGGCCTTCTCTGTGTCTAAAGCAACTGCTACTGTTGGAGCTTTACTCCCTTCTACTGCATGAATTAAGTTAATAAATTTACAAATATTGTCTGTTGTGCGTCTTTTTTTAATAAATCCAGTTTGGTCTAGATTTACCATTTTAGGTACATACTCTGCTAATCTGTTTGCTAATAGTTTAGCTATTATCTTATAATCTGTGTTAAGTAATGATATTGGTCTATATGACGCTGGTGCGAGTGGATCTTTCCCTTGCTTTAGTATTACTGTAATTATTGCTGTTTTACATGAATCTGGTAAGCTTTGTGTTTTATATCAATCTGGTTGATTACTTCCAGGAGGAGAGGAATTAATAAATCTTTAAATGTTTTATAGAATTCTATTGGGAATCCATCTGTCACATTTGTGGCCCGAAATGTGAAGTTAATAAAACATTAAACACAAGTTTTATCAGGTAAACTTCTGAGTGTCTTTATTCTCCCGTTTCCTTTGTTCTCCTGCTTGTGTTCTTATCTCTCCCTCATACCACGTGACTTCCGGTACATCTCATACATATTCATTATCATGACACCATCCTCTCCTGGTGTTTTATTATTTGGTAATTTTTTAATTATCTCTTGTATTTCTACTATTTCAAATGGTTCTGTTAATTTATTTTGTTCCACTATTTGTAATTTTGGTAGTTCAATTTTAGTTAGAAATTCATCTATTTTCCCTTCTTTCCCTTCGTTTTCAGTTTGGTATAATTGTTCATAGAATTCTCTCAAGTTTTCCTTGATCTCCTTTGGATTATATGTGATTTGTATGTCTTTTTTCCTTGATGCCAATACCATTTTCTTAGCTTGTCCTGTCTTAAGCTGCCATGCTAGAATTTTGTGCGTTTTTTCCCCTAGTTCATAATATTTCTGTTTTGTCTTCATTATATTCTTCTCCACCTTATATGTTTGTAGTGTTTCATATTTTATTTTTTTTATCTGCCAATTCTCTTCTTTTAGTTGTATCTTCCTTCATTGCTAATTCTTTTTCTATATTTACTATTTCCCTTTCCAACTGCTCTGTTTCATGATTATAGTCCTTCTTCATCTTGGTTACATAACTTATTATTTGCCTTCTAATGAACGCTTTCATTGCATCCCATAGTATAAACTTATCTTTCACTGATTCCGTATTTATTACAAAATACATTTTAATTTGTCTTTCAATGAATTCTCTAAAATCCTGCCTTTTGAGTAGCATGGAGTTTAATCTCCATCTTTACATTCTTGGAGGGATGTCCTCTAACTTTATTGTCAATATTAAGGGTGAATGGTCTGATAATATTCTAGCTTTATATTCTGTTTTTCTTACTCTATCTTGCATACGAGCTGATAACAAAAATAGGTCTATTCTTGAGTTTGTTTTATGTCTAGCCGAGTAATATGAATATTCCTTTTCCTTTGGGTGTTGTTTCCTCCATATATCCAAAAGTTGCATTTCTTCCATCGATTTAATTATAAATTTGGTTACTTTGTTCTTTCTGTTAATTTTTTTCCCAGTTTTGTCCATATTTGAATCCAAATTCAGGTTGAAATCCCCTCCTATTAATATGTTCCCTTGCATATCTGCTATCTTCAAAAAAATATCTTGCATAAACTTTTGATCTTCTTCGTTAGGTGAATATACATTGAGTAAATTCCAAAACTCCGAATATATCTGACATTTTATCATTACATATCTCCCTGCTGGATCTATTATTTCCTCTTCTATTTTAATTGGCACATTTTTACTAATTAATATAGCTACTCCTCTTGCTTTTGAATTATACGACGCTGCTGTTACGTGTCCTACCCAATCTCTCTTTAATTTCTTGTGCTCCAATTCAGTTAAATGTGTTTCTTGCACAAATGCTATATCAATTTTTTCTTTTTTCAGTAAATTTAGCAGTTTCTTCCTTTTAATTTGGTTATGTATTCCGTTAATATTTAAAATCATATAGTTCAGCGTAGCCATTTTATACTTTGTTTATCTTCCCTTTCCGTTTCTCCATCATCACCTTTCCTTCTTATCCATTTCTGCTTTCTTGTTTTGAACACTTTATAAGACAACATTTCTAAAACATCAAACATTTTCCTTATTCTCCTATTTAAAACTTCTTTTATCCCATTCTCCCCTCCCCCTCCTGAGTTGCCCTTTATCCCTTGTCGGACAACCACATCTCCCCTCTCCATTTGGATTTGCGAATTCACTCGCAAACGTCAGCTGATTTTGCAGTGACCGTAACTCCTCCCCACCCAGCCCCCCCCAGAAAAGATTTCAATTTTCATATGTAACAAAGGTCACTTTTTTAATTCCCTCCTTATTCCCTCTATTCCATTTCCCTCCCTTATTAATTCTTGTCTATACTCTATATATTTTCCTCTAAATACAGATACATTCATGTTTGCACACTATATATATATATATATCTTCATTTACCCCTTTACACACATACATATAGATCGTGGTCATTTTTACTCTTATTACATGTCTTCATCTCTCTGCTTGTTTTGTAGTTGTTCTGCAAATTTCCTTGCTTCCTCTGGATCCGAGAATAGTCTGCTTTGTTGCCCTGGAATAACTATTTTAAGTACCGCTGGGTACCTTAACATAAACTTATATCCTTTTTTCCATAAGATCGTTTTCGCTGTATTGAACTCCTTCCTCTTCTTCAGGAGTTCAAAACTTATGTCTGGATAGAAAAAAATTTTTTGACCTTTATATTCCAGTGGCTTTTTGTCCTCTCTTACTTTCTTCATTGCTTTCTCCAATATATTTTCTCTTGTTGTATATCTTAAGAATTTTACTAAAATGGATCTTGGTTTTTGCTGCGGTTGTGGTTTCGGGGCTAAAGTTCTATGTACCCTCTCTATTTCCATTTCTTCCTGTAATTCTGGTCTTCCCAGGACCCTGGGGATCTAAACTTTTATAAATTCTCTCATATTCTTGCCTTCTTCATCTTCCTTAAGGCCCACTATCTTTATATTATTTCTTCTATTATAGTTTTCTATTATATCTATCTTCTGAGCTAACAGCTCCTGTGTCTCTTTAACTTTTTTATTAGATTCTTCTAATTTCTCTTTTAAGTCTTCTACTTCCATTTCTACAATTGTTTCTCATTTTTCCATATTTTCCACTCTTTTTCCTAACTCTGATATGGCCATTTCCATTTTATTCATTTTTTCTTCTGCATTCTTAATTCTTCTTTTTATCTCATTAAATTCTTGTAATTGCCATTCTTTCACTGATTCCATATATTCTTTAAAAAAAGATACATCCATTTTCTTGCCTTTCTCTTCTTCTTCCATTTCTTTCTGTTCTTCTTCTTCTTCCTCTGGATTGACCATCTATTGTTTTCTTGTTTTCTTTTTACCCTCTTCTTTCTTGTTGTCGTTATTGTCTGTGTTCTGCACCTGCTGCTGTGCTGCAGGTGTCTCTCTCAGCTGTGGAGATCGACTCCGCAGCTGTTCCCCCTTCCCGTCAGTGTGTTTTTTTTTCATGCGCGGTTGCGCACTTTTACTCGGCTCTGCGAGCCATTTTTGTAGTCCCGAGCCCGGGACCTCCACTGACCTGTGGGAGCGGGCTTCTCTCTCCGCGGCGGGCCTCTTTGGACAGGTAAGGCCTTCACCTTCTTCTTCCGACGTCTTTCCTTCTTCTTTTCTTCCCGTTGTTTTTGGTTTTTCTTTCTTCGCTGCCATTTTCTCCACACTTTTACTTTCACTTTGTTTTGGTTTTTAAGTTTGTGCCTTTGCTTTTTCTGTATCTTTTAGCAGTTTCTTCCTTTTAATTTGGTTATGTATTCCGTTAATATTTAAAGTCATATAGTTCAGCGTAGCCATTTTATACTTTGTTTATCTTCCCTTTCCGTTTCTCCATCATCACCTTTCCTTCTTATCCATTTCTGCTTTCTACCGGCCACTACTCCATCACGTGACTCCCTCTTGTAGGAAATACTTAAAGTGGGACGTGAGTGGAAAGAAAAAGGTTGAGAACTATTGCTTTAGCCAATTCCACTTATTCGTTACACAGGTCTGTCACTTCCACAGAGGAGCCCTCAGAACACTAAACTCATGGGTTTAAATTCTCTGATGCAGTGGTTTTCAACCTTTTTTTTCCCCCTCCTCCCACTATCCACCTATTGCTTCCTGCCTGTTGGATCAGTGCTCCTGCCCCTCCCACCAATTTATTCAGGTGCCTGCCTACATGTTGCTCACTCTCCAACCAAGGGCTCAAGCCCGAAACGATGGTTATGGTGCTTTGTCTTTGTGATATAAAGGGACCTGCTGGTTTTCTCCAGCGTTGTGCTTTTATATTAAAGATATACGACTGATGTTTCAGATTCAAAACTTTGGTTATGTATCTTTACCCCCTGAAGACGCTGCAAGACCTGCTGAGCTCCTCCAGCAGTTTTGTGCTTTTACAATGATCACAGTGTCTGCAGACTAGTTTTTTTTTTGCAACCTCTGGAAGGGAGGATGCTTTTAATGCACCAAGACAGATCAGGTGAGTACTGCACTCTGGAGATGGCAGGGGTGCGATGGTGGGAACCATCTGCAGGTCATGCTGGTGTATTGCTCCAAGCTGACACAAACTTGTTGAGTAGCTTCCAACAAAGCAGCTCAGACTGATGGGGACTTGCTAAAGATTCATGTAGATCCTCAGATCCTTCTCCCATGCTCTCGCCCTCGCGTCCCTCCTGAGCTCCTCCCGCCTGCTGACCGTAGCCGCCTTCTCCGTGCGACGGGCAGCAGTCCTCGGCTGCCGCACTGCTTCAGAGTCATTGGCCTGGAAGTGAGTGACCTTTGGCTTCGGGTTCCTCTGGAAGCCCAAGCCCTTCTGGTCTCTCTTCAGCACCGTCCCAACAGGGAACTTTCTCCCCTTCCCATCTGGGCCGAGGCCTGCCCCCCTGTCCCAACCATCTTTCAGCATGATCTGGAACCCGACGTTGCTTTCGGGAATGAAGTAATGCGTCGGTGGCGGCAGCTCATCGTTCTTGCTGAGTAAGTGCAGCATTGACCTCTCATGCTGTTCAATGGTATCCTCCAGGTATTCCAGTCTGCACAGCTGGCAGAACTTCTTGTGTGGAGGCCTCTCTTTGCAGCTATCACAGAATCAGAAGTATTACAAATTAATGTCATGAAATTCATTCTTTTGTGGCAGCATCACAGCGCAAACATTTCTATGAACCGCATTACAAATAAGTAAAAAATAGTGCAAGGTAAAAGATAGTGTCTAAGGGTCATTCAGCGGGGAAGAAGCTGTCCTTGTGTCGCTGAGTGCTCAACTTCAGGCTCCTGTACCTTTTCCCTGATGGTAGCAGAGTGAAGAGGGGGTGGGGATCCTTTAAGGATAGAGGCTGCTTTTTTAAGACACCGCCTCTCGGAGATGTCCTTGATGGAGTGAAGTCTGGTGCCTGTGATGTTGCAGGCCGAGTTAACATCCCTCTGGAGATTTTTCCTGGCCTGAGCATTGGCACCTCCACACCACAGTGATGTAACCAGCTAGAATGCTCTCCACAGTCCACCTGTAGAAGCCTTCGAGAGTCTTCGGTGGTGTACCGAATCTCCTCAGAACTCTTCACAAAGTACAGCTGCTGGCGAGCCTTCTTCACGATTGCATCGGCTTGGAGGCTCCAGGACAGGCCCTTGGAGACGTGGACACCCAGGAATTTGAAGTTCTTGACTCTCTCCGCTGCTGAGCCCTCAATGAGAGAGAGAGAGTAGTTACAGCAGCATCTGTTACAGGAGTCACTGGAGAATACCAGAGAGCTGTGAACTCGACCAGCGACATCACAGTCACCAGTCTTCACTTCATCGAGGTCATCTACAAGAGGCATAGACCATTGCAATTGCTCTGCGAGGTACTGAGGCTGAGCCATCAAGAAGAAAAACATCTGTAACTGCTTTTTGCCAGGAAGAGAAATATCTGATTAATTGCCTGGAAAGGACGTGGTTCCAACGGCTAGAGACAACGACTTGATGTTCGGCTAACTGCTAAGAATAATGTGCAAGACCAACTACACACTTGTTTGTTATGGTGTACAAATATTTGCCTTGTTACCCTGGATGCGCACTTGGGTCTGGAATCCTGAACCATTGTTCGGTCTCCTGTGCCCAAATACGACAGCTGTTGCAGAAAATCTGGACTTGGGTGAGCGTGACAGGTATTGCGGCAGTATAAAAAGGGAACAAAGTTCCTGCTTAACAATGGCTGACCTAATTCAATTCTCCCTATCCCAGGTATCACCCCCCCGCCTGAAAAAAATTAAAAGACCCTGCCTCCACCCTCTTCCCTCAGCAATCCCTTACTAATCACAGAGCACCGATGGCAGAGGAAATACTTAAAGTGGGATGTGAGTGGGAAGAAAAGTTTGAAAACCTCTCTCCTAGAATCTTCCACAAGAGATAACACACCCTCCACATCAAGAGAGGGGTATGCAAGGTTATGGGGTGGGTGTGGGTCATTGGGACTAGGTGGTGTTCAGCATGGACTTGGAAAGGCCAAACTGGCTGTAAATGTTATATGGTTACATCTCTCAGGACATTATCAATTTTAATCATTCCTCAATTAGAACATAAAACATTAAAGCACAGAACAGGCCCTTCGGCCCTCGATGTTGTGCTGACCTATATACAAAAAGTACTAAAGCCTTCCAGCCTTGTAACGCTCTATTTTTTCTATGCCCAAGAGACTCTTGTGACAGAGTATTTTGAAGTGTTTTGGGAGGAAATGTTAGAGCATACAAACATTTTAAAAACACAGAATTTTTGGAGGACTTTTGCAGAGTGCTTTTTGCAAGAGGCAACAAAGTATGGACAGCAGCTTGCCTGGGAGAGCATGTGACCTTTGCAGGCAGAGGAAGAACAGTTTTGCTCTCAGAGAGGGAGGGAGTGAAACAGAGAGGAGAGACAGAAATCAGTTCCAGAAACTTTGGAAGGCTGCCTGGCCAAAGGAGGAGATTGGCAGTGTGAAGGGTGACCTGAAAGAAAGAAGATCATCTGGAGAATCCTGAAGGGGGCAAGTTTCGTCAGTAAGCCTGATTGGAAAGGAATCAGTTGCGGATGTCCTGGAAAAGGAATCTCTCTCTCTGAAAACCAGCAAGAACCTTCCTGAGTGGTAACTATATGCCTGTTAAACACCAAAGCCTGGTGAACTTCGTTAATGCTAACTTCTGTGCACAGAACAAGAATTGCCTGCAACCAGTGAGATTGGACAGTGATCCAAAGAACTTTTCTCATCTTAAATATACATTACATACACCCGTGCTTAGTATTAGAGTGGGGGGGGGGGGCGGGGGGATTAAGTAGGTTGGGTAGGTTAAGTAAGTTGATAGTAATAACTTTAATTCTGTTTTCTTGTTCAAATATATACCCCTGGGTTGTGGTGCATCTCTATTGCTGCTGGTTTTTGGGGTCCTCTGGTCTCCGTAACACTCTTAAAATCCCCTAATGTTTCAGCCTCCACCACCACCACCCCTGGCAAGGCATTCCTGGCACCCACAATCCTCTCCGTTAAAAAAAAAACTTACTCCTGACGTCTCACCTAAATTTTTCTCCACTTTGCAGAGATGTCCCCTGGTGTTTGCTACTCCTGCCCAGGGGAAAAAAAAAGTGCTGGCTGTCCACCTTATCGATGACTCTCGTAATCTTGTAGACCTCAATTAAGTCTCCTCTCATCCTTCTTTGCTCCAGAGAGAAAAGTCCTAGCTTTCCTCACCTTGCCTCATAAGACTTATTTTCCAATCCATGCAACATCCTGGTGAATCGCCTCTGCCCCCTCTCCACAGCTTCCACATCCTTCCTATAATGAAGTGACCAGAACTGAACACAATACTCTAAAAGTGTGGTCTTACCAGAGATTTCTAGTTGCAACATGACCTCTCAACTCTTGAACTGTATTCCCCTATTAATGAAGCCTAATATCCCATAGACTTTCTTAACTCTCCTGTCAATTTGCACGGCCACCTTGAAGGAAGCAATGATTCATACCTCTGTTCTTCCTCTGGGCAAGTGTGATATTCCTCCAGGACAGCGACAATTTCCCCATGGCCAGCCTGTCGGGCCAAATCCAGGGCATCCCGACCAGAGGAATCACACACTCCAATCCACGCAGCCCCGAGGCTCAGCAAGTACCTCACCACCTCCAGTTGGCCGCTGCATGCTGCGCACATGGTAGCAGTCCAGTAGTAACTGTCCCGGAAATTTATGTCGCACACTCCCGTCTCCAGTAACCTCTGGACCATCTTCAGGTCCCCATTCTGAGCAGATCTCAGCAACACGTGTCCATTTCTCTCCCCTCCTTCTGGGACTTGACGCCTGCTGGGACCCTTCCTCCTTGCCCTCCCGCTCGCAGCCTTGGGTTTACAGACTGAACTGGTGCTGGCCTCGCTGCTCGAACCAAGGAGGCTCTCGTAGAAATTCTTTGCCTGCTCGCCATCTAAGCCTCCCTCTCTGGGGCAGGGAATGGGGGCTTTCCGCCATTCACCATTTTTCCAGGGGTCAGCGTCCTCGACTGCACGAGTAAAACTGATTAGATGCCCGTAGCTCATTGCAAACAATGCTCAGGCACCAACACAATACGAATTCATGGGTTCCTTGCAGCCGTTCCCACACGCCACTCCAGAGATGCCCGTCACAGAATTAAAAGGATCACTAACATCGTTGGAGTTCAGGTCCCATGGCAGCCAGTCCTACTGCTCTCCAAAGGAACGTTGCCAAACACCTGGGCTTCACTCCCATGGAATATTACCCGCTGCCAGTAGTCCTGACGCTCTCTGAAGTCTCTGGATGGTAAAACAAGGCCAATTACAAGTCTGATGTGAGAACACCACACATCTGCCCTGGTCCCCTCTGCCCCCTCATGGAACAAGGACAGGATTTTCCTTGTCCTCACCCACCACCACACCAGCCTCCGCATCCAACATATCCTCTTCTGCCACCTACTATGTTATACACCTCTAGACAGGTCTTCCCCTCTCTGCATTCTGCAGGGAGTGCTCCCTTTGTGACTCTCTTGTCCACTCCTCCCTCCCCTTGGCACCTACTCCTGTGACCACAGATGCTCCACCTGTGCCCACACCACCATTCAGAGCTCCCAAACAGTCCTTCCAAATGAAGCAATATTTCACTTGTGAATCTGCAGGGGTTGTCTACTGCTTCTGGTGGCCCCACTGTGGTCTCCTCTATGTCGGAGAGACTTTTCGCAGACTGGGAGATGGCTTCGTTGGGCACCTCGGCTCCATCCGATGCAATAGCATGGATCTCCCAGTGGCCACTCATTTCAATTCCCCATCCCATTCCCTTGGTGACATGGTCTCATGCACTGCCAGATTAAGGCCACCAGCAAATTGGAGGAACAACACCTCACCTTCCTCCTGGGCACCCTCCAACCAGATAGCATTAATAAATGTTTTAAATTTATACATCTAGATATAGAGCACAGTACCGAAAACCCACGCTGACGCAGAATGTACAAACTCCTTAAAGACAGCGCAGGGTTCGAACCCCAGTTCCGACCACAGGCGCTGTATCAGCGTTGCCTCCTCCGGTTTCCATTAAACCCCCACCTCTTCTTCTCCATCCCCTTCCCCCACCTCTTCTTCCCCGTCCGCTTGTTCCCATCACTTTTCACCCCCCTCTTCTTCCCCGTCACCTTTTCCCCCTCTCCTTCCCCGTCATCTTCCCCCTCTTCTTCCCTGTCACCTTCCCCCCCTCTTCTTCCCCGTCACCCCCATTCCCCTTTCCCCTCTGTCTCTTTTCATAGAGCCAAAATCAATTCTCACCTCTCCGCTCATCCTATCCAATGAACCCGCACGGATTCCAGCTCCAGTTCCAGGGCGCCCACCAGGATCTCAGGAACTTGTGCTGCATTGAATAACACCATCTAGGCACCCTCCTCCCCTTCTTCCCCCAGCTCCCTCTCTCTCCTTTCAAAGAGCCAAAATCAATTCTCTTCTATCCAATGAACGCATTTAGTTGGTCTGGCCTCTTCCTCGGCCAGACTGAGCTTTGTTATGCCGCTTATTCCTCGAGGAAGGGCTCAGGCTACATCCTTAAGTCCTATGGACCCTGCGAGATACCTGCTGAGTTCTTGCAGGACCCCAACACCTTGCAGTCTTTCGTGCTTCTCCAGAGTGGCCAGTCACAGGATTAAAAGGAGGCTCAGAGACTCTGGGTCTCGGGTCCCTCAGGTCTCCATAGGGTCGTGGCCAGAGGCCTGGGGCCCCACGCCCATTACACGCAGCTCCTGCCGCTCTCAGCCTCGCTGGTACAACAGGCGCCAATAACGTGGTCAGAGGAGCTGGGGGAGCTTCGCTCGGACTGGGGAGGATCGACACGATGAGGGTCGTCCGGTTAAACCCAACAACTGACAGCGAGAGGCACAGCCCAGCCTGGCGTTGGAAGCGAGAGAGGGGGCGCAGGGATGCTGGGAGTTGTAGTTTCGCCGGCGGAGCGGCCGACGTCATTGGACGAGAGGCGGCCCCGACCGCTCAGCATTGGTTGACTTTCGAGGTGAAAGGTCGCTCGCCGGGCTTCTCCCCTCCCCCGGATGTGGCTATGATGGCGGCGGAGGTAAGAGGGGCTGGAGTAGGGAAGGGTCGTGGGAGGGGGATGAAGGAAAGAAGGAGGGAGGGGGATGAAGGAAAGGAGGAGGGAGGGGGATGAAGGAAAGGAGGAGGGAGGGGGATGAAGGAAAGGAGGAGGGAGGGGGATGAAGGAAAGGAGGAGGGAGGGGGATGAAGGAAAGGAGGAGGGAGGGGGATGAAGGAAAGGAGGAGGGAGGGGGATGAAGGAAAGGAGGAGGGAGGGGGATGAAGGAAAGGAGGAGGGAGGGGGATGAAGGAAAGGAGGAGGGAGGGGGATGAAGGAAAGGAGGAGGGAGGGGGATGAAGGAAAGGAGGAGGGGGGATGAAGGAAAGGGGGATGAGGTAGGGAGAGGAATGGTCGTGGGAGGGGGATGAGGCAGAGGAGGAAGGAGGGTCGGGGAGGGTGCGGGATGAAGGAGAGGCGGGATAGGGAGAGGGCTATGGGAGGGGGATGAGGTAGGGAGGAGGAGGAGGAATGGTCATGGGAGGGGATGAGGGAGAGGAGGAGGGAGGGTCGGGGAGGGGGCGGGATGAGGGAGAGGAGGAGGGAGGGTCGGGGAGGGGGCGGGATGAGGGAGAGAAGGAGGGAGGGTCGTGGGAGGGGGCGGGATAGGGAGTGGAGGGAGGGCTCTGGGAGGGGGATGAGGTAGGGAGAGGAGGAGGAAGAGGTATGGTCGTGGGAGGGGATGAAGGAGAGGAGGATGGAGGGGAGGGGGCGGGATGAGGGATGAGGGAGGGTCGTGGGAGGGGGCGGGATAGGGAGAGGAGGGAGAGTGGGCCTTGGGAGGGGGGATGAGGGAAGATGAGGAGGAGGGAGGGCTATGGGAAAGATGACGAGGAAGGGCCCCTGGGAGGGAGGATAAGGAGAATGAGGAGGGAGCACCTCCCCGCGGGAAGGGCAATAGGGAGGGGCGATGGGGAGGGAGCGTCAGTACCAATGCAAATTGGGCCACATAGTATAGAGGAAATTAAATCTTTGGGGATGGATAAACCTTGTGGGTCTGGGTTTGACCTCGCACTAAAGGGGGCAGTCGATGGCGGGCTTACCACTATCTCGAGAGAAATCTTTAAGAAAAAACATGCATAGAACTTGAAAATCTACAGCACAGTACAGGCCCTTTGTCCCACTGTGTTGTGCTGACTTAATAACCTACTCTAACAACTGCCTGACTTTTCTCAGTTCCAATGTACTTATTTAATACTCTCTTAAAACATACCTGCCTCCACCATCTTTACCGGTAGTACATTTCGTGCACCCACCCCTCTGTGTGAAGAAGGTGCCTTTTGCATCCCTCCTCTGTACTTGCTTCCAAGCACGTTAAAATTATGTCCCCTCATGTTAGCCATTTCAGCATTGGGAAGTAAAGCCACTGGCCGTACACATGATCAATGTCTCTCATCATCTTATACAGCTCTATCAGGTCACCCCTCATCCTCCATCACTCAACCGATCCTTATAAGGCATGCTTGTGAATCTCTAATCTGCAATGAGATGACTACAACTATACAATATTCGAAGTGGGGTCCAACCAAGCTCTTGTATTATCTCACTACTCCTGAACTTGATCCCACGGTTAATCAGAGGGATTGTAATAATACAAAAAATGTAACATTACATGGTATACTTCAACTTTTGTCTGCTGTAGGGCAAACAAAAGAATCTTCAGGGGCATTGCCAGGTGCCCCCAATAAAAGAACGAGAAGCAAAAGAGAGTTGCATCAGAGACTCAGAGTGCATCGAGTCCTGTCCAATCCATCGGCAACCCGAGCCTCAGATCCAAAACCTCTGATACCATCAGGAGTCCTTGAGCACCTGAGGCCCCCACTTGATCCCCAGTTCTTTTTTTAAGAAACTTTATATAACAAAATACAAATATATAAAAAAACCAACATCCTTACAGTGGACCATTATTAAAATACACAATAGTCCCCTATTACCCTTCCCCCTCCCCCCTAACTAAAATCCCCCCCATACCTCCTAAATATGGAGCCTGATACATAAATCAATTATTTACATGCAGTGGAGTGTGCCATATCCATAAACTACTTAAAGTATATACAAATCTACACATTTTAAATATGGAGTCCACATTTTAGTTAAAAAAATTATGTAAATTACATGTGATCTTTTCTAAATAAATGCAAGATTTCCACTCATTATGGCATCGTTGAATATTCAACTCTATATCATTTCTCCATGTAACGGCAATGCACTTACTAGTAGCTGCCAGAACCAGACGAATCAATGCTATTTGAAAATTATCCAATTTTAGACCCACCGTTCAATTTGTCATATATCCCAATAAAAAAAAGTAATGGGCCAAGTGTTAATTCAATTTTAAATAAATGCTCCAAAAACTCCATAATTTTCTTTCAAAGAAGTTTCACTTTATCACAAGTCCAAATTGAATGTAAAAATGTACCCGTCTTCTCTCCATAATGAAAACAAATCTGATGAGCTTAAACCATATCTTTTCAATTTCTCTGGACTTAAATACATCTGGTGTAGAAAATTATAAAACCTCACATTAATTTACTTAGTTACACTGTTTTCACACAACTTCATCCATTCCTCCTGAGATATAGGATAATCTAAATCCTTCTCCGGTTTACTCTGTTTTAAGTATGCCAGGTTTACTCATCTTCCTGATCTCCAGTTCTGATACTTGGTTCCCATGAGCCAGACTCCAGCATCCCGCAGCCCGTGTGAGTGCTCCACCTACTAAGCAACCCCCCTCCCCCCCGCTGGCCCGCTGCTGCTCTCACCTTCCTGCAGGGCAATCTCCCAGTTCTCGACGAAGGTCGGCACACCTCACGCCTTCTTAACAAACGCTATCAACCAGCTTTGAGTGTCGGGTGGACACGGGCCCCAAGATCTCTCAGTTTGTCCACGCTGCTCAAGGCCCTCCCCTTAACACTGGGTTTTGCTTACACATTTGACCTATGGAAATGAGCCACTTCACATTTTTCTGAATTTCTGCGGGAGGTTGCGATTTGTGAGCCAATGAGTTGTTGCTGGAGTATGTACAATGACCCTGGTGTTTTCTCTTGTGTAGGGGGAGAGGAATGAAGCAGGAGGTAGCGAGCTGGTCCTGGGTGAACTGGACATAACCTCAGATGAGTTTATCCTCGATGAAGTAGACAGTAAGTACCATTTCTCAAGCCTAACACATTGAGTCGGTGGTGAAGAAGGCAGATGCAGTGCTGACATTCATTTCAAGAGGAATAGACTATAAGAGCAGGGATGTGATCTTGAGGCTTTGATAAGGCACTGGTGAGCTCTCACGTGGAGTACTGTGAGCAGTTTTGACCTGCTCTTTTATGAAAGGATGTTGGAGAGGTTTCAGATAATGTTCACACAGATGGTTCTGGGAATGAAAGGGTTATCATGAGAGGAGCGTTTGACAGTTCTTGTTGGAATTTTGGAGATTGGGGGTGGGCAGAGTAGATACAAAAAGGTTGTTTCCCACGCAATCTAAGACGATGGCACAACTTCAGGATTCAACTTCAGTGCTTAAAACAGAGGAATTTCTTAAGCCAGAGGGTGGTGAATGTGTGGAATTTGTTGCCATGGGCGGTTGTGGAGGCCGGGTCGTCGGGTGTATTTAATGCAGAGATTGATAGGTTTTTAATTAGCCAGGGCATCAAAGGTTATGGGGAGAAGGCTGGGCAGTGGGTGGTTAAATGGCGGGGCTGAATAGTCTATTTCTGCTCCTTTGTCTTGCTGGCTAACTGGTTCTCTATTGATAAGGTAACTTTTTTTTTAAAAAGTAAAGGTGTTTGTAGAATCTGGTGGTCATTAGTTGTGACATTGAATTATTAGCCCCTTTCAACCTGGGCAGCCCTCCTGGGACCCAGGTGCGTTTACTGGGGCAGCACCTTTCCAATCTCAGGGGGATTGACCCGTTAAATCGCCAACCTGGCGATTTAAGGAGGATCCCGCCCCCGCGACGATGCGCTACGCACTCACCGGAAGTACTGTCGGATGCTAGCCGCCTGATGACGCACGCACGCAAGCGCTGGCGTTACCGGAATAAGCAGGTCAGCCATTTTCCTGTTCAAATTGCCCGTGGACGAGACCTAGTTAAGTTTAACTGAGTTCCCTGACGACCTCTGAGGTAGGTCAGGGACCCGGTTGGATTTTGATGGGATTGACCGGATCAGACTCTTTGTAACTGCAGCGTAACGGGGGCGCTAACTGGGCAACTTGCCCAGTTAACCCCATTTTACACGGCAATTTGAAATAGCCTATTGACTTTCTACTTCCAATGTGCAGGTGTATCCATGTCTTCGTATGTTTTTATTTAAGCACGTTGGTTGATGCTGTCAGTAAGTCCAGAAATAATAATGATTTCTTTTCAATTTGTTTTTGTACTGCTGCTGCCATCTAAACCATAGTGCAACCACCGTAAATATGCGTGTATAATGTAACCCGCCCTATTTTTGAGGGGAAAAAAGAGAGAAAAATTTTATCTGTATATAATACAACCCCCTCCCCTCGACCCCCCGATTCATGCTGCCGCCTTCTTCCCCTTCGCCCACCCGATTTGCACTGCCGTCTCTCTCCCCACCTCGCCCGTCCAATTTGTACTGCTGTAAATATGTGTGTATAATGCGACCCCCTACTTTGATCTTGAATTTTGGTACAATATTTTTCGCATTATACATGCACATTTACGGTAATCTCTGTTGTATTTTAGCTTGGAACTCTCCACTGGAGGAACTCAGTGAGTTGATGTATTGAGAAAGGCATCAGATTTGGTGGGTTTACAGAGAGATGAGTCTGGACGCAAGGGTTTGCAATCACAAGTTGTTTTTTATTATCACACAACAATTTATAGGAGGGTGATTGGAAATGTTATGGGCATAAAACGCCTGCACAATTTATAAAGGAGCATGGGAAAATGCTACACAGTACACAATTTATAATACCGAGATGAAGAAAAACTGTTTTTCCTGGAGAGTAGTGAATCGGTGGAATTCTCTGCCCGGGGATGCAGCTGTGGTTGCTTCATTAAACATACTTAAGGTTCAGTTAGATAGATTTTTACATAAAAAAAGGAATTGAAGGATATGGGGAAAAGGCAGGTAGGTGGAGTTGAGTCAATGATCAAATCAGCCACGATCTTACTGAATGGCAGAGCAAGCTTGACAGGCCGGATGGCTGACTTCTGCTCCTGTTTGTTATGTTCTTACGTACACACAGGCAGTGGACATTCACAAAATCCCTACACTGTAGTAGGGGGGTAACATACATCCTTCCCAGACCCCTGATCGTCAGGAGGCAGCCTTGGTACAAACGGTGCTCCCAGGGGTAACACACACCCTTCTTGGACCCCCAGTCATTGGGAGGCAGCCCTGATACAAATGGTACCCACAGGGGTATACCCACACTCTCGGACCCCTGATTGTCGGGAGGTGTGGCTCTGCTGCGAGTATCGACCTATAGCAACTTAAACTATAGCGATACTACGGCTCAGCTTCAGTGCCATGCACACCTTACCCGCAACTCTGCCAAGCGACATCCACAGTCGCAACCATGGCATGGAGTGGTGTCTGGGGCTATCACCACAAGCAGAGAGGGAGAGCAAAGTGTTCTATCCTGGTGCTAAATACAGGGCTCTAGCCAATAGTGACGCTGGCTGATTTGAATTAGCCAATGGCAAGGCGTGCACAAATTAGTGGCCGGAGCCCAACCTTGATTGACAGGTGATGCGACTTCTGAATATATTCCAGACAGGGAGGGGACATGTGACCACCCGCAATACACACATTCCAGACAGGCAGTGGGGGGGAGCCACCTTTCCTCCACACACAACAGTTGAGCAACATAAAGTGGGAAGAAAAAGAAGTGTCTATGTTGTGGGTTGTAACCATTCATCAAGCAGTTCCCCCAGCAGATTGCGTTTTTTACTCCAGATTCCAAAATCTCTTGAGCATCTGGAATTTGTTGCCTCAGACAGCTGTAGTATCCAACTCATTGGGTATACGTAAAGCAGAGGTTGATATGCTCTTGATCAGTAAGGGCGTCAAAAGTTGTAGGAGAAAAGGGTTGAAAGGAAAAATACCGTATATATGCGTCTAATAGTTGAGACCATATAAAAGTCAAACCCCTATTTTTTGCCCAAATGTATGATAGTTTCCATAAATTGCGTGTAAAAGTTGACTTCACCCAAATTTTGGCCCTGGCCACCCTCCCACCTAAGCTCCTGATGCCCTGAATGCGGACACTCGCTAAGACCCCAGCCGCCTGAGCTCCCAATGCCCCGACTGCTGTCTCTTGTCCTGGCCCTGGCCACCCGTCCATCTGAGCTCCCAACACCCCGACCGGGAATCCTCGCCTTGGTTGTCCGCCCACTGGAACTCCCAATGCCACGATCATGGACTTGCCACCCAGTCCTGGCCACCTGCCTATCTAAGCTCCCGACCGCAGGTACTTAACCACGGTCAAAAGTTGTATGTGTGTAATAGTCGACCCCATAAATGTTACCCTAAAAAGTAGTCCCCAAAACTAGACTATTACATGAGTATTTACAGTACGTTAGCCATTTGAATGGCAGAGTAGACTGGATGGGCTGAAATTCTGCTCCAAAATATTCTGGATATCTCCAGTATTTTTAGCTTTTCTGAATGCATCTCCTAAGGTTCTTTCTTTTTTTTTGGCAGCACACATACAAGCCAACCTGGAGGATGAACTTGTAAAGGAAGCATTAAAGACAGTAAGTTTCCATCATTTGGAGATAGCTGGTGAAGTTTGCCAGTGAGGAACTCTCCAAAGTGTTCATAGAAGTTGTCCAAACGACACAGGAGGTGAAGGATTGGATTCGTGCTTAAGATGAGGTGAATTTGGCCCCAGACGTGACTAAATGATATCTGTCAGCAGACTGTGCATGAAAAAATAGGCGCTGAGGGCTGGCTGTTACCAAAGGTACTAACTATGAAGGTGTGTCTCCGTCTGACGCCAACATTGTTATGAGAGTATGTAATTGACAATATGTACTGCACTAAGTATGTCTGCTCCAATCCTGCACCCACTGTCATTAGTATTTCACGAGGAAAATAAACTGTGTTTTGCTTGTGGTTCACACCCCTCTGCTCTCGTCACAGCCCGCTGTTTGAAGGCTGAGCTCCCATTTTGTTGTTTCAGGCTTCAATGTCTATCATCCCTGTGGAGACCTTTGGCCTCACCATTATTTGGCACTGCCTCAAGACATGACCATCTGGAAGTTATGCTGATCTGTTGGTTATTATCACTGTGAGTTAGTAACTTGGAATGGTGACTCTAGTGGTTTGGTTACCTGAAGGTAGCCGACAAAGGAGGCAAAACTGCGCGCAGTCGCAAGCTCAGCAAGGTTAGCACAGCAGTGGCAGGAACCTGGTTCGAATCCAGCGCTGTCTTTAAGGAGTTTGTATGTTCTGCCCTTATCTGCTTGGATTTCCTCTGGTTTCCTCTCACACGGGTTGTAGGTTCATTGGGGTATTTGGACGGCACGGGCCGGAAGAGCCTGTTTCCGTGCGGTATGTCTAAATTAAATTAAAAAATAAAGTTTGCTGGCTGGTACATTAATTGGCTGTTTTATGGGTTAATTGGGTGGCAACCAAGTTAGGACTGAGCGAATGTGTGAAAAGAAAGAAGTGGCCCATGAGAGCCTGACAATATATTCTCTCAGATGTTGAAGGAGGCGAATGTGAAAATTGCAGGGGCTCTTTTAAAAATATTTTAAATAGCCATTGATGAGATGCTGGAGGATCAGAGGGTAGCTATTGTTTAAAAAAGGCTCCAAAAGTAACCCTAGAAATTATACATGGTGAGCCTGACGTCAAATTATTGGAAGGTGTTCTAAGAGATGGGATATACAATTATTTGGATCGCCAGGGACTGACTAGGATAGTCAGTGTAACTTTGTGCTTGGTAGGTCATGTTTAACCAACCCTTTAAAGTTTTATGAGGAGTTTACCAGCAAAATTGATGAAGGAAAGGCTATGGATGTTGTCTACGTGGACTTTAGTAAGCCGTTTGACAAGGTCAAGCGTCAGGAAGGTTCAGATGCCCGGTATTCATGGTGAGGTAGTAAAGTGGATTTGACATTGGTTATAGGGGAAAAGCCAGAGAGTGGTAGTGGATGATGCTTCTCTAACTGGAGGTCTGTGGCTAGGGATCGGTGTTGGGACCATTGTTGTTTGTCATTTATATCAGTGATCTGGGTGATGATGTGGTAAATTGGATCAGCAAGTTTGCAGATGACACAAAGATTGGAGACATTATGGACAGTAAAGAAGGTTTCAAAGCTTGCAGAGGGATCTGGACCAGCTGGAAAAATGGGCTGCAAAATGGCAGATGGAATTTAATGCAGATAAGTGTGAGGTGTTGCATTTTGGAAGGACAAACCAAAAAAGAACAGAGGGATCTGGAAATATAGATATGTAAATCCCTGAAAGTGGTGTCATAGGTAAATAGGGTTGTAAAGAGAGCTTTTGGCATATTGGCCTTCAAAATCAAAGTATCGAGTGTTGGATGTTCTGGTAAAATTATACAAGATGTTCGTGAAGCCAAATTTAAAGTATTGTGTGCAGTTTTGGTCACGTAACTACAGGAAAGATATCACTAAGATTGAAAGAGTGCAGAAAAGATTTACTGGGATGTTGGCCAGACTTCAGGAACTGAGTTACAGGGAAAGGCTAGTACTTTATTCCCTTGGGCTTAGAAGAATGAGGGGAGATTTGATTGAGGTATTTAAAACTGAGGGGTATAGACAGAGTAAATGTAGAGAGGCTTTTTCCACTGAGGGTAGGTGTGATATGGGTTAAGGGCGAAAGGGGAAAGGAAAGCTTTAGAGTGAACATTAGGGGGAACTTCTTCACACAGAGAGAGGAGAGAACATGGAACGAGCTGCCAGCTGAAGTGGTGAACGCGGGCTCAGTTTTCACTTTTAAGAAAAATTGGGGTGGGGGGGCTGTCGCATGATGGTGGATCATCAGGTTGGAGAAACTAGCTCTCCAAAAAAAAATTAAAAAAAAGGAAAAGAAGAAATAATATTTAAAGTAATGGAGAAACACCCTCGATTTGACTCCAAAGAAAGAAAAAGCTGCTCAAAAGGAAAAACAACAGAGAAACGACCACCACATAAAGGAAGGGAGGGAGGCCTACCTCGAGGATGGATCCGGGACACTAGAAGAAGGAAGCTGATATAGACTGCTTCGACAAAAAGAGGGAACAGAAGAATCAAACCTCGTCAGAAGAAATGGAACAAGAAGAGGGATTAGAAAGAGCCAGCAGATGGAGGAAAGTTAGGAAAGTGTACAGAATTTATATAAGCAAATGATGGGAATGGTAAAGGAAATAAAGCACTTTAGAGCTTTAATGGTAAAATCAGACGTTGGAACCAAACGTAGAATAAGTAGTGGTGAATATGCAAAAAAAGATTTGAAGAGATGGAAGAGTAAAAGGAACAGAAATTGAAATTAATTCACTGACTGAATGTTGTCACTCAGAAGAATCTTGTCAGTCCCAAAAAGAACCATAGAACCTTCTCCTTTCCACAATTTTAGCAGAAGAAATAATATAAAGACTCAAAGAAGGAGATAGTAATCAGACAATTTCTGCCACGGTGGATCCCAAAGAGTCGTGGAGTTCAAAGAATTTCAGGGTGATATTGAGATAGTACGAGCACATCAAGCTTTAAGAGCTCGACCAAAACCAGATCAAATGCCGCATCCAGTACTGGTTAAATTCCTTCATTATCAAGTAAGAGAGAAGATTTTGGAACTTGCAGCCAAACAAGCAAAGACGAGGACCTTTAGAATATAATGAAAATAAGATCTGTTTCTATCCAGATATGTTTTGAATTGTTGAAGAAAAGAAAGGAATTTAAATCCAATTAAAAATGAACTGTAGGAAAAAGGTTACGCTTTTGTTTTAAGATATCCTGCCACACTGAAGATTTTTGTTCCAGGAAGTCAAAACACGTATTTTTGTTGAACCAAAGAAGGCTAAACAGTATATTGACTCTTAGAAGAGAAGATGAGGGCTGAGCAGCAGGGTGCAATTTGAAGGACATTTTCAACAGTGATATTTCTAACTGATAAAGGATGATCTGTTTATGTTTAAGGAAATGTAACAACATCTTCGGGAGAGCTGGGAGGGAGGGGCTGACGGCTGCCAATTCATGTGGGCATTTGTGGCATGTAACATGGAGGGGAATAATGTTGTTAACAACATTAGTAGGGTTTTTTTTAAATCTTTACAGGGTTTCCTTTCTTTTTCTTATGTTCTTTACATCTGGAATAGTTGATAATAATAATGTTTTTAAAAAAGAAAGAAAATAAAAATTTGGACAGGTACATGGATGGGAGAGGTATGGAGGACTATGGACTTGGTGCAGACCAGTGAGACTAGTGGAGTAATGGTTCGGCACAGACTAGAAGGGCCTGTTTCTGTGCTGTAATGATCTATGGTTCTTTTGGGACTGACAAGATTCATGAGTGACAACAATAGACAATAGGAGCTGGAGTAGGCCATTTGGCCCGTCAGGCCAGCACCGCCATTTTAGATCATGGCTGATCATTACCATCAGTACCCCTTTCCAGCCTTATCCCATAACCCTTAACTCCATTACCCACAAGAGTCTTATCTAACTCTCTTGAACATGCAGTCAGTGGGCTGAATGGCCTCCTGCATTGGAAGAGAACATGGAAACTTCCCATTTCCAGCAGTGCTAGTTCTGGGGTCTGGGGTGGTGTGTTGGGGAAGGGCTGGTCCTTGAAGCAACATCTGGGACCCACTGTGTGGTTGCAGGGACAGCTGAAGATCTTTGTTAACCGAAGGCACATCTCCATCTTCTTTCTGCCCTGCTGCCGCATTCTCCTACAGCGGGTGATCAATGTGAACAGGCTCTCCAACTTTCTGCAAACCCCCCATTATGAAAACCTTTGAGTTACAGGAGGTTTCTATAAACCAGCCATTGGCCCTAGGGCCACCAGCACATGCAAGTAAAAGCTTTGTTGTCTTTTCACATCATGTACCATAAATATTTTAAATATTTTTTTGTGTGTAGTCGGTAGGAAAGGAGTATGGAAGAAACCAAAATGACTGCTTCACAGGAAAGGGGGGCCCATAAACTCTGAGCAGAGTCCTAAGGGGGACCCCATTAGTCAAAAGAAGGTTGAGAATGGCTGCTGTAAACTAGATTTCCAGAGTGGCTATTTCAAGGGAAGGATTAGATTACCTTGGCCCTGGCCGCCCATGTGCTAACAAGTTCACAAGATAAAAGAGCAGAAGTAGGCCATTCAGCCATCAAGTCTGCTCTACTACTGCACCCTGAACTAAACTATTCTCACATCTATTTCCAAGTTCCGTGCTTTGCCCCATATCCCTGATCCTCTGACTAATTAGATACCTTTCAATCTCCCCCTTAAACTTCCCCAGTGATCGGGCCTCCACAGCTGCACGTGGCCACGAATTCCACAAATCGACATCCCTCTAGCTAAAGAAATTTCTCCTCATCTCGGTTTTAAATGGGTCCCCTCTAATTCTTAAGACTCTGCCCTCTTGTCTTGAAATTACCCACCAAGGGAAATATCTGATTCACACTTACTCTATCCAATCCTTTTAGTTTCCGTGAGATTCCCTCTCATTCTCCTATACTCCAATGAATACAGTCCAAGAACTGTTAAATGTTCCTCATATGTTAGCCCTTGCGTTCCAGGAATCATTCTCATAAATCTTCTTTTTACATCCCTTCTTATCTAACTGATTCCTTCTGATCAGCCACTTCAGGGACTAAAACTGCTGGAGTGAAACACAGAAATCAGTAAACCAGGGGTGGCCAACCTTTTAATTTTTAATTTAGACATACAATGTGGTGACAGGCCATTTTGGGCGGCACGGACTCGTGGGTCGAAATGGCCTGTTACTGTGCTGTATGTCTAAATTAAAAATTAAAAGGTTGGCCACCCCTGTGATTTAGTTAAAACACACAGAAATGCTGAAGGAACTCACCCGGTTGCACAGTGTCCATCAGAGATAAAGATAGACAGGTATACCCTGCTTTACGAATACTTGAATTACGAAAATGTGCTTTTGTGCAGAAAGCCGTGTTCACTTTTACGAAAGGATTTGAATGGGTTTTCATTTTTACGAAAATAGACTCCAATAGTTGTGAATGGTTCTTTGCTTTACGCCATTTCGACTTACAAAAAGATTCATTGGAGCACTCTAGTTTTGTAAAGCAGGGTATACATGTGTTACAGAGTATATAGATATGTTTTTGGGAGATAAATTGGGGAAGGTTTGTTAGAGTTGGTCACACACAAACACTTTAAAACAGATCTTAATTAAAATACTGGAGCTCTGCTCATGCAAGACATGTCAGGGCCAAACAGTCTTTGCAAGAGCGTTGGAGAGTGCCCAACAGACTTCACTAGAGGATTGTTGTTTACAAAAAGGCAACAGATGAAAGATCTTGTTGGAGCTGCAGATTGTCTGAAGCTGTTGTAATAGGGTCATGTGGTTTTGCAAACAGAGAGAGTTAAACAGGCTTTCTCTCCGAGAGAGAGAGAGAGAGATAGACACACACACACACAGATCAATTCTACAGTGTTACAGCCAGCAACAGCAGCTGGGACTGGAACAGGACAAGCTGGAAAGCTTGTGGAAAGCCCCATTTGGAAGATGGATTGTGAGTTCTAGTTCAGCCTGGTCAAAGCCCTTGTGGTTCATGCAAGAGGAGAGGACTGGCTGTCTAATGTTTAACTTGGAATAATAGAAACAAAAAGGCACTCTGTGGTAACCTGAAAGATCATCTGGAGAACCCTGAAGGGGGCAAGTTTCATCAGCAAGACGCTGAAGTGGCTGATCGGAAGGAATCAGTTGTGGATGTCCATCGAACAACAAATCTCTCTCTGAAAACCGACAAGAACCTTCCTGAGCGGTAACCATTTACCTTTCAAGCACCAAAGCCTGGTGAAGTTTATACATGTTAAATTCTGTGCACAGTATAAGAATTGCCTGCAACCAGTGAACTTGGAAGAATGAGAAGTGAGATTGGACTGTGAACCAGAGAACTTTTCTGAACTTACACACACATTACACGCACGTGCGCTTAGAATTAGAAGAGGGTTAAGTAAGTCAATAGTGATAAGTTAAAGTTTGATTCTATTTTCATGTTGAAAGATAATTAAAAGCAACTTTTGTTTAAGTAACTATTTGTCTGGGTGAATATCTAATGCTGCTGGGTTTTGAGGTCCTCTGGGTTCTTAACACACGTGTGACTGACATTTCAGGCTTGAGTCTTTCACAGGCAGACATCATAACTGAAACGTTATATAAAGTGCACTGCTGAGTTTCTCCTGTGTTGTGTTTTTACCTCTGACACTGCGTCTGCAGACCTTTGTGTTTCACTTCAAGTATTGGATTGTTGTGGATTAGGTTTGCAGAAACTGACACAACGTTGTGGGCCGAAGGACCTGCACTGTACTACAGGCTGTTTATTCTATATTCAAGAGGAGATTAACTTGCCATCCTTTCTTCCAGGGTGTGGACCTCAGGCACTACTCCAAGCAGGTGGAGACAGAGTTGCAGAACATCGAACATGCCTCCATTAAAGATTGTATCCTTTTTGCAGAACAGTTTCTCCTGCCTTGTCCCTTTTAAGGGAAAGGGGGTTTTCTGGAGCTTTTTTAAAAATCCTCTTCAGCTTCCTTAAACAGTCTAATTTTCACTATAATTAAACTCGTAGTGGGGATTTGGAATCACCTTCAACAGTTCTTGCTGACGTAAAAGGAGAAAAATGTCCACAATTTTCTCACAGCAATTTAAACAGCTTGTTGGGTGATGTCAGACTTGGGTAGAGCAGCCCATTTGGTGCTTTAGGAAGCACAGTAGCCAATAGTGCACAATGAGAGATCACAAGCAACAACCTGTGAATTAGTTCCATGATGTTGAGTGAGGATAGCTATTAGTTCAGGACAAGGGAGGGATAATTTCCCATGCGCCTTTTCAAAATTGCAGCCATCAGGTGTTTGATCCACCTGTGAGAGCAGAGTGGAGGAGATTATCTTGAATTCCAAACGACAGCCCCTCCCTTAGTGTAGCACTCCTTCTCGTCTGCTCTGGAATGTCAGCCATTTGGTGCTTGGGTCCAGAGTGGGAAGAATTCATTTCTCTTTCCTGTATCTCCTGTCTTCAACCTTCCACCATCACAGTCCCGAACCCTATCCACTACTGCTCCCATCCCATCCCAGTTACCCCATCTGACCCCACTGCCTTCTAATCCTCGCCCCTTATTGTCCTCACCACACTCCCCAACTTTATTCCACTTCTCCCTCTGCCCCACACACTAGCCTTGTAGATCCAGTCCTATCTCTGTAACCCCTTTCCTCCACCCCTTCCTGTCTCTGTCGCCCCCGACATCCCTTCCTGTCTCTGTTGCCCCCGACATCCCTTCCTGTCTCTGTCACCCCTGACATCCCTCCTGTCTCTGTCGCCCCCGACATCCCTTCCTGTCTCTGTCGCCCCCGACATCCCTTCCTGTTTCTGTCGCCCCCATCATCCCTTCCTGTCTCTGTTGCCCCCGACATCCCTTCCTGTCTCTGTCACCCCTGACATCCCTCCTGTCTCTGTCGCCCCCGACATCCCTTCCTGTCTCTGTCGCCCCCGACATCCCTTCCTGTTTCTGTCGCCCCCATCATCCCTTCCTGTCTCTGTCACCCCAACACCTCTCTGAATCTCCTTGTTCCCCTCCTTATATCTGCAGTACCCTGCGCTCCTCCCTGTCTCTGCGGCCCCCTTGCTCCTCTCCCTGTCTCTGCAGCCATCCCCATGCCCCTCCCTGTTTCTGCGGTCCCCCTGTGCCCCTCCCTGTCACTCCCAACACCCCTCCCTGTCTCTGTCTCCCCGATACCCCTCAGTGACTCTGTTTCCCTGTCTCTTCTCCCTTTCCTAGCTCTGTATCCCCTGGAGCCTCTTCAAACCTGACAGATCTGTGAACTCCATATGTTTCGACATGTTGCTCTCTGAGTCTTCCTGTGACCAAGGGAAGGGCCAGGATTGGACAGCATTCTGTGGGTTACAGAATTATAGTAGAACTCTGGGAGGCAAATAGCAACCAATATTGTAATCCAGTAGCAGGCTGCAGCCAACAGATCCCTGCCATGTCGCGTGTGGCCCTGTTATTCCCAGCTAAGCTGGATGTAAGCCAATTTTGTTTTCCAAAGTGCAAGATCATTTGCAATGCTCTTGAAATTTTTGTAGGTCATTCTGGTCTCTCATGGATCTGATGCTGCAGATAGAAGCTCTGCCCAACCAATCAATGAACCTTAATTGATCTTCCCTGCAGCCACTGCTCCAGAACACCCAACCAATCAACCATTGACTGTTATGATAGGGCTGGTTGGGTCCCCACCTGCACAATCTCCTCGTCTAGGCACTTCAGCGGTGCAGTGACATCCAGTGCCTGGGTTGCAGTGTGTGTGGGCAGTGAGGTGCCTGGGCTGCAGTGTTGCAGCATATAATGGTGGTACAGTGACACCCAGTGCTTGGGATGGTGTCGGTGAGATGCAGTGTGTGAGGGTGGTGCAGTGCCTGGGCAACAGTGTTGTGGGGAGTAAGGCTACACCGACCTTTCTAGCTCTGGCCCGTGATCTCGGCGATCATTGACCCAGGGCAATTTTACTCAAGGTTTGCACCAGGAAATTTACCTTCCACCACCATTTCCCTGACCTCCTATCATTGCCCCCCCCCCCCCCCCCATTGCTCTGCCTGTAGAGGGATGGGCACTCAGCAGCCGTCCCTTCACTCTCACCCCTGTGCTTTTCTCAGCGGTAACCATTAGACATCAAGGAGAGTCAGAACATCGCCACCCTGCACAACCAGATCACGGCCTGTGACACCATCCTGGAGGTAGGTTGATTGAGGACAGCCAAAAGAACAACTGACAGGGAGAGGAACTAGCTGTGTTGCTCCTGCTTGGAGCTGGAAGGGAGGTGAGGCCTGTGTTTGGTCATAAAATGCCCTCCAACTTCAGATTTCAGATTTATTGCCAGAGTACATATATGACATCACATAGAATCCGGAGATTCTTTTTCCTGCGAGAATGACCTCTTAATGGAAGTGCAAAACAAAGCTACATATGTAAACAAAAAAAATGCAAACAAACTGACTGTGCAATACAGAGAGGAAAAAGAAAACAATAGAATATGAAAGTATGAGTCCTTAAACGAGTCCCTGATTGAGTTTGTGGTTGAGGAGTCTGATGGTGGAGGGGTTCCTGAACCTGGTGGTGCGAGTCTCGTGGCCCCGACACCTATTCCCTGACGGCAGCAGCGAGAACAGAGGGTGCGCTGGGTGGTGGTGTGGGGATCCTTGATGATTGCTGCTGCTCTCCGACGGCAGCATTCCCTCTCGATGTTCTGGATGGTGGGGAAGGTTTTGCCTGTGATGTCCTGGGCTGTGTCCACTACCTTGTGCAGGGCTTTAGGTTCAGGGGTGTTGGTGCCCCCATACCAGACCATGATGCAGCTGATAAGCACACTTTCCACCACACACCTGTAGAAATTTGCCAGGGTTTCTGGTGTCATCCCGAACTTCCACAAACTCCTAAGGAAGTAGAGGCGCTGACATGCTTTCTTCACGATGCCATTGGTGTGTTGGGCCCAGGAAAGATCCTCCAATGTAGTGATTCCCAATAACATATATTTGTTCACCCTCTCCACCTCTGATCCCCTAATGATCACTGGATTGTAAACCTCTGGTTTTCCCTTCCTAAAATCAACAATTAGCTCCTTAGTTTTGGTGACTTGGGTGCGAGGTGGTTGTTGGTGCACCATTTGGCCAATCTTGCTGTTAGTGAGGGAGAAGGCCACCTTCTTTTGCAGGGGCTGACCTGTGCATGATTGCATGAGAGAGACTGCCAGACTGACAGACAATCAGTGCCTGCCAGCAGCGGCCTGACCCTCCACCGGCAGTTTCCAGGAGACCCACTGAACAAAGCTGATGTAACTGGAGGCATGAAGTGATCCGCTGGGCAGACTTGACATCTGTGATTGTCCATGTTTCATGTCCAAACCCTTCACCACGACTGATCGTGGAATCTGGAGGAAGAAACTCTAGTGCTTGTCAATCATCTGCCAACTCCACCCCTTGCCCTCCCCATCTGTCTGTTGTCCCTCCCTGTTTCTCCCGCTCGACTGACCCGTGCCTCACCACTCCCACCCTGTCCTCCTTTTACTGACCATTTCTCCTTTCCACAATCAGCTTCGATGCACAATTTTGACTTGAAACATCAACAATTCCGACCCCACGCCCCCCCCCCCCCCCCCCCCAAACCAACAATTTATTTTTTGCCACATATGCAGTCTCTGATGGTGGAACTAGAGTCGTTCGCTCCTGACTTCTCCATTAACCGAGGAATAAATGGGTCGGTGTCTGATGCTGAGGGCTTTACGGGGAGGAATTTGTGTGGGCAGATCTGTCTGTGGCTTGTAATGGTGGTCCTCCTGGCAGTGGGGGAGGCGGAGTTTTAAATTTTAAATTTAGACATCCACTGTGATAATGGGGCCTTTTGGCCCACGAGCCCATGCTGCCCAATTTACACCCCATTAACCTATACCCTGTTACGTTTTGAACGGTGGGAGGAAACTGGAGCCCCTGGAGAAAACCCAGGCAGACATAGGGAGAACATTACAAACTCCTCACAGCGCAGGATTCGAACCCCGGTCCGGTCCCATTCGCCGGTGTGGTAAAGGCATTGCGCTGTATGGCAACCGTGTCGCCCTGTTCCGTTCGAGGAGAGGATACTGCCTTGAAACTCTGTTTCTCCATCTGGAGTCGCAGCCTGACCAGCTGAGAGTTTTGTTTCTTACTTGCAACATTATTGGCCCTTCCTGTAAGGGTTTCCCGATTCCCCAGGGCTTTAGTTGTTGCTGCTGTCGGTCTGGATGGGGAAGGTTTGGAGAGATATGGGCCAAATGCAGGCAGATGGGGTTATGCTTGGGTAGACAACTTGGCCAGCAAGACAAGTTGGATCAAAGGGCCTCTTTCCATCCTGTAAGGTCTTTGCTGAGCACCTTCGCTCTGTCCGCTTCAGTGTCGCAGATCTCCCAGTGGCCAACCTTTTCAATTCTGCACCCCACTCCTGCATTGACACGTCTGACCATGGCTCTCCCACCAAGACCACTCGTAAATTGGAGCAGCAACACCGAATATTCCGCCTGAGTACTTTCCCACCGGATGGCATTAAAAGTGACTTCTCTGTTTCTGCTAGACCACTCTCTGTTTCCCCCCCCCCTCCCCCTGCCTTCTGTTGGCTGATGTGCCCTCCCTCCCTTAATCCACCTATTACCTCCTGCTTGTGGCAACGTGCTCCTCCTCCTGCCCCTCCTCCATTATTTTATTCAGGCCCCTTCCTACATTTTGCTCACACCTTTGTTGAAATGGCTCAAGCCTGAATTTGCGGAGGTTCAGTATGACATCAGAAACCCTGGCAAATTTCTACAGAGGCGTGGTAGAGAGTGCGCTGACCGGCTGCATCATGGTCTGGTATGGAAAAACCAATACCCCTGAGCATAAAGCCCTCCAAAAGGTAATGGACACAGCCCAGGAAAAACCCTCCTTACCATCGAGAACATCTGGAGCGAACACTGCCGTTGGAGAACAGCAGCATCAACAAAGACTCACACCACCAGGTTCAGGAACAGTGTGTCCCCCCTCCACCATCAGACCCCACAACGACAAACACAATCAGGGACTCATTTAAGGACTCTTACTTGTGCACTTCATTGATTTTCTTCTTGTTCCCTCTGTATTGCACAGTCAGTTTGTTTACAGTTCTTTGGTTACATGTATTTGCGGTGTACAGTTTATTTTTTTGTACTACCAATTAATGGTAATTCTGCCGCACCCACTCTTTAACTTTGCTGTATAAAGTTCACTGTTTGACTTGCTGAGTTTCTCCAGCATTGTGTTGTACTTCGATCACAATGTCTTCAGACTTAAGTGTTTTACTCAGGGTTTCCTGATCACCCAGGACATTAATTCCTTCTGCTGTTGGTCTAGATAAGGAAGGTTTGGAGCAATAGGGGCTAAAAGCAGGAAAGCGGGGCTAAGCTAGGGTAGACGACTAGGCTGGCATGGACAAGTTGGGCCAAACGACTTCTTTCCTCACTGTAAAAGCATCTGTGACTGTTTGACCAGTGGAGCGTTTGTGTCGGTGCTCCCTTTAATTCAAGGCAAGGACCCCGGGGTGGGCGGGGCAGCCCAGTCACACAGCAGTTGGTGCTGCACCTCACAACACCAGAAACTCCATCCTGACCTCCGGCGCTGTCTGTACCACGTGGGTTTCCTTTGGGTCCTCCAATTCCCTCGGGATCCTGGGGTTATGCTGGTACAGTAAATTTCCGTTATCCAGAATTCAAGCAACCGGTAGCCTCAAGCAACCAGCAAAAAAAAATTGCAGAAAATAAATACTATATGTCCGTTGTATAGGACGAACCCCAGAATTTCCACCTAAAATTTCAGTTTTGAGCGATACCCTTTGGATAAGACCACCCCTCCGCCCAAAAATCTGGCACTTACCAGTGGACACTGTTGAAAGCATAACTAACGGGGGGCATTCGTCGGAGCCAGCGGGAAGATAGTGGCGGTATTGAGACTTCGCTGGCAGTGTGCAGATTTTAGACCTGGCGTCTATGACGACCCCAATTTTTAAGGTGAAAGTTTTAAGTTTTGAAGACCATCCTACAGCATATATGGTAAGCTAAAAATTACAAATGTTTAAAATTGTGGCCCCCCTCCCAGCAGTTAACTCACCAACCCACACAAAATGCCATCTCAAGCAACTGGAAAATTCACTATCCGGCAGCTGCCAATCCCCATAAGTGTCGGATAACTGCATATCAATTGCCGGCATTGAGGAGTGTAGCAAGAAATAGGGGAGGGCAGAATGGGGCCAGCATAGGCCTGATGGTCCAAATGGCCTGCCCGTATGATAGCTGAGCTTTATCCAGACCTTTAGCCTCTCTATTCCTCTCCTAACGCCACCGCCTGTTTCTCCTGCGGCAGAGAATGGAGCAGATGCTCAGCACCTTCCAGTGTGATCTGAGCAGCATCAGCTGTGAGATCCAGACGCTGCAGGAGCAGTCCATCGCCATGAATATCAAGCTGAAGAACCGGCAGTCTGTGCGCAGTGAGCTCAGCCAACTGGTGGATGAGCTGGTGGTGCCCAATGCCATGATCACGTGAGTTGCGAATGCTCCCCTCTCCACCCCCGTCCCACGACCCTGGGCTGTGGCCACAGCACGCTGCTGTTTGGGAAGCTGGATTAATAGTAATGTTTGTATTAAAACACTAAAAATGTTTTATAAACCTGTCAACATACCTTAAAGTAACAGCACAGTAAACGAAGCTAACAGTTGGCCATGTGGAGCAGCTGACTTAACTGTGCATCCTCTTTACACTGCCCCACCAGGCCAATCACAGTAAATCTCGCAGTGGCCAGTTTGTGGCACTTTTAAAAGATTGGAGGCGATGTGGGCAGTGAAGGTTTCCAAAGCTTGAAAAAGGATCTGGACCAGCTGGTAAAATGGACTGAGAAATGGCAGATGGAATTTGATGCAGAGAAGTGTGAGGTGTTGAATTTTGGAAGGACAGATCAAGAAAGGGCATACACGTAAATGGTCGGGCACTGAAGAGTGCAGTAGATCTGAGGGATCTGGGAACACAGATACATAATTCCCTGCAAGTGGCATTACAGGTGGATTAAGGTTGTAAAGAGAGCTTTTGGCACATTGGCCTTCATTAATCAAAGTATTGAGTCCAGGAGTTGGGACGTTATGGTAAAGTTGTACAAGGTATTGGTGAGGCCAAATTTGGAGTATTGTGTGCAGTTTTGGTCACCAAACTATAGGAAAGAGATCAATAAGATTGAAAGAGGGCAGAGAAGATTTACTAGGATGTTGCCTGGACTTCAAGAACTTCAAGAGTTACAGGGAAAAGTTAAACAGGTTAGGACTTTATTCCCTGGAGTATAAAAAAAAATGAGGGGCATTTAATAAAATTATGAGGGGAATAAGACAGAGTCAATGCAAGTGGGCTTTTTCCACCGAGGGTGGGTGAGATATAAACCAGAGGGTGAAAGGAGAAACATTTAATGGGAACATGAGGGGGAACCTCTTCACAGAGAGAGTGGTGGGAGTAGGGAACAAGCTTCCAGCTGAAGTGGTGAATGGGCTCAATTTTAATACTTAAGAAGAATTTGGACAGGTACATGGATAGGAGAGGTATGGAGGGAGTGCAGGTCAGTGGAACTAGGAGAAAAATGGTTTGGCACCGACTAGAGGGGCCGAATTGGTCTGTTTCTGAGCTGTAATTGTTCCGTGGTTTCTTGGAAAGGCTCGAGTTTTCACTGGCCTCTTTTAAACTGCAGTCCCTGGGTGGCCCTTCTGGGACCCGGTGCGATTACTGGGGCCAACCCTGTTATGACGCGGTAAGTGACGTGTCACGCACTCATGGGAACTATCAGTAGTCAGTTCCCCCCCCACCGCCCACCACTGGCCATCAGTCACCACCGCCGTCAGTTACACCCCCTATCAAACACCACCCCCCCCCCCAAGTCAGTCACCCTCCCCCTGTCAGTCGATTCCCACTCTGTCAATTGTGCCCCCCTCCCCTGGAGTGGCGCTCGCAGCAATGGCAGTTCGTGCCCCCCCTTCCCCCCCCCTACGGTAGCGACTTCTCTCCTCCCGCAGCTGCAACCCCTCTCCCCTTGTGGCAGTGACCCCTTCCCCCCTGGATTGCACAGGCACTTCAGCCAGGGGTCCTCCTGTGACGCCAGTGCGCAAGCGCTGATGTCAGTAGAGTAACCGGGTTGGCCATTTTCCTATTCAAATTGCCTGTGGACACGACCTAGTTAAGTTTAACTGGGTTGCCTGTCTACCTCTGAGGTAGGTCAGGGACCTAGTTGGATTCCGAAGGGGTTGGGTCAGATCCTTTCTAACTGCCGCATAACTGGGGCGTTAACTGCCATTTTACACGGCAGTTTGAAAGGGCCTATTGATGCAATGAGAGGAGGCACTGCCACTGGCCGATTCTAGAGAAGCCTGTAGCAGACATGGTCCGCAAGCAGCGTCAAAATGGAGAAGTTGAATTAAGAAATAAAATAAACATTTTTGCACTTGTGGGTGAAAGGCAACCAAAGACTTTAAAGCCACTACTTAGAAGTGTAGTCATTTTATTAAAAGAAATGATCTAGTACTGAGGCAGAGAAACGTACCAGGGTTGTAGGTCAATTGGTTGTAATTGGGGCAGCACGGGGTCGTGGGCTGAAAGGACCTGCTACTGTGCTGTATATTTAAATTTAAAACTAATATTAGTGCAGAAATTACCAGCAGATCTTAATGTTAAAATTACTAATTTCCTTCACTACTTAATACAACAACGTAAGAAGCACGATTATATATTAAGTAATGTCGTGGGTGAAACACCCAATGAATTTGGCTGTTAAAGGACTCTTGGGGCAGTAAGCTCTCAGCAGTAAGTGCCATACTTGGGGTAGCCTTATTACAGCGAGTGGCACTCAAAACCTACAGTTTAAGTGGAAATTCTGGGGGTCTTCTTATACACCCAATCGCCTTGTGTGCCGACAAGTATGATAGATACTTTGGGATGAATTACTCGGTTACAGGATACTGTTCATCAATTTCGCAGCCTGCGGGAGGAAGCTATTCCCCAGCCTAGCAGGCCTGATTTTGATGTTCCTATACCTCCTTCCTGATGGTAGTGGGTTGAAGATATTGTGCGCTGGGTGAGCTCTATTTAGACAAAATGTCATCTACAGAGGAAAGAGAGACCCCAGTGATCCTCTCGGCTGTTTGAAAGATCCTCCATGTTGACTCTGTAAAGTTCCCGGCACTCCTGCTCACTCCCCCACTGCTCCTCTTCCATTTCAGCATCATTCTGGACACCCCTGTCACTGATCAGCAGTTCCTGGAGCAGCTCCATGAACTCAACAACAAGATCAATTACGTGAAGGAGCAGTCCTTCAAGGAGACCTTGGCCTGCGACGATGTGCAGACCATCCTGGACCGCCTCAAGGTGAAGGTACGAATTCAACTTGACAGTTGAGTTGATCAGTGATAACCCGGAATTGCAGATTCCCAAAAACTTGGGGGCTCCCCACAGACCCCGATAATGGAAAGTGGATCCCTGAGCGACCAGCAAATATTGTGGGGAGAAGGCAGGAGAAAAATACATTGAATGGTTCGAATGGTGGAGCAGACGTCTGACTTCATTTTGCTCCCCCAACCTGCGTGCATGCGGTCTTGTGCCGATTTGTGACGCCGGCGTAGTTGGGTGGCAGATTCCCATGCATTATTAGAAGAAGGCATTTTTCACTGGGTTGAGGAGAGATTCAAAAACTGGAGGACCAGAGGAAAAGTTTAAAGGGAACATTGCGGGGCAACTTCATGCTGAGAGCGGTGGGAGTGTGGAACAAGCTACCAGGTGTATTTGTAAATGCAGACTCAATTTTGACATTTAAGAAAAATTTGAACATACACATGGATGAGAAGGGTATGGAGGGCTATGGTCTGGGTGCAGGTCAGTGGGACCAGGCAGAATAGTAGTTCAGCACAGACTAGATGGGCTGAAGGACCTATTTTTGTTCTAAAGCCATTCCTCCCTTGTGGTCGTAGAGTCATATGGGCCGAAACAGGCTCTTTGTCCCAAATGCTCCACGGTGTCACCTCTCCCAAAGCTAGTTGCACTTCTCTGTGTTTATCACTTGAACCTTCTCCTTTCCACAAACTTGTCTAAATGTTTCTGGGAACATGTAATTATCCTTGTATGTACTTCAACCTTTGCCTGCCGCAGCCATGAGCATTGCCCGGCGCCCCTAACAATAGGAGAAAGAGAAGCAAAAGAGAGTCCCTTCAGAGACACTGAGTGTCTGTGGACTTGCCTCCAGCCCTCCCGCAGCTGCGCAGATTCCAGATCAAACCGTCGGCAACCCGAGCTCCAGATCCAAACTTCGATACGATCAAGAAGCCTTCAGCATCTGAGGCTCTTCAGGAGTCCTTCTTGCCCTCAACACCCTCTCGAATGCTGGTTCCAAAAACCTGGTTCCCAATGATCCAGTCTCTAGCAGCCTGCAACCTGTGTGGGGCCTGTGACCACAAGTCACCAACAGCTCGCAGCCTGTTTGACCATATCCCTGAAATGACACTGTTGACCTTGTATCGGCCGCCCTCTTTGTGCAGTGTTCCGGGACATTAATTTTTGACCTCCGCATTTTGACTGACCCCCTCGTACTGGGCTCCTCCAGGGTTGTAACCCAGGTCCCAATCTCTTGCTGCCAAGACGATGTATCATGGTTATCCTGTCGTTTCACGAGTGTAAGGGAGTGGACAGTGGGCACAAGCAGTGGTTCTGCTGGGTTTCACTCAGAGAGAAACATTTAGGACACTGTTGGAAGGGTGTGAGTTGTTCTAGCCGTTGGATTGTAGAAAAGCATAAGATACAGAGGTGTATAATTCCCTAAGACCAGAAAAATTTGGAGTAGAGTTAGGCCATTCTGCCCATCGAGTCTGCTCTACAATATAAATCATTGTTGATGTATCTTTTCCTTTCAACCCCATTCTACTTCTTTCTCCTCATAAAACTGGACAAGATTTTTTTTCAAAAGGTGTGCTTCCTGAAGTTAAATTGGGGATTACAATGGACAACTTCAAGCTAATGAAGAAACATTAAATTAACTTTTATTGAATTGACTTCTGAGTATCTCCAAGCCAAGTTGCACAACAAATGTGAAGAGCCCAGGGTTTATTGGGGTCACCCATTTTACAACCGAGGTAGAGCTCATAGGCTTTCGAAGTAAGTGCAGTCATGCTGCGTCTTTGAGCCTTGGGCGTGTACTTGCCACAAATGTAACAGAATGCGTCGCAGCTGTTGTGAATCTTCCTGAAGACAATAAATGCTATTGTCTGAAGAACTTGTGCATCAACTTGCGTTCAATCCATAATCAATGTAATGCACAGCATCTGAATATGTGAGCTGCTTTCATGACCTGTTTGCAACTATCCTGACTAAGCATGCCCAAGCCTAAGACAACATTTGTATAGCACCTGCACTGAGTGCACATCCAGGCAGGCGTGGACTGACCAAAACAGCTTGCTTTGTGTGCAATACACTAGTAGACTTAAAATATGACAGAAAATCACAAATGAGGTCGTATCCAAAATAAACGATATGTGATAGGAAGATGTCATGGTGATTTTCGTGATCAGCAGCCCAAAATCCATAAAATGCACCCAGAAGTGTTCAGGAAGCCACATCTTCATTGTCCAGTGTGAATTTTGGGAAGAGAAGAAAATTAGAATTTAAAAAATACTGCAGATGCAGGAAGTCTAAAATAAAAACGGGAAATGCTCAGCGGGTCAGGATGCTTCTGTGGGAAGAGAAGCAAGAGTTGATATTTCGGGCTAGGACTGAGGGACAAAGAAGCTTGTTGAGCTGTCCTTAGGCTGGGGAGTCACTGATTGGGAAACTGTAAACGAGGTTTATCGGTCAAAATAACGGGAGAGGTTTCGACTGATGGATCAGATAGAATGGGGATTGGGCAAGTGATGGGACCCCATCGACCGGCCTAGTGCTTATTGTTGTGAAACGTAAGGGGTCTGTGCTCTGCCCAAAAGGGTTAAATATTCTGCTTTTATTTAATCCAGGCCGTTTCGAAGATCCGGGAGTTTATTCTCCAGAAGATCTACTCATTTCGCAAGCCAATGACAAATTATCAGGTTCCTCAGAATGCACTCCTAAAATACAGGCAAGATGTCTCTCTGCCCTGTTCCCATACACGCTCTTGAAATATGGTCCCTGCTTCGTTCCCAGACACACTGCTGAAATAGAGGCAAACTATCTCTCCCAGGTCAGGCATATCTCTCTATCACCCCGCACCCCCCCCACCCCCCACCCCACCTCCATTTCTCAAACATGGGTCTGAAATACAGGTCAGGCGTCTCCTCACATGGCTCCCAGAATGCAAAAGGAGTCGGTCGTTTTCCCCAGTTAGTTTCCCCACACACGGTACTGATGTGCCGGCCGCACCTCTCTCCCTGCCTGCAAATTTCCATGCTTCCTGCTGTGGGAGTGCTGCTGGCCAGGAGGCGGGATAGCGCCTGTCGTGCACTATGTTGAGATTCCCCTGCCGATGAGGAGCCCCCTCCCCGGTTCCCCGGTGGCGGGACCTGCTGAGAGTCCTCCACCCTGACGCTGTGTGCTCGCCCCGTCCTCACTGGCTGCTCTGGTCACCTTGCAGGTTCTTCTACCAGTTCCTCCTGGCCAACGAGCGGCACGTGGCGAAGGAGATCCGGGATGAGTACGTCGACACCATGAGCAAGATCTACCTCTCCTACTTCAAGTCGTACAGCAGTCGGCTGATGAAAGTGCAGGTCAGAGCTCTCCCTCCCCTTCCTGCCTGAAGCTACACCAGCTGTCCCCTGTCTGTGAGTGGCATAAGGGCACTGCCATATACCCCCTCCCCTCCCCCACCCCCACAAAGCTGAGCCCCCACTGCTTGCCTCAAACTGATACTGGTGCAGTGAGATGCAAAACTGTTAGGAATTTACGGTCAAATGTCACTAAGCCTGCTCTCTTCTTCAGTACGAGGAGGTGGCTGACAAGGATGATCTGATGGGAGTGGAGGACACAGCGAAGAAAGATATCCTTTACCAATGTTGATTGTGTGTATTGTTGCAAAGTGCTGCTAACAATTGAAAGCTAAACCCTACTGAACTTCACCAAGTGTATAGTATAAACCTTGAAGAATTGATTTCTGGTTTACGTCTGCAGTTTTTAATGAGCTCAACCTCAAGTATACCCAGATGAAGTGAGAAAGTTTGTTCACCAAGAACTCCAGCTAGACATTCCCATAAGTAGTACAGCAAATTAAACCTGTCTCCTTTCACAAAATTTTTCCTCTGTCTCCTTCAGCTGCTTTCAGGTGCTTGGACGCAGCTAATGCGCCGGCAGACATGGCTGGGGGCGTGCGGTTGGTGTCCACGGAGAAGATGCCTTTCTGTCACTTGAACGTGCCGGCTGAAGGAGAGCCACGTCTGAGCTGTGTTCCCTTCCCCTCTCCAAGCCCTGTATCTCTTGAGATATCTCTTAATTTTGTCCTCTTATTTATGTCAGCATTTAATTGTGCCAACTTTGGCAGCCCTACCTTCAGCTGTCAAGATTCTGAGTTTTGGAAGTAATGTACTACTTTTTAACCGAGTTTTTGGTAATGTAATCTAATGCCCCAAAGTAGTTTTTTTTAAAAAACTGAATATACGCTTTGCGACGTAAAGGTCACTAACTAAATGTAAGGCACTGTTGTTAAATTGATATCTACCTGATGGCGAGAGAAACAATATTTAAATCTTATATTAAATATCTTAGAAGGTTTGTGTCTTTATGCCGTGTTCAGGTGCAGCAGGGGATGCTCTGAACCGGAGAATGAACCTACCCGAGGAGGGTTAGGTAAGTGCTCCTCATGGCCGAGTTCTCCACTTTCAGGTGGCACCCCAACAGCCACACTGGGGTAGATCAGGCGGCTTTACAGTCGGGTATTCTGCCAGAATCAATTCTCACCTCTCCTCCCTCCGATCAGACCCAATTGTCTGTTGGTCTGTGCTCTTCCCCTTTTAGCCCCCAGCCTTTAACACACAGATGCCTGTTTCTTTTTTTTGCTCATTCCTTGAAGAAGGGCTCAGGCCCGAAATCTCGGTAAAATACCTTTATCTCCTATGGACTCTGGGAGACCAGCTGAATTTCTCCAGCATCTGTGTTTTGACAGCAAATTAAATTGTACTGAGAGAGACATCAGCTTTTACAAAGTGGAGACAACATAAGAAAGCCTGGGGTCTCGTGCAGTACACAAAAGTGTACACAGCAGATCATACAGCATCCGTGGGAAGTAAAGAGTAACCAAGTTTCTGGCCTGTGCCCTTTGTCAGGTTAGCGTAATGCCATTATAGCGCCAGCGGCCCAGATTCGAATCAGGTGCTGTGTGCATGTTCTCCCCAGGTCTACGTGGGTTTCCTTGTGTGCTCTGGTTTACTCCCACCCTCCAAAATGTACGGGGATTGTTCGTAAATTTGGGTGTAATTTGGCGGCACAGGTAGAAGTGGCCAGAATCGGCTTCTTCCATCATGTAAATAAAATTAAATTATGCCAGACAAAGGCCCCAGGCCTTAAATGTTGGTCACCCTTTATTTCCTCTCTCTGACAAAAGGCTAGGCTTGAAATGTTTTATTTATTTTTTCAAATTTAAATTTGGACATACAGCACGGTAACCATGAGTCCATGCTGCCCAATTTGCACCCCATTAATCTACAACCCCCAGTATGCTTTGAAGGGCGGGAGGAAACCGGAGCCCCCCAGAAAAAACCAACACAGATACAGGGAGAACATAAAAACTCCTTACACGGGATTCGAACCCTGATGGCTGGTGCTGTAAAGGCGTTGCGCTGACCGCTACGCGGCCCTGTTGGTTTCCCTTCACTTCCTTTGAGTGATCCTTGAGCTGCTGAATTTCTCCACCACCTTTGTGAACTGGAAGGGCGACGTGATTTTGAGTGTGACTCTGAGAGTTTATTGTAAGTAGAGTAAAAAGCCCCCGGTATCTGGCACCTATGGGGATTGATGGATGCCAGATAAAGTGACTTATCCGGTTGCATGAGATTGCATGTCACGTGATTGGCGAACTAACCACTAGGGAGTGCCAATTTTAAAGTTTTGTATTTTTTTACCACATTTTTTTCCCTGTTGCTTGAGGCTAATGGATAACTGGGATTTTACTGTCCAATGACAGGCAGGCAAGATGCACCAAGTGCAATAATGTACGTTAATTTCACCAATATGAGGCTCATTCTGGACTGGGAAAGAAACTGACTTTGAACCTGGTGGTGGTTCTTTTTTTATCGGAGGTTAAAGAAAAAAACTCTCATAGAGCTGATTGAGCACAATTGGCTCCATCTTAAAGGGGAAGGGACTGTGTGGAAGTTGAACTGACTTCACATGCAGTCAGGAAAGTGATGACGGTGTCTCAGGAGCCGTAGATTTCCAGCCTCTACACCCCACGCTAAACAGATTATGCTGTAAACAAGAGAAGCTGTTAGTTGTTCCCCTCCTGGCTCCATCCTTCATCCCCTTCTCAATCCACTAATCACATACTAGCCCCTATCTTCCCCACTCCCCCATCTTCCCTCTCCACTCTTAGTCCTTAATGAAGGGTGTAGACCCAGAACATCAACAGTTTTTGCTGTTCGACCTGCTGAGTTCCTCCAGCAATTTGCTATTGCTCCCAATTCCACAATCTGAGTCCAAGGCGATCATCCCGGAATTACTCCCAGTGTTGTGTGCTGGAGAAGGTCAGAACAGGCAGATTATGAAGTCAGGCGTGCGGCTGAGGAGATGGTGCAGGGGGCAGCGTTTCAAGTCCTTTGATCATTGGAACCTTTTCTGGGGACAGGATGACCTGTAGATGTGGGACGGTTTGCACCTGAACTTGAGGAAAACCAATATCCTGGCAGGGAGATGTGTTGATGCTGTTACATTTTTATAGCAGGCCATTTTGGCCCATGAGCCTGTGCTACCAATCACACCCAATTAACCTATACCCCTGGGTACATCTTGAATGGTTGGAGGAAACCGGAACCCCCGGAGGTAACCCACGCAGAAATGGGGAGAACGTACAACGTACAAGTCCTTTCAGACGGCGCGGAATTTGAACCCGGGTACTGATCTCTGGTGCCAATTGTGGAGGCATTGGTAATGATCTTTCAGGAATCGACAAATTCTGGCATGGTCCCAGAGGACTGGAAAATCGCATATGTCAAGAAGGGAGGGAGGCAACAGAAAGGAAATTGTTAGGCCAGTTAGCCTAACATCGGTGGTTATAAGTAGAACAGAGAGATCGAGAAGAGTGGCACGTGATCTGAGCACGGCTTGGCCACATTAGCTCCGCTCCTTCCAGCAACTAACTGCCTTTCAACCTTGACCCACTCCCCACGCTTTTTCTCCAAACCCTCATTGAAAAACAGGAACACCATCTTCACCTTGGGGAACCGTGGAAGTGTGATTGCATCATCGGAACTGGAAGCACCCATCATTGTGCCTCACGCAGCACAGAAGAACGACATTCGGGTAGGTGCGTTCCACCCCCCGGGGGAGCGGGCAGCTGTTGGGAGGAGGGGGTGGGGTTCACTTCCAAACCACTCCAGTTCATTCCTGACCCAAGTTACAATGGAAGACATCCGGCAGCGTGAGGAGAGAAGCAGGTCCAGCAGTTCAGGAGGAGGAGCTCCCTGACCTGCTTCCAGTCTGCTCTGCTATAAAATGTTATCATCCACCTTGCTTCAGTTTCCCGCACTTCCCTTCATCTCTCTCACCTTTGTGAAAGTGTACTGTGTTTTGAAAAAAAAATGTCCTTCAAGACACAGTATTGTGTCTGGTATTCAACACCTATGGAGATTGCGGGTGCTGAATATGTGAATTTTCTGGTTGCCTGAGACACACTCTTAAAATGCCTAACTAAGACACTTGCATGAAGAATAAACAGTTTGAGAGAGAGAGGGAGTGCAAAATTTAAAATAATTTGAAAAAATATTAGTCTTGCAGTCCTTAATTATGTAAAGTTCCCTTTAATCCTGTAACTTACAAAATAATGAAGCCCACCCAGGTTTACAGGTAAAGTCTTACTAGTAGACTTAAAACTATACTAATCAATAAAGACTCTTACTTGGCGAGATAGGGAGACACTTTGGGAGAGTTGCCCCAGCGGCATCGGCCGACTCTTCATCCTGGGCGCCGCCATTTTATTCAAACAGCTGCCACGGGCGGGGCTGAATGTTTGCTCCCACCTTCACCGGGGGTTGTGTGCGACTTCAGAGAACATTTACTTTTATTTAAATTTGTATTTACTTCGATTTATTCATTTCTGTGTTTACTTCCTCGATTGTTTTGCCGGTTGCTTGGGGATGCCGTTTGCTTGAATTCCAGATACCTGTACAGGTCAAGTACCTCTAATGCACGGGACCAGAAGTGTTTCAGATTTTGGAATAACATGCTACGGGTAACACAGCAGCGCAGTAGCATCAGCCGAATCCCTGTATCAGCTGTTAAACAGTGGCAGGCTCAATCATGGAGATGAATTTCAGATTTCACATGAAAATAATCCTTTGCACTTACCAAAAAAAAAACACTGTGGCCCCTGCTTACAAAAGAGGATAACTGCAGCACCAAATGCTAGAAATTCTGCTGGATGGCTTTTTAAAAGGTTTCCTCCAGGGTCATCACAGCGAGTAAAGCGTGTATTGTAAATCTGGCGGTGACGATGGTTGGTGACAAACTGGCACCAACAGAGTGTCAGAGTCGGCACTCAAAAAGTTTCGGGTTTTCGAACATTTCAGATTTTTGGGTAAGGGGTTACACGACCTGAACTTGGTATTTTAATTTAAAAAATAATAATTTTGTGGTGCAGCATGGTGACAGACCTTTCTGGCCCACGAGCCCACCACGCTGCCCAAATACATCAAACCCTTTGTTTTTTTTGGAGGGTGGAATGATAAAAGAGCACCTGGAGGTCACTCACGTGGCCACAAGGAGAACATACAAACTTCTTACAGACAGTAAAAGCACAAGGTGAGAGAAGTTCAGCAGGTCAAAGATAAAGATACAGAACTGACATTTCGGGCTTGAGCCCTTCATTGACACTGTTTGACCTGCTGAGTTTCTCCAACCTTGTGCTTCTACTTCAGTCATGGTGTCTGCAGACTTTCGTGTTGTACTCCATACAGACTCGAACCCGGGTCGCTGGTGCTGCAAGTGCATTGTGCTGACCGTGACTGTTTCATTCCCGCAGTACCCCTTCGAGAGCCTGTTCCGCAGCCAGCATTACGCTCTTCTCGATAATAGCTGCCGCGAGTACCTCTTCCTCTGTGACTTCTTCATGGTGACCGGGAACTCTGCTCAGGATCTCTTCAATGCCATCATGGGGAAAACTCTCACCATGTTCTTGGTAGGTGAAGGTTTGTGACACCGTACCTCTGTCCGTGTGGAGGGAAACTATTTTCAATTTTTCCATACATTGCAGCCATTGTTCTGACAACCATATAACAATTTACAGTACGGAAACAGGCCATATTGGCCCTTCTAGTCCGCACCGATTTATGTGAAACTCCACTAGTTCCACCTACCCACTCCCTTGCCCATAACCCTCCAACCTCCTCACATCCATGGACTCATCTAACCTGCTCTTAAATGACAGAATTGACCCTGCCGCAACTACCTCTTCCGGAAGATCATTCCACTCAACCACCACTCTCTATGGATATATGGTTAAATCCCCTCTCAACCTTCGCTCCAATGAATAAAATCCCAGTCTACTCAATCTTCTCCGTATTCAAGATACTGCAATCCAGGCAATATTTTTGTCAACTTTCTTTGCACCCTCTCTACCTTATTGATATCCTTCCTATAATTTGGAGACCAGAACTGCACACAATACTCCAAACTTGGCCTCACCAATGCCTTAAACAGTCTCAACAACACCTCCCAGCTCCTGTATTCAATGCTATGATTTATAAAGGCCAGCATACCAAAAGTCTTCTTCACCACCCTATCTACATGGGAATCCACCTTCAAGGAATGCTGAACCGTTATTCCAAGATCCCTCTGTTCCTCAGCTTTCCTCAACGCCCTCCCCTTCACTGCATATGTCCTATTTTGGTTATTCCTCCCAAAATGAAGCACCTCACACTTATCTACATTAAACTTCATCTGCCACCTTTCACCCCATTTTTCCAAACAGTCCAAATCCTTCTGTAGTCCATGAAAACCCTCCTCACCATCCACAACTCTCTCTATTTTTGTAACCTGTTAAGGTTCCTTTTATTGCCATGTAATAATGCATAAACATGTAATATACTTGATATACTTCATATTTTGCCTGCCGTAAGGCAAACAGTCGCCGTGAGCATTGCCCAGCACCCCTAACAATAGGAGAAAGAGAAGCCACTCTCCCTTCAGAGTCACTGAGTGTCCGTGGATTCGCCTCCAGCGATTCCCGCAGCTGCACAGACATCAGTTCAAATAATGGCAACCTGTGCTCCAGGTCCAAGACTCCGATATGATCAGGAAGCCTTCAGGGCCCAAGGCCCTTTGGGAGCCCTTTCCTGCCCTCAGCTTCCTTCCGAGTCCCAGTTCCTCCGAGCCAGTCTCCAGCAGCCTAGAGCCTGCGTGGGTCCTTCGACCGCAAAGCAGCCTGCAGCCCTTGTGGGTCCTTCAGCTACTGAGCCCCTTGCTGGTCCACCTTCCCTGTAGGGAAATTTCCCAAGCTACTCCTTCTCCCCTCACCTGGCACCCTGCGCCGGTCAGCTGCTCCCCCGGAGTCTGTAACCCCTTGTCCAGCACAGGCACTGCTATCTTGATATCAGGCACCGTGGATGTAGGATTGTAAAATAAAACCGCCGGCTCCTTTTACAGGCTGTTTCAAGTCTGGACAGTAGGACCCTGCTGAGCAGTGCTCTATCTCTGCTCTCCCAGGTCTACACCAGTGGCATCGCTGACCTTACAGCAGCTCCGGCAGTGCCACCGCCATTCGTCTGTGGTTTTAATTATTTAATGCCGCAGCATCCTCTGAAGTTCACCGTGTTGGAGTGAGTGTTCTGAGCATAGGCAACACTTTCCTTAAGTTCAGGGCTGTGGGTTTGAGGTCAGTCTCTGTTACAGCAGGGACAGATGGTGCAGCTCAGAAATCTGTATGGGTACAAGTCACCTCAGCCCCTCTGAACCTGACCCAGGCATGAGAGCTTCTACCACCAGGTGCCATTGCAACCAGAGTCAGGTCCCACTCCAGCGCTGGCACCAGTTTGCTCCTGTCCACCACTTGACACAGTCCCTCATAGGGTATATTTTAGGGAAGCAGTGCATGCAGTCATGCCGTCGCGAATGAACATAAATGCATTCATTTATAAATGACCGACTAGCCACCTTTGAATCTGACGTTGAGAGGCAGGTCTTACAGGATCCAGTTCATGGTGAAACAGGTACTGGATTAGCCCCAATTCTGTAGGAGCAGGTGTGTCCTGATGCTCTTAGTACAATGTGTTTGCATGGGTTTTTACTGAATTAAATAGAATCAGAATTTATTGTCGTGAACACATCACAAAATTCTGTTTTGCGGCAGTGTTACAGTCCAAATATTGCTTATAAAATTAAATTGAAAGTGAGGTAGTATTTGTGGTTCACCGCCATCAGATTCCTGAATGGACAGAGGGGAAGAAGCTGTGGTAGCAGAGTGAAGAGGGCATGGTCTGGGTGGTGGGGGTCCTTGAGGATAGAGGCTGCTTTCTTAAGACACTGCCTTTAGTAAATGTCCTTAAGGGAGTGAAGCCTGATGCTTTTGATGGCGCAGACCAAGTTCACAACTCTCCATAGTTTTTTCCTGTCCTGTGAGTTGGCACCTCTGTCCCTGACAGGGATGTAACCAGTCAGAATACACTTGTATAAATTGGCAAGTCTTTGGTGACAAACCAAATCTCCTCACAAAGTATAACCACTGGCGACCCTTCTTCACAATTGCATTGACGGAGGCTCCAGGACAGATCCTCAGACATGTTGACACCCAGAAATTTCAAGTTCTTAACCCTTTCCACTGCTTGACCCCCTGTTGTTCGGGTTCGTGTGGGTCCCACAGGTGAAGAACCAGACCAAAGTGCAGGTACAAAGCACACGTTTACTTCAGGGATGGAAATGGGACAACAGGGTCGATATGTTAAGCAAACTTCTTTTCTTTCTTCTTTGGCTTGGCTTCGCGGACGAAGATTTATGGAGGGGTAATGTCCACGTCAGCTGCAGGCTCGTTTGTGGTTGACAAGTCCAATGCGGGACAGGCAGACATGGTTGCAGCGGTTGCAAGGGAAAATTGGTTGGTTGGGGTTGGGTGTTGGGTTTTTCCTCCTTTGTCTTTTGTCAGTGAGGTGGGCTCTGCGGTCTTCTTCAAAGGAGGTTGCTGCCCGCCAAACTGTGAGGCGCCAAGATGCACGGTTTGAGGCGATATCATGGTAAATATACACTTTCAGATGACGAGGGGCAACCGACAGAAACTGGGGAAGTTACTAGAGCATTCACATTCAACAATCAGATCAAGGTGATATTACGTGACCCCCACCACTTGACCGGTCTGGACACGGCTCTAGCTACCAGGCCTCAAGACTCACAACCCAGTGTGGAAGGTGATACTTGCATACCACGAGGAGTCCAAAGAGACAGAACGAAGGGGCACATAGTCCTTTATAGTTCTGGGGGCAAAGCTGGGGGGGGGGCAATCGTAAGGGTGTGTGGGCCCCGTTTGCTGTGGCCAATGGCTCAAAGCCAAGTGCAGGGGCGAACTGAGGTGATTCACCTAGGCCAATTGGGTGAAGGTCAGGGCTGAGTTTGGGGGTCTACCTGGACTGCAGCACCTGGTTGTTTAGGTGGACCAATCGTAAGGGTCACCTTGATGGCTTGCGGTGAGTATTTGACCTTGGCTGACAGGTAGTGTGTCCTCCAAACAGGAGCGCAGCAGCGCCATCTGTTGGTGGTGTTGCCTCTCCATTACACCCCCCCCCCCCCCCCCCCCCCAACCTCATGAGGCCTGGTTCGTGTTCTCTTGATTTCCTCTTCCTGATGTTACAATCAGCTCCTTGGTTTTGCTGACATTGAGTGCAAGGGGTTGTTGTTGTGGCAGCACAACTAGCTGGTCTCTCTCTCTCCCCTCTATGCTTCCTCATTGCCGTCTGTGATTCTGCCAGCGGGAAGTCATGTTACACCTGTATAAAACTTTGGTTAGGACCACACAGAGTATTGTGTCTGGCTGTCCCATTACAGGAAATAGTGGCGGCACTATTAGTGTAGCGGTAACAGCGCCAGTGACTCGGGTTCGAATCTGATGTAGTTTATAAGGAGTTTGTATGTTATTTTTAAATTTTAGACAGCATGGTAACAGGCCCTTCCGGCCCAACCCAATCAACCCCTGTACGTTTTGAAGGATTAGAGGAAATTGGAGCACCCGGAGGAAACCCACATAAACGTGGGGAGAACGTTAAAAAAAAACTCCTGAGAGACAGCGTCAGATTCGAACCTGGGTCACTGGGGCGGTGATAGCCTTGCACTAACACCTAAGGGTAGCCATGCTGCCCACAGGTCTCAGGATGTGGGTCTTTCAGTCATTTGTAAGTCATTCCTCTTTCTTTCAGAAACACATGGCCACCTACGTTGCAGATTGCTTTGACAGTATTGCGATTTTCCTGTCCATTCACATCATCCTCCGCTTCAGGACCATCACAGCAAAGCGAAACGTCCCTGCTGTCGATAAGTAATGAGAGGTTTTGATTTTTAACTTAAAAAAAATGTGATTTTGAAGTATTTGCAGGTCTGGCAGCATCTGCAGAGAGAGAGAGAGAGAGAGAGAAACAGACAGTTACTGCCCCTCAAATCTCCAGTCCACTCCCTCCTCTCCCTTTACCTTGACATCCTTTTGAGGAACCACACTGACCAGCTCCTTGGAGACTGAATGATTACTTGGCAATTTCAGATCTCCATCTCCTGTCTTTGCATTTCCAACATCTGTAGTTTCTTCTCTCCTTCCTGCAGTAGTTTCACTGTTTTCTTCCCTCCGCCCCTTCAGATGCACTCACCCCTTTTTTGTGGCTCTTGACTCTTATGCTAGAAGGAACGCCTCAACATCTACTCCCTTACGATCTTGTACTTTCGAATAAGGTCACCCCTTCATTCCTTCAAAATCCCAAGGAATGCTGGCCCAAACTGTTTAGTCTCTTGATGGGACCAGCCTCTCATCTCAGTAATTAGCCTGGCGGACTGCCATCAATGCCACTTCAGGCAAGGGGAGCAGAAGTGTGCACAGGATTCCAGGTCAACACCTGTACACCTGCAACAAAACCTCCCAATTCCTGAACTCCAACCCGTTTGCACTGAGGACAAAAATGTTGTTTGCCATCTTCACTACTTGTTGGATTTGCCTGCTTGATTTTGGCTAGGACTCTTCATAATTTTTGGGACAAAGATCTGGAACGTGCACTTTAATCACATGTGAATTGTTTGATTACAAATGTAAAACTGGAGCATAGGGGCAAATAAAAAAGGGGGGTGGGAAAGTGTTTTTGTCCCGAAGATTATGAAGGGTGCTGAAGATCCCTCAGTTGCAGAGGAGCCAACCTCACTCCAACCTCATCTGATCTCTCTGACCCTGCATCCAGCCGCAACCTCCCCCCTTAACCTTCCTTGCTTTTCTCTGCATCTTACTGCTCACCTTTCCCAGTTCTGCTCAAGGCCGTTGTTGTGAAGGGTCCATTCCATTTTTCTCTCTAGAGGTGCTACCTTACACGTGTCTTTTCAACATTTCCTGTTTCTCAATTCAGGGTTGCTGCCCTTCAAGTTTTGCCATTGTTAAAAAAGAAAGTGTGCTCCTGTAAGTCTGGGAGCATCATTGTCTGATGGCAGTGTTCCTTTCACTCTCCCATTCTCCCACAGCCTGAACTTAGCCATGTTATATTCCCTGGAGTGCTCTCTCATTTCTGCCTCTTGGTCATGGCCCCTTAACAAGAACTTTACCTGAGCCACTTTCATCTGAAACATCTCGATGTGGTTTGTGCCAGAGAAACTCGACAGGCTGACATTGTGTATTATATATAGCAATGGTAAAGATACATGACCAACGTTTCGGGGTTGAGCCCTTCAGCAAAATGTAGGCAGGCACCTGAACAAAATGGTGGAGGGGAGGAGCACAGCCCCACAAACAGGAGGTAATTGGTGGATCAGGGAGGGAGGTCCCAACAGCCACCTGTAAATTGGAGGGGGCAACATCTAATATTTGGTCTGGGCACTCTCCAACCGGATGGCATTGCCAGCGACTTTTCCGGCTACTGCTAGCCCTATCCCCATTCTCCCTCTCTTCCTTCCGTCTCCTTTCCTCCAGCTCTCCATTCACAGTCATTCCCTCTCTTCCCCCTGTTTATTGCTGTGTCCTCATTCCCTTACCCACCTATTTCACCCCCCCCCCACCATTTTGTTCAGGTGCCTGTCTACATTTTGCTCAGACCTTGATAAAGGGCTCAACCCTGAAATGTTGGTTATGCATCTTTATCTTTGCGATCTAAAATACCCTGTTTGACCCACTGAGTTTCTTCAACCATGTTGTCTGCAAGCTTTTGTGTTTCACTTGGTGTGATATTAGTGAAGGTTGATTTTGCTGACTCATCTGTGCAAATCACTGGCCCTATCTCTTTCCACAGGGGCTGACTGACACTGAGGTTTTCCAGTGTCTTTAACATGGAACGATACAGCACAGTACAGGCCCTTCGGCCCTTGTTGTTGTGCTGACCCAAAAACAGTACTAAAACCACTCTACCCTGTAACCCTTTCATCCATGTGTCTAAGAGTCTCTTAAATGCCCCCAATGTTTCAGCCTCCACCACCAACCCCAGCAAGGCACCCACAACTCTCCATGTATTTTAAAAAAAAACCCCTGATGATGTCTCCCCTAAACGTCCCTCCCTTAACTTTGTACAGATGTCCTCTGGTGTTTGCTGATCCTGCCCTGGGAAACAGGTGTTGGTTGTGAATGCCTCTCATTATCTTGTAGACCTCTATCAAGTCTCCAAGGAGAAAAGTCCCAGCTCTGCTAACCTCATAAGACTTGTTTCCCAATTCAGACAACATCCTGGTAAATCTCATCTGAACCCTCTCCGTAGCTCTCACATCCTTCCTATAATGAGGTGATCAGAACTGAACACAATGTACGGTTTCACCAGAAATTTGTAGAGTTGCAACATGACCTCTTGACTCCTGAATTCAACCCCCTGTTAATGAAGCCCAGCATCCCATAGGCCTATTTAACTATCCCATCAATCTGAGCAGCGACCTTGAGGGATGTATTGAGTTGAACCCCAACGTTATCTAAACAACTGTGAGAGAAAGAAGTTTGTCTGTCATCTCTTCTGGACCCAGCTGCCTCACCAAACTTGTGGGCTCTGATATTTGAACCCAGTGGCCATTTTCTGACCAACATTGTCTGTTCTGCCTCCTTCCAGAGACAGGCAAGGCAGAGAAAGATATGGCCAATGGGAATACTGTAACTGGGCAAAAAGGTCAGCATTGACACATTGTGTGAAGGACAAGTTCGACAGGTTCGAAAAGCAATGAGTCTGGGTACATATCAAATGTAATAACAGTCTTCACTTGTCCACAAGGGAAATTCGTCACAGGGACTCACGCTTTCTCAAGGTACAGAAAGCAATCGCATCGGATGCAACTAAGAAATAGGAGCAGGAGTCGGCCATCCGGCCCGTCGAGCCTTCTCCGCCATTCAATGAGATCACGGCTGATCTCCACCTACCGGCCTTTTCTCCATAATTCCCTTATTAGGTAAAAATCTGTCCAACCTTGTCTTAAGTATATTCACTGAGGTCACCTCCACTGCTTCAATGGGCAGCGAATTTCACCTCCCTCTGGGAAAAGCAATTCCTCCTCATCTCCGTCCTAAATCTACTGCCCTGGATCTTGAGGCAATGTCCCCTAATCAAACTAAACAAGCTATAACTATAAACCGCGCTAGATATGGATATACAGTAGAGGAAAATAAAACAACAGTACCCACCACCCCTTGACCTGGTGCAGGAACAGCACCAACATTAAATAAGGAAAAGAGAAGCCTGATACGATGATGGTTCATCAATGGGCACCACAAAACTCCGTACCTGTTACTGGCACACACCTTGACATTGATTCTCCAGCATTGGCTCTGGCTCCTAATCTGGAGTGAAGCTCGGGTTCGTTCTTGGGGGAAAAGAGACCCAACTGCTGCATGTGTCGGGTTTTATACCCTCTTCCTGGTCAGGGGGACTCAACATGCCTCTCTGAAACTGGATTCTAAACTTCCTCAGTGAAGGACCATTCTGTCCAGGTCCGTGGCAGAACGTCGAGCACCGTCACGCTGAGCAACTGCCGCACCTCAGGGCCATGTGCTCAGCCCGGCTCTTGTTCACGCCGCTGACCCACGACGGCTTCACCAGATCCAGCTCCAACAGTGTCACCAAGTTCACAGATGGCACGACAGTCGTCGCCCTCTTCAGCAACAAGGATGAGTCGCTCTACGGAGCAGAGGAGGAAAATCTCGTGAAATGGCGCGAGAGTAACAACCTGAGGCTCAACATGGACAAGACGAAGGAGATGATCGTGGGCTTCAGGAAGACCAGGAATGACCACCCTCCACTACACATCAACAACTCTGTAGTGGAGAGAATGGAGAGCCCCAGGTTCCTTGGAGTTCACTTCACTAGTGACCTATCGCGGACACTCAACATCTTCTCACTTGTCAGGAACAGCGACTGCACTTTTCCTGAGAAAACTGAAGTGGGCGAGGCTTCCAGCCGCCATTTTGTCAGCCTTCTATTGGAGCTCCGTTGAGAGCATTCTGGCCGACTGCATCACAGTGTGGTACGATTGCTGCAGAGAAATGGATTGGAGGTCAATCCACAGGATCATGAGTGGCAGAAAGGATCACGAGAGTCTCCCCCCTACACCCTCCCCCAAATCAATTGACATGATCTACTGGGATCATTGAGGACCCCTTCCACCGCTGCTCCTGTTGGGAAAGAGATCCAGGAGGATCAGAGCCAGCCCCACCAGGCTGAGGAACAGCTTCTTCCCACGGGGAGTGAGAACGTTGAACGACCAAAGGAACTGCTCACACTGACCCTCTGAGACTCTTATTCATGAAACAACATCTCTCTATCTATTTATTTATTTATTTATATAGCTGAAATACTTCTCCTGCACATGCATTGTTTGTCTCTTAGTATGTTATGCCTAGTTGTGTGTCGGTGTGTTTTGCACCGAGGACCAGAGAACGCTGTTTCATCGGGTTGTACTTGTTCAGATGACAATAAACTTGACTTTATGTTGACCTGTGTGAGTGAGTGCTCAGCCCAGGTGGTCTTGACCTTGTTCGACAAATGTGGTGGCTTCTGGCCAGGTTCCCACCAAGTACCCTCCACAGTACCACACAGTGGGCTTGAGGGGCCTATTTCTGTGCTCTACAATTCTGACCTCCTGCTGCTGCTGGGGGTGTGGTGGTCTTGGTGAGAACACGTTCTCAACACTTTTGCAAGAGTGCATTATTCGACGAGTAACTATGTGTGTCCTCCCCAGGTACTGGGATACCCTGCTGGAAATCCTCTGGCCAAGGTTTGAGTACATCCTGGAGCTGAACATTCAGAGCATTCGCAACACGGACCCCCAGAAGCTGGGTGCCCTCGACACCCGACCGCACTACGTAAGGAACCTCGCGCTGCGTGGCTGTCGCTGAACACCCAGACCTTTGGCTGGTTCATCAGGTCCATGGTCCCTGAACATTGTCCATAAGACCACAAGGTTTCGAGGCTGAAGTCGGCCTTTTGACCACTTGAGTCCTCTCTGCCATGCCATCATAAGCTGATCCATTCTCCCACTCCCCTGCCTTTGATACCCTGACTATTCAGATACCTCTGTCTTAAATACACTCAATGACTTGGCCTCCACAGCTGTCCATGGTAGCAAATTCCAGAGGTTCACGGCTTTCTGGCCAAAGAATTTCCTCCGCATCTCTGTTTGAAATAGGCGCCTTTCAAACTTGAAGTTGTGTCCACTTCTCCTTGATTCTCCTACCAAGAGAAATAACTGTCACAACTACACTGTCCGGTCCTTTCAACATTCGAAATGGTCCGATGAGGTCTCCCCTCATTCTTCTGAACTCCAAGGAGTACAGTCCAAGAGCCATCCAAGTTTCCAGGAGTCATTTTTGTAAATTTTCTCTGAATTCCAGTGCCAGCACATCCTTCCTTAAATAAGGAGCCCAAAACTGTACCCTGTACTCCAAGTGAGGCCTCACCAGTGCCTTGTAAAGCCTCAGCATCACATCCCTGCTTTTGTATCCTGTTCCTTCAGACATGAATCCCAACGTTGCATTCGTCGCCTTCACTACCGATTTAGGGAATTGTTACGATCCCAAAGGACCCAAAACCTAGCAGCAATAGATATTCACCACGACAAGTAGTTACTTAAACAAAAGTTGTTCTTAATTATCTTTAAACATGAAAACAGAATCAAACTTTAACTTATCACTATTAACTTAACTCCCTTCTAGTTCTAAGCACACATGTATGTATGTAATGTGTGTGTAAATTTAAGAAAAGTTCCTTGGTTCACAGTTCAATCTCACTTCTCATTCTTCCAAGTTCACTGGTTGCAGGCAATTCTTATTCTGTGCACAGAATTTAACATGTATAAAGTTCACCAGGCTTTGGTGCTCAAAAGGTAAATGTTTACCGTTCATGAAGGTTCTTGTTGGTTTGCAGAGAGAGATGTGTTGTTCCAGGATTTTGTCAACTGAGGTATCACCATTAGTCACCTCAATGTCTTGCTGATGAAACTTGCCACATCAGGATTCTCCAGATGATAATCTCTTTCTTTCAGGCTACCACAGAGTTCCTTTCTGTTCCGCTTATTCCAAGAGAAACATCAGACAGACAGCACTTCCAGCCATCTGCCACTTTGGAGCTTCTGTTTCAGTTCCAACAAGTTTCTCCTGGCTTGTTAAGCTGTGTGTGTCACACGTAGTCAAAGACTTCCATCTGTCTCTCTGTGTGAGATTCAAACTCCCAGCAGCATGTCCTTCTCTCTCTCACTTGCAAAACCCCCGACCTTCTCCAGCAAACAATAGGAGTCAGTCTTCTGCTCCAATCTGTTGTTTTAGGTAAACAAGAAGCTCTCAATGACCTTTGAGTGAGCACTTTGTAGAGAGGTCAAAAACAGACAACCTGACTCTGGTTGTTCTTTCAAGACAATAGTCTATTCATTTCAAGACATCATCTCAATTGGCACCTACTTGTGGAATGTGCATAGCATTCTCCATAGTTTCTGTAAAGTCACTGAATATGAATTCCTCAGTATTTCAAATAAGATCTATTTTAAAGTGTGTATATGTATGTAACCTCCTCTAATTTTACCAAATTCTCCCCAAAACATTCCCAAATATTCCATCATAGTATCCTGTACGAGGATTCCCAAGTCCCTTTGCACCTCCAAATTTTGAATGACCTCCCTTCCACAGAATAGCCTGCCCTTTTATTTCCATCTACCAAAGAGCATGATCGTACACATTCTAACATTGTCCTTTGCAGAACTGGGTCCCAGCTTGCATGGAGGTAACATCTACTGCATTCCGCAGTGGCTGACTCACTAAACTAGTCTTCCAGAACTGAATAGTTGAGCTTCAGAGAAGTAGTTGAGCTGGGAATGGTACAGAAAGATTCACCTTACTGGGACTGGTGGCCTTAAAATATAATGGAACATCAGAGAGACGTACATTTCTCCCTGGAGCGTAGGAGGCTGAGGGGAACCTCACAGAGCTTCATAAAATGATCCTGTTTTCCTCCGGGTGTGGAGATATAAAAGTAGAAGGCACAAGATAATAGGGAAAGTTATAAAAGAGACCTGAGGGATAACTTTTCCACATGGCACATGGAATGAAAAGCCATGCAGATGTGGAAGAGGCAGGGTCGATTACAATGGATACGACATTTAGACATGGGCAGACGACTTGGTTAGCCCGTTGCATGCTATAGAATATGAATGGCTGAAAGATCCCTGATTCTGGCACCCAAAAGTATTCTATGGCAGCTCCTGGGAGCAATTAGGAATCTTGGAATAAAATTCGTGCCTCTCTGCTGGGATAGAAACTTTGTCCCACCCTGGGCAGCCAGGCCTTCCGAACTCTGATGTTCCCTCCATAAAGTGCGCCCACCCCCATTCTTGAAGACTGTCCTTCAACCCTCCTTTCAGTTAGTTCCCCATCCCATTCCCTTGCTAATGTATCTGTCCATGGACTCATGCCCTGCCAGACTGAGACCACCTGCAAATTGGAGGAGCAACACTTCATCTTCCGTCTGGACACCCTCCAACCAGATGGCATTAACATTAACTTCTCTGTCTTTCATTAAACAACCCCCCCACCCACACCCCCCCAGGTCGCCATTCCCCAGCTCTGTCTTGCTCCCTTCTCCCTCTCCTTTCACAGAGCTAAATTTTCATCTTTCCTCTTATCGTATCCAATTAACACCATTTGGCTGTTGGTCTGGATTCCTCCCCCAGCCGGCACTGTCTTTAAATTTAGAGATATGCATGGTAACAGGCCCATGATCCTGTGCCGCCCAATTAACCTTCAACCCTGGTATGTTTTAAACGGTGGGAGGAAACTGGAGCACCCAGAATAAATCCATGCAGAACATACAAACTCCTTACAGATAGTGCGAGATTCGAACCCCGGTCCCAATCACCGGCACTCTTAACAGCGTTGAGCTAAATGTGCCGCCTCATTATTTTGATGCCTTCCTGTTCTTTGCTTATTCCTTGAAGAAGGGCTCAGGCCTGAGACGTCGGCGATATATCTTTACCTCTTGTGAACACTGCGAGATCAGAGTTCCTCCAGCATTTTTTTGTGTTTTTTTCTGCAGTGTTACACTCCTAACTTGGTCCATCAATTGTTTGGCCGCTTTTCTGGTTGTGGCTGTTGTTAGGGTCATCCCCACAGTAAACTGTAACTGCAGGATCCTTGAGCTTTCTTGGGGACCCTATGCCCTGCTGGTGAGCCTGAAGGGCTGTAAGTGCTTACTTCCTTGCTGTACTACCAATGTCCAGGACGTGCTTCAACCCACAGTGCTTGGAACTGAAGCCCAGAAAACTTGTATATATTCATCAGGCCAGGCAGCATCAATGGAAAGAGGAGTTAATGTTTGATGTGATGGACTTTTATTAGACTTGAACCCTTAATGTTCTCTCTCCATAAGATGTAAGAGCAGAAATAGTCTATTCAGCCCCACTGCCCAGCATTCTCCCCATGACATGATGTCCTGGGTCATCAGGAACCTATCAATCTCTGCCTTAAATACACCCAATGACTTGGCCTCCACTACCGCCTGTGGCAACAGATTCCACAGGTTCACCGCTCTCAAGCTAAAGAAATTCCTCCACATCTCTGTTTTAAGTGGGTGCCCTTTAATCCTGAAGATCTGCCTTCTTGTTTTAGACCAATGGTTCTCAACCTTTTTCTTTCCATTCACATACCACTTGCAACTTGTCCGTGAACTACTCTTTGCAGACGATGCCGCTTTAGTTGCCCATTCAGAGCCAGCTCTTCAGCGCTTGACGTCCTGTTTTGTGGAAACTGCCAAAATGTTTGGCCTGGAAGTCAGCCTGAAGAAAACTGAGGTCCTCCATCAGCCAGCTCCCCACCATGACTACCAGCCCCCCAACATCTCCATTGGGCACACAAAATTCAAAACGGTCAACCAGTTTACCTATCTCGGCTGCACCATTTCATCAGATGCAAGGATTGCCAACGAGATAGACAACAGACTCGCCAAGGCAAATAGCGCCTTTGGAAGACTACACAAAAGAGTCTGGAAAAACAACCAACTGAAAAACCTCACAAAGATAAGCGTATACAGAGCCGCTGTCATACCCACACTTCTGTTCGGCTCCGAATCATGGGTCCTCTACCGGCATCACCTACGGCTCCTAGAACGCTTCCACCAGCATTGTCTCCGCTCCATCCTCAACATTCATTGGAGCGACTTCATCCCTAACATCGAAGTACTCGAGATGGCAGAGGCCGACAGCATCGAATCCACGCTGTTGAAGATCCAACTGCGCTGGGTAGGTCACGTCTCCGGAATGGAGGACCATCGCCTTCCCAAGATCGTGTTATATGGCGAGCTCTCCACTGGCCATCGTGTCAGAGGTGCACCAAAGAAGAGGTACAAGGACTGCCTAAAGAAATCTCTTGGTGCCTGCCACATTGACTACCGCCAGTGGGCTGATATCGCCTCAAATCATGCATCTTGGCACCTCACAGTTCGGCGGGCAGCAACCTCCTTTGAAGAAGACCGCAGAGTCCACCTCACTGAGAAAAGACAAAGGAGGAAAAACCCAACACCCAACCCCAACCAACAAATTTTCCCCTGCAACCGCTGCAACCATGTCTGCCTGTCCCGCATCGGACTTGTCAGCCACAAACGAGCCTGCAGCTGACGTGGACACTTACCCCTCCATTAATCTTCGTCCGCGAAGCCAAGCCAAAGAGAGAAGAAGAGACATACCACTTTATTCCCTATGCCATAGGTGCTCTTTGATTAGTAAGGGATTGCTTAAGGTGGGATGTGGGTGGAAAGAAAGAGTTTGAAAACCACTGTTTTAATCGTCCCTAATTGACTCGTTATGTGCATGGGTTCACAATTCCAAAGGCAATGGGCCAATGACAATTTTTCTCAAGCAAAATGTTTCAGTAACCATTGGGTCTAGAGCAGTTTTTCTCAACCTTCACTTCCCACTTGCATCTTTCCGTGCATTTCAACATTCAAAATGTTTCAGAGATCTCACCACCCGCCCCCCCCCCCCCCCCCAATTCTCCTAAATTCCAACGAGAACCAATTGTTCCACAGACTCTCTCCCTGACCCACTGCTTTTATTTCTGATTTCCACCATGCCCAGAGTTGTTTTTGCTTTTTGACTTCAAGGTAATTCAGGTTCGCGCTGAAGATGGCTGCATGCGCGACGGAAGGCTTGTTTCTTCTCTGGACAGGACGGCTTTGTAAGGTGGGCCTGGTGGGCAGCTCGCTTCTTTGCCAGCAGCTCCTGGATTTCCTGGCTGTTTTCGTCGAACCAGTCCTTGTTTTTCCTGGAGGAGAAGCCCAGTACCTCTTCAATGGATTGCAGTATGGTAGTCTTCAACTGATCCCAGAGGGTTTCAGGGGACGGGTCCGTGAGGGTTGCATCGTCGAGCTTTGCTTTGAGGTTTGCCTGGAAGTTTCCTCTCGCTTCGTCTGACTGCAGGTTTCCAACATTGAACCTCTTTCTGGGGGCTTTACTGTTCCTGGGCTTTGGCTTGAAGTGAAGGTTGAGCTTGCAGAGAACCAGCCGGTGGTCAGTGTGGCATTCCGCGCTGGGAGATCCGGGAGATCCAAAATGAGTGGTGGACTAGCCTCGCCAAACGATCCCAGCTCAGCGCGGACATTGGCGACTTCAGGGGTTTCTACGAGGCTCTAAAGGCTGTGTACGGCCCCTCACCCCAAGTCCAAAGCCCGCTGCGCAGCTCAGATGGCAAAGTCCTCCTCAGCGACAAGATCTCCATCCTCAACCGATGGTCAGAACACTTCCAATCTCTTTTCAGTGCCAACCGCTCAGTCCAAGATTCCGCCCTGCTCCAGCTCCCTCAACAGCCCCTAAGGCTAGAGCTGGATGAGGTCCTCACCCAGGATGAGACATATAAGGCAATCGAACAACTGAAAAGTGGCAAAGCAGCAGGTATGGATGGAATCACCCCAGAGGTCTGGAAGGCTGGCGGCAAAACTCTGCATGCCAAACTGCATGAGTTTTTCAAGCCTTGCTGGGACCAAGGAAAACTGCCTCAGGACCTTCGTGATGCCACCATCATCACCCTGTACAAAAACAAAGGCGAGAAATCAGACTGCTCAAACTACAGGGGAATCACGCTGCTCTCCATTGCAGGCAAAATCTTCGCTAGGATTCTACTAAATAGAATAATACCTAGTGTCGCCGAGAATATTCTCCCAGAATCACAGTGCGGCTTTCGCGCAAACAGAGGAACTACTGACATGGTCTTTGCCCTCAGACAGCTCCAAGAAAAGTGCAGAGAACAAAACAAAGGACTCTACATCACCTTTGTTGACCTCACCAAAGCCTTCGACACCGTGAGCAGGAAAGGGCTTTGGCAAATACTAGAGCGCATCGGATGTCCCCCAAAGTTCCTCAGCATGATTATCCAACTGCACGAAAACCAACAAGGTCGGGTCAGATACAGCAATGAGCTCTCTGAACCCTTCTCCATTAACAATGGTGGGAAGCAAGGCTGTGTTCTCGCACTAACCCTCTTTTCAATCTTCAGCATGATGCTGAACCAAGCCATGAAAGACCCCAACAATGAAGACGCTGTTTACATCCGGTACCGCACGGATGGCAGTCTCTTCAATCTGAGGCGCCTGCAAGCTCACACCAAGACATAAGAGAAACTTGTCCGTGAACTACTCTTTGCAGACGATGCCGCTTTAGTTGCCCATTCAGAGCCAGCTCTTCAGCGCTTGACGTCCTGCTTTGCGGAAACTTCCAAAATGTTTGGCCTGTAAGTCAGCCTGAAGAAAACTGAGGTCCTCCATCAGCCAGCTCCCCACCATGACTACCAGCCCCCCTACATCTCCATCGGGCACACAAAACTCAAAACGGTCAACCAGTTTACCTTTCTCGGCTGCACCATTTCATCAGATGCAAGGATCGACAATGAGATAGTCAACAGACTCGCCAAGGCAAATAGCGCCTTTGGAAGACTACACAAAAGAGTCTGGAAAAACAACCAACTGAAAAACCTCACAAGATAAGCGTATACAGAGCCGTTGTCATACCCACACTCCTGTTCGGCTCCGAATCATGGGTCCTCTACCGGCATCACCTACGGCTCCTAGAACGCTTCCACCAGCGTTGTCTCCGCTCCATCCTCAACATCCATTGGAGCGCTTTCATCCCTAACGTCGAAGTACTCGATATGGCAGAGGTCGACAGCATCGAGTCCACGCTGCTGAAGATCCAGCTGCGCTGGGTGGGTCACGTCTCCAGAATGGAGGACCATCGCCTTCCCAAGATCGTGTTATATGGCGAGCTCTCCACTGGCCACCGTGACAGAGGTGCACCAAAGAAAAGGTACAAGGACTGCCTAAAGAAATCTCTTGGTGCCTGCCACATTGACCACCGCCAGTGGGCTGATATCGCCTCAAACCGTGCATCTTGGCGCCTCACAGTTTGGCGGGCAGCAACCTCCTTTGAAGAAGACTGCAGAGCCCACCTCACTGACAAAAGGCAAAGGAGGAAAAACCCAACACCCAACCCCAACCAACCAATTTTCCCCTGCAGCCGCTGCAACTGTGTCTGCCTGTACCGCATCGGACTTGTCAGCCACAAACGAGCCTGCAGCTGACGTGGACTTTTCCCCCCTCCATAAATCTTCGTCCGCGAAGCCAAGCCAAAGAAAAAGAATTCAGGTTCGCAATCTTATCAGAAAACCGAACATTTTTTTCCACGGATGTCGTCTGCACTCCGAAATTCGCGTTTGGTGACAAACATGACCCGACACAACCCACGCTCAACTCACGTCGGTCCATGTCGGTGATTAGTGGAACCCTAGGGAATCTTTACTTTCTGGGCGCCAGCGGGGACAAAACAGAGTCCAGAGGGCCCAGCACTGTTCCAGCTGGGGGATATTGTGGACGCGCGTCCGAGATTGTCCAAGACCACATTCAATGCATGAGGGCTGCCTTGGCGTGGCCAGGAAATGCATAACGGTTACCTGGAAATCCAACTCTCAGCTAAGCACAATACGATAGAACATGGAGATGCAGAGCCGTGTTCCCCTGGAGAAAATTATCCACAATTTAAGAGGGAGATGTGATGTATTCGTTAAGATGTGGCAGCTGTACTTGCAGCACATTGGAACGCAGGTGTGATTAACCTTCCCAGGGCCTTTCTGAATAGTGAGTAATGGAATCACACATCTTGAAATACAGTAAACGAGGAGACAATTTAAAGGTCCTGCCGACTCTTTCTCCCCGCCCCCCTCTCCCACATTTTTTTCAGGAAATTTTAGTAATTGATTTTCATGCCTTTATTGATGTTGAAGTGGGAAGGGATGGGGGGGGGGGGGTAGAAAAAAGACTCAACAAACAATGACCTGCAAAAGGGGAGGATTGTTCCCCAACCACACCTGTATGAGTTTGTAAAACTCTAAATAAAATTTTCAAAACAAAAAGTGCAGCGCCTCAGATTTGCCGTATACCAACACCTGATTCAAAGCAGATGGTCCGTTGCGCCCCCACCCCACCCCTGCCAACCAGCAGTGCTCCCCCTCCCCCCCCCAGGTCCAGAGACCCTTCTAGTTGGTGTACCTTCATTTGGCGTGAATCTGAAATCAGCCAATTACTTAACGTACCGCCGTTCCTTTTGTTCAATTATCCGAAAAGTGTCTGGTCCCAAGGGGTTTCGGATAAAATATTCTGTACCTGTATGATTTTTTTTTTTTGGCCTTGGCCCCTGTTGAATTTAACCATTGCTCCTTCCACCGCAGGTCACCAGAAGGTACGCAGAGTTCTCGTCTGCCATTGTCAGCATCAACCAAACCTACCCCAATGAGAAGACCCACAGCTTACTGGCCCAGCTACAGGTCAGTGGGGTGATCCGGGCATTTTCCAGCGAGAAAGTTGCCCCACCCTCAGACTGGGCAGGACAGCCTTCGTCTGGCATTCCATGGAGATCAACGTGCTTTTCCACGTGCCAGTAGTGATAAAACACCCAGCTCTGCGTGTGTGGGTGTGATAACGCCCAGTTGTGGGCGTGTGTGTATGTGTGTGTATGCGCGTGTGCGCAAGTGCACCCTGGATTGCATAGAAAAATTCAGAACAGTACAGGCCCTTCGGCCCACAATGTTGTGCTGACCTATTAATTCCTACCAAAAAATACTAAACCCTCCCTATCTCATAACCCTCTATTTTCATCCACGGACCTGTCTAAGAGTACCTTAAATATCTCTATTGTCACAGCCTCCACCACAACCCCTGGCAGTGCTTTCCAAGCAATAACTCTTGTGTTTTTAAAAAAAAATCCTGAGTGTCTCCCTTAAACCTTGCGCAGACGTCCTCTGGAGTATGCCACTCCCACCTTGGAGAAAGGTGCTGGCTGTCCATCTTATCTCTGCCCCCCCCCCCCCGTAATCTTGCTGACGTCTATTAAATCACCTCTCGTCCTTCTTCGCTCCAAAAGAGAAATGCCCTAAATCATGAGATTTATTTTCCTCCCTTCATTCTTATCATCCTTCTGCTCTTTGGATTGATGTGACAGATTTAGAGTTCAGATTTATTGTCAGTGTACGTGCATGACATCACATACAACCCTGAGATTGGTAGTGCAAAACGAAACTGTACATGCATGTGCGTGCGCACGATCGTCAGTTCTGGCCCTGAGGGATGAAGCTCAGTGTGTGGCTTGTGCGCTCAGGACCTGGCTCCATGCATCAAGCACCTGACCAACAAATTGGGGCCGTGTTGTCGAGTGGATGGCTTTGGCTGAGGGTCGATCCGGCTCCCCGCAGCGTGACGCGCAGTGCCGTACTTGTTCGGACCTCTCTCACAGCCGTGCCTGCTTCACCCCTGCGTTTAAACCCCCTTCACCAGCCGATGGGCCTATAGTGACTGTGGGCTTTCCTCCTGCGCAGGTGGAAGTGGAGAACTTTGTGCTTCGGATGGCAGCGGAGTTTGCTTCCCGGAAGGAGCAGCTGATCTTTCTCATCAACAACTACGACATGATGTTGGGTGTCTTAATGGTGAGTCTCTGCTCTCCGCTCCTGGGGGGTGGGGGTGCTCACCCAAGTGGTCTTTCACTCATTTCCCTCAGCTCATCGTTAAAGTCCCCAGCATCATTGATTCAAATCCTGGCATATCACATTGGGGAATCCACTCGGAAATAGCGGCCGGGTAGATGTTCTGGTCCCAGAACTGTCTATGTCAAATGCCTGCTTCTGTGTGGATGTTCCTGCACAGCCACACCATCATTCTCTAACTTAATCACCTTAACATGAGCCATAATTAAACTAATGAGATTAGACTTTATAATTTATCATCACATTTGAAAAATGTTTTAAAAATGTATGGAAGAATTTATGTTAGTTTGGGTTTCTGTGGATCAAGTCAGTGATGTCCCGGGATCCCCTGTCATTACATTTACCCCGGGGAGTGTCTCCAGGTCAGTGATATCCCAGGATCCCCTGTTGTTACATTTACCCCAGGGAGTGTCTCCAGGTCAGTGATATGCCAGGATCCCCTGTTGTTACATTTACCCTGGGGTGTGTCTCCGGGTCAGTGATATCTCAGGATCCCCTGTTGTTACATTTACCCTGGGGAGTGTCTCCAGGTCAGTGATATCGTGGGATCCCCTGTCGTTACATTTACCCCGGGGAGTGTCTCCGGGTCAGTGATATCGTGGGATCCCCTGTCATTACATTTACCCCGGGGAGCGTCTCTGGGTCAGTGATATCCTATTTTTACATTTACCCCGGGGAGCGTCTCCAGGTAGTGATATCCCGGGATCCCCTGTCGTTACATTTACGCCGGGGAGTGTCTCCGGGTCAGTGGTATCCCGGGATTACCTGTCGTTACATTTACCCCAGGGATCGTCTCCAGGTCAGTGATATCCCGGGATCCCCTGTTGTTACATTTACCCCGGGGAGCGTCTCTGGGTCAGAGATATCTCGGGATCCCCTGTTGTTACATTTACCCAGGGGAGCGTCTCCGGGTGAGTGATATACGGGATCCCCTGTTGTTACATTTATCCTGGGGATTTCCTCCGGGTCAGTGATATTACGGGATCCCCTGTTGTTACATTTATCCTGGGGATTGCCTCCGGGTCAGTGATATTACGGGATCCCCTGTTGTTACATTTACCCAGGGGAGCGTCTCCGGGTCAGTGATATTACGGGATTCCCTGTTGTTACATTTATCCTGGGGAGCGTCTCCGGGTCAGTGATATCCCGGGATCCCCTGCCATTATATTTACCCCAGGGAATGTCTCCAGGTCAGTGATTTCTGTAGTTCTACAATGATCATGAAGGGAGAGTTGTGAATCACTGCTCAAGACCCAATTGTTGCTGAAATATTTTGCTTGAGAAAATTGGCTCATTTCCTTTGGGGTTCTGAAACGGTGCACATAACAAGTCAATGAGGTACGATTAAAAAAGTGGTTTTCAAACTTTTTCTTTCCACCCACATCCCTTACTAATCACAGAGCACTGATGGCAGAGGGATTACTTAAAAGTGGGATTTGAGCGGAAAAAAAAAGGTTGAGAACCACTGGTTTAAAGTTAGGTCAATACAAAGGGTTAAAACTCAGTTCTGTTTTTGTTTTGGATTGTCCTATACAAAGTGCCTAAACTCCCGTTCCTTGACGACCAAGTCTCAACACCGCCGCAATCTCACGCATTCCCCGTTAGTCATTTACGAAGTCTCAGCGCTCCTCCGCGGGGTCCATCTGCCCGGTCCAACTGCCACCAGCTCTGTAACAGGCTTTAAGTGGCTTGTTGCAGGAGCTGATGGTGGTTTATTTAAAAATGTAAACCTTTAACTGATCACTTATTATTAAAATATTGTGATTTGCTTTTAACTGCATCCAATGGGGCATCGCTCAAAACCACATTTTGGGTGGAACTTCCAGGGTCGTTTTATACCAATAGCATCTAATGTGTTCACAGTCGTAGACAGTGCAAGAAAGAAGTGGTATTTTGGTAGTACAGAGGGACCTTCTGGTGGTCCTGGTCTAGTCTATGGTTGGGTAGTCCGGTCAGCTACAGTGGGGCCCTTGTGAGCTTATTCCTTGTCCCTACAGGAGAGGGCGACAGACGACAGCAAGGAAGTGGAGAGTTTCCAGCAGCTGCTTGGTGCTCGGACCCAGGTCAGTGATCACTCCTGCCTGCCTGCGAGCGGCACGGGGCTTAAACGCCGGCCTCCACCTCGGATCACAACCTCTGCTCCCCGTCTCCACAGGATGCCTGTAAATTAATTTAGACATACACCACCCTTTCAGCCCCTGACCCTGTGCTGCCCGATTAACCAACAACCCCCAGTACATTTTGAAGGGTGAGATGAAACCGGAGTACACGCAGACATGGGTGGTCTCTGACGCTGAAACAGCGTTGCTCCAATTCCATGCCACTGTAAATAATGTGCAATTCGAAGGGCTAAAATATTGTCATCCTGATTTCTTCTTGTCAGTGAATAAACCACCTTTGTTAAAGGAGAGGTTGGATAGACTGGGCCTTTTCTCCTTGGCGTGCCAGAGGTGGGGTGGGGGGGGAGATCCTTCAAAGGCTTAAATGGAACATCACAGCACAGTGCAGACCCTTCAGCACATGATGTTGTGCCGACCAAAGAAAAAAACAAAACCCTCTTTCATCCATGTGCTTGTCTAAGAGTCTCTGAAGTTCCCCTATTGTCCCAGCCTCCATCACCACTCCTGGCAGGGCATTCCAGGCACCCACAACTCCCCTGACGTCTCCCCAAAACCTTCCTCCCTTCATTTTGTACTGGTGTTTGCTATTCCCACCCTGGGAAAAAGGCGCTGGCCGTCCACCTTATCCATGCCTCTCAGAATCCTGTCGACCTCTAATAGTCTCCTCTCATCCTTCGCTCCAAAGAGAAAAGCCCCAGGTCTGCTAACCTTGCCTCTTAAGACATATTCTGCAATTCAGGAAATTTCCTGGTCGGTCTCCTCTGCACCCTCTCCATGGCTTCCACATCCTTCCTGTGACCAGAACTGAACACAACACTCTTTAAGTGTGGTCTCCTAAGAGATTTATAGAGCTGAAACATGACCTCACAACTCCTTAATTCCCCAACTAATGAAGCCCAGCGTCCCACAGGCCTTCTTAACTATCCTATCTACCTGTGTGGCGACCTTGAGAGAGTATGGATTTGGACCCCCAAGGTCCAAAGTCCACACTGTTGAGTATCCAACCATTAACCCAGTATCTGCCTTCACATTTGACCTTTGAAATGTATCACTTCTCACTTCTCCGGATACTGCATCCTGTTTACATCCTGCTGTAACCTACAACAACTTTCAACACTATCCACAACTCCTCCAACCTTCATACCATCTGCAGACTTAGCTGACCCATCCTTCCGCCTCTTCATCTATGTCATTTAATTTTTTTAAATGTATTCATACCACACAGTATCAGGCCATTTCGGCCCATGAGTCCACACCTCCCAATTTACACTCAATTAACCGATACCCTTGTACATTTTGAATGGTGGTAGGAAACTGGAGCCCCCGGGGAAAAACCACGCAGACACGAGGAGTATGTACTTACAGACTTACAGACAGCGCGAGGTTCAAACCCCGGACCCGATCGCTGGCGCTACGCTAACATGCCTCCCTAAAAATCACAGAGCATGGTTCCAAGAACAGATCCCTGCGGAACTCCAGTGGTCACTGACCTCTAGGCAGGATGCGTCCATAAAATTATGAGGGAGGGAAGTTGGGTGAAGAATCATTGTCTTTTTTTCCCGTAAAACAAAGGGGAATGGGTTTAAGGGGAAAGATTGAGGGGCAACATTTTCACAGAGTGGTGGGGATATAGGAGAGGAGTCAAAGTAGGAGAAACTGTAGCATTTAAAAGACATTCAGCCAGATACGTGGGCAGGATGGGTTGAGAAGGATATGGGCTGAATGCTGGCAAATGGAACCAGCATGGTCAGCATTAAAGTGTTGGGCCAAATGACCTGTTTCTCTGCCGTGCAATTCTACATTGTGCGTCCCCCCCAGTCCTGTGTCTCCAGTTTGGGAAGGTGGTTGTCTTTGGGTCACCAGAGCCCAGACTTCTTGTGCGGCGGGATGTGGTTGTGCGGGGGAGTTCGTTGATCCGTGCATTCTTCGGCAGGAGTTCATCGAGGAAATCCTCTCACCGCCATTTGGGGGAATGATCGCATTTGTAAAGGAGGCCGAGGTACTGATGGAGAAGGGGCTGATGGAGAAGCTGAAGGCTGAAGAAGGTGAGCTTGGTCCTAGAGAAGATTGGTCACCCCACCTCACGCGATGCAGATGTCTGACCCATGCTCCCCCCTCTCCCCCCCCCCCCCCGCCTTCCCCTCGTGCTGACTCCTCGGCAGAAGCATTTGCTCCCAAGTTATCAGCCCAGTGCAGTGTAGCCTCATCACCACCCCTCGGGACTCCTCTCCACCCTCTCTGGGCACAGGATGCTCCTTCTCCGTCCCCTCTTCCCCCACTGAGATGGGGAGGCTCCTTATTCCCCATCCTCGAGAGACGGATGGAGGGTCCCTCTCATCCTCTGGAGAAAAGAGGAGGCTCCCTCTCTCCAAACGGAGACGGACAGGCTAGTCCTGGTGTGCCCCACACCTCGTCGCCCATCCCCCATGACCCCAGACCAGCAGAGGAGAGGTACTGACGACCCTGTTACCCCATCCCAGGACATGTGGTGCAGCTAGTTCGGGGCTTTGCTGCCACGTGGAAACAGTCGGTAGAGAACCTGAGCCAGGACGTGATGCGGTCCTTCAGCAACTTCAAAAATGGCACTGGAATCATACAGGTGGGTGTGCATGGGGGTGGCTGTCCGTATACCGAGGAGATGTGGGCGGACGGGTCTGGAACATAGGGTATGGGGTCTATCTGTGCCCTGCAGGAGTGACCAGGAGTGGACTGCAGGGTGTATGGTATGTCTATTAACCAAAGGTGTGTCTAGGGGAGTGGAGTTTGTCATGGGGAATGGGCGATGAGGCATGGGGCACCCGGTGGGAGAGGTGGAGCCTCCTCCTTTCCCCAGAGGATGAGAGGGACCCTCCATCCGTGTACCGTGGCAGTGACGGGACTGACCCTGGGGAACGTGGTCTGTCTGTGCACCAGGGGAGTGACGGGACTGGGCTGCAGGAGTGACAGGGACTGGACTGGTTAGTATGGTCTTGTCCAACCACCGCGGAAGTGACATGGTGCTGGACTGGGAGGTGTGGACACTCTGCACCATGACGTGGGACAGGACCGGGAGGGGTGGAGTCTGTCCACCGCGGCAGTGACTTGGACTGGTCCGGGAGGGGTGGAGTCTGTCCACCGCGGCAGTGACCGGGACTGAAGCGGGAGGTGTAGAGTCCGTCCACCGCGGTAGTGACCAGGAGGTGTGGAGTCTGGGCACTGCAGAAGTGACCAGGACTGGACCGGGAGATGTGGAGTCTGTGCACCGGGACTAAAGTGGGAGGTGTAGTCTGTGCACCGCGACAGTGACCAGGACTGAAGCGGGAGGTGTGGAGTCCATCCACTGCGGCAGTGACTGGGACTGGACCGGAAGGCGTGGAGTCTGTCCACCGCAGCAGTGACCGGGACTAGACCAGGAGGGGTGGAGTTTGTCCACCGCGGCAGTGACCGGGACTGAAGCGGGAGGTGTGGAGTCTGTGCACCGCGGCAGTGACCGGGAGGTGTGGAGTCTGTGCACTGCGGCAGTGACCGGGAGGTGTGGAGTCTGAGCATCGTGGCAGTGACAGGGAGGTGTGGAGTCTGTGCACTTGGGCAGTGATCGGGACTGGACCGAGAGGTGTGGGGTCTGTGCACCGGGATTAAAGCAGGAGGTGTAGAGTCCGTCCACTGCGGTAGTAACTGGGACTAGACCGGGAGATGTAGAGTCCGTCCACCACAGCAGTGACCGGGAGTTGGAGAGTCCATCCACCACGGCAGTGACCGGAACTCGATTGGTGTGGAGTCTGCCCACCGCAGCAGTGACCAGGACTGGACTGGGAGGTGTGGAGTCTGTCTACTGCAGCAGTGACCGGGACTGGACCAGTTGGTGTTGAGTCCGTCCACCGCGGCAGTGACCGGGACTGGATCGGGTGGTGTGGAGTCCGTCCACCGCAGCAGTGACCTGGACTGGACCAGGTGGTGTGGAGTCCGTCCACCACAGCAGTGACCAGGACTGGACCGGGAGGTGAGGAGTCCGTCCACCGCGCTAGTGACCGGGACTGGATCGGGAGGTGTTATGTCCGTCCACCACGGCAGTGACCGGGACTGGACCAGGAGGTGTGGGAGTTCATCCAGTGATGTGGGGGTCCATATTGGGGTGGGATGATCCCAGCAGAGCTCCCTCCCCCATCTCCGGGGGTCTCTTCCTCGCCGTGCACTCGTTGTTTGGAGCTGCGACTGATTGCTTGTCCTTGCCCATCCACAGGGAGCCCTGACGCAGCTGATCCAGTACTACCACCGCTTCCACAAAGTTTTGTCACAGCCCCCATTCAAGAACATGGCCGTCCGCTCAGACCTCATCAACATCCATCATCTCATGGTCGAAGTTAAGAAACACAAACCCAACTTCTAACTGTCCATGACACCTCTCTCCTTCGCCCTCAATCACGTTCCTCTGATGTTAGTGCTTGTTCTCCTTTTCCCACTCGTGGCCCCGTCTGTCTCGTCACTGGTTCTCCTCTCATCCCCTCTCTGTGACCCCCCCCTCTCCTCCTATTCCCTCACCCCTTATCCTTCCTGATCCTCTCAATTTTCATTCTTTCTCTCTCTCTCAACCTCCCCTCTTCCCATTCTTTCTCTCTACCTCTCCTCTCTCAATTCCACCCTCTCTCTTAACTTCCCCGCCCCTCCCTCAAACCCTCCCTCATCCCTACCATTCTGTACAACCTCCCTCTATCTCACTCCTCCCCTCCTACTTCCCATTCTCTCAATCTCCCTCCCATTTTCTCTCTCTCTCAACCTCCCTCAACCCCTCCCTCCTATTCTGTCTCTCCTGTTTCTCTCTCTACCCCGCCCTCTTTGCCTTCTTCCCTGCGCACCCCTCTTTTTGGTGCGTCCAGCATTTTAAGGAAGGTAAAGGGTTAACACATTGGGTGATGGGGACCCACTAACACAGCTACAGCAGATCCCTGCTGACCACCAGAGGTGGTGCTTGAGTGGCCAGCTTGGAGAGATCAGGAGTGTTCGCCTCCCAATCGCTCAACACCCACCTCCCCCTCGGCATGCACGAGAGGAACTGACTCAGCCCATGGTCCCTGCAGGTAAACAGCAAGGGAGAATAAAGCTCTGCAAAGTGGATGAGCTGTCCAACTTATTTCACATCAGCCAGTCCATCTTGAAGCATTTCACAGACAGCTGTCTCAAAACTGCAATGAGCTGTCAGGGAAAGGGAATGTTGAGAGATGGAGAGGGTGTGGACAGTGGCAGATTAACCACTAGGCTTAAGCCTAGGGTCCCGGAAAGGTGGGTGTCCCAGGCAGGAGTAGGGGACTCAGGGTCCCAGGCAGGGCTCCCGAGCAGGAGTGGGGACCTCGGACTCCCGGGCAGGGAGCATGGACCTCGGGCTCCCAGGAGGAGCAGGGACAATTCTTTCAACCACAAAAGTTCAATTGATCTCGGGGTGTTATCAATCCCCTGGCACTTTTCAACCCGTTGGAGAGTCCCATTGACTCCAGCGGTTGATACCAACTACTGGAGATCCCTAATACCTTATTTAACATCTTAACATCACTTTATTCTATTCAAAGAAGCTTGTGGCGGGGGGGGTGGGGGGGGGGTGGGGTGCTTACTAAAGCTCAGCCTAGAGGCCCTGGTGGTAGTTATTTGAGGAAGGAAATGCTGTCCAGCAGTGGTGGGACAACAGAGGTCGGAGACAGAGGGTCACAGAGATGTTGGAGGTCTTCATTCAGAGACCCCTGGAGGCACTTTGTGTCAGGGCCAGGGTCTGTCTCACACATTGAGCCCTGGGGGTGCAGGGTGATCAGGGGCCCCTGGGAGCTATTTTTGGTCAAGACCCTGCCAGAGGACAGAGTGATGATGGTCAGTGTTTGTCAACCTGGGGAGCAGTGAGAGGGGCAGGAGGGGAAAGGATGCAGAAGGTGGAGAGGAGGGGGAGTGAGGCTGGAACTGGAAATGACCAATGGACTATGGTCTCCCCAAGAGGAGTGGGAGATCTCATGCCTCTGCCCGGGCTGCACTGTTAGCACCTGTCCCCAAGGACGACATTGCCCACTACATCCAGACCCGGAAATGTACTGTCGCTCTTTTACTAATCCCGGTGCTGCAACTTCACCGCGTCTGTGGGAGTGCCTTCATCAGGATTCAGTGGGTGGCCACCCACCCCCTCCTCACACCAGCTCAGGGTGGACAATAATCGTGGGACCTTGCTGGAAACACCCATGCTCATAATCCACAATCCAGACTCTGCTCCACCTCTCCCTCACACTCTGTCTGTCCCCTCCCTCCCGCACCCTGTCAATCCCTTCCCTCCCACACTCTGTTCCCCCTCCCTCCCACACTCTCTCTGTCCCCTCCCTCCTACCCTCTATCCCCCCTCCCTCCCACACTCTGTCCATCTCCCTTCGTCTCTCCCACACTGTCTGTCCTTCCCTTTCCTCCCACACCTTCCGTCCATCCCTGCCCTCTCACTCTCCATTCCCCTTCCCTCCCACACTCTGTCCATCCCCTTCCCTCCCACACTCTGTCCATCCCCTTTCTCCCTCCCTCCCCTTCTTCATCCCCTCTCTCCCTCCTGCAGCAGTGATTACTGATTACAGTGACCTATCGACAGGACCAGTTTTAAAGCAGCTGGCTGTGAAAAATTAATTTGTGCCACTCACACCAGGCCTTCCTGGAAATTGTATTATTAACCCTTGCACAACCAAGGTTATCTATAAATCGTCTCAGTGGCTCCTTGCCATGAAGACACTGTCGATCGAGCACAGCGTTTGCATAGGAGTCTTCCACCTCGCCCTATGAGCTTTGATATTGAAGGCTCGCAGTAGAGGTGGTGACTGAGTTCAGGCTGAGGTGAGTTAATGTTCTGGGGACGTTACAACAGACCAGGTCGATAACATGGCAGATCTTCATGGCTTTTGAGTTCTTGCCTTGGTCATTGAGACAGGGACATAAGTAGGGGTAGAGTTTTTCCATGAAGGTGTCAATGAAGGTGTGGAGGTGGTCCATGGTGTCTGCATTGTAGAATGACACCTGCCCTCCTTCATAGTCCAGGTACACACCCACCCTATGGGGACTCTGGGTCAGGCTCAGCATGGTGGGAGGTTCCGTGAAGACCTGGTACTCCTGATGCCTCAGGCCCAGTCTCCAGTATCCGTCACTGGGGTAGCGCTGGATTCTTCCCTTCCTCTGGCAGGATTTCCTGGCCACCCCGAGGTCCCACTCAGTCTTCCGCCCCACCTCCACCTCCCAGTAGTGGCGTCCCGTGGTGAATCCCTGTGCCCCCAGCACACAAGCGCACCGATCGAACCTGCGTGGCGACTCTGCTACAGGCTTCTGCTGATCTCCCATCTTCACGCTGGAGAGATCCTCAGACAGAATGAGCCAAGGGTTGGCTGTGTCAGGGTTCAAGGTCAGAGGGGCCGGCACTGAGGGGATAAGTAACGAGAGGATGAGTGGATCAGTTCACTACGACAGCATCTTTCAAAAACTCCATCTAGAAAGTCAAGGTCAAATTGAGATGTTATGTATAAGATATTGGTGAGGCCAAATTTGTGTGCAGTTTTGGTCACCCAATTACAAAAAGGACATCAATAGAGAAGATTTAGACATAACAGCATGGTAACAGGCCATTTCGGCCCATGGGTTCACGCTGCCCTATTTACACCCGTACCCATGGTATGTTCAAACACTGGGAGCCCTTGGGGCAAACCTACAGAGAGATGGGGCGAATGCACAAACTCCTTACAGACAGTGCAGGATTCGAACCCCAGTCCCAGTTGCTGACGGTGTAAAGGCATTGAGCTAACCGCTTTGCCAACATGGAAGTTGCTGGGACTTGAGGAACTGAGTTATGGGGGAAAGGACTTTATTCCCTGCAGTGTAGAAGAATGAGGGGAGATTTTAAATTAAATTTAAATACCCAGATTATGAACGAGATCCGTCGTTAGTCTGCCTTTAAGTCGAATTTGTAGGTAAGTCGGAACAGTCCTTATTTAGCATCAGTCAAACATTTGTCTTCCTATGTATATAAAATTATGGAAGTCAATTTCTTGAACTTGGCATCAAGGAAACTTCTCTCTCATTCTGAGTGGAATGACCTTCTGGAAGAGGTGGTTGCAGCGGGGTCAACTTTGTCATTGAAGAGGGGGTTGGATGAGTGCATGGATGTGAGGGAGGTTGGAAGGTCATGGACAGGGAGTGGGTAGGTGGGACTAGTTGAGTTTCACTTAAATCGGTGCAGACTAGAGGGGCCGAGATGGCCTGTAATTGTTATATGGTTGTAAAAAGCCCTTGTACCAGCTAAGACCCTTGGTAACTGAACGGTAAACTTTGGGGAACCTCTCTGCGTTAGGATCTTGCCCCTCTAACTTTGCCATCCCACGAGCCTGCGCCACCCAGTTACACCCAATTGACTGACAAACCCCCTGCGCGCCCCCTGTATGTTTTGAAGGTGGGAGGAAACCGGAACAGACACACGGGGAGATGTGCAAACTCCTTGCAGACAGCACCGGATTCGAACTCCGATCGTTGGCGCTGGGGAGCCTACCTTGCTGCCCAGATTTGACAGGCGTTATGTAGATAAATGCAAGCTGGCTTTTCTCACTGAGTCTGGGCGAGACGAGAACTTGAGGATATGGGTTAAGGGGGACTGGTCGAAGGGGAACTTATTCACACAGAGGGATTCCAATTTATTGTCATGTAATAGAGATATGTGATATTAGAGTAGTGGGAGTTTGGAACAAGCTGCCAGGGAATTGGTGAATGCGGGCTCAATTTTAACATTTAAGAAAAATTTGGATAGGCACACAGATAGGAGAGGTACAGAGGAATATGATCTGGAGGCAGGTTGGTGGGACTGGACGGAGTAATAGTTTGGCAAAGACTAGAACAGTAGTTTTCAAACTTTTTCTTTCCACTCACATCCCACTTTAAGTATCCGCTCTGCTAGAGGTGCTCTGTGATTAGTCAGGGGTTGCTTAAGGTGTTGAGTGAGTGGAAAAAAGTTTGAAAACCACTGTTTTAATCGTCCCTGATCGACTCGTTATGTGCAGGGTTTCATCGCTCCAAAGGAAATGGGCCAATGACAATTTTTCTCAAGCAAAATATTTCAGTTACAATTGGGTCTCAACCAGTGATTCTCAACCTTCCCTTCCCACCCACATCCCACCTTAAGCAATCCCTGACTAATCACCAGGTTGATTCCGGAGATGAGGGGGTTGGCCTATGAGGAGGAGAGTCTGGGACTATTCACTGGAATTTAGGAGAATGAGAGGGGATCTTATAGAAATGTACAAAATTATGAAAGGCAGAGGTAAGATAGAGGTCAGTAAGTTGTTCCCATGGGTGGGGGGAGACCAGAACCAGGAGACATTGCCTCAAGATCAGGACAGAGATGAGGAGGAACTGCTTTTCCAAGAGGGCAGTGAATCCGTAGAATTCGCTGCCCATTGAAGCAGTGGAGGTGACCTCAGTAAATATATTTAAGACAAGGTTGGGTAGATTTTTTACATTGTTGGGGGAATTAAGGTAGGGGGGGAAGGCTGATGGGCCTAGAAACATAGAAAATAGGTGCAGGAGGAGGCCATTTGGCCCTTCAAGCCTACCCCACCATTCAATATGATGATGGCTGATCAGTCCCCGGTTCCTGCCTTCTCCCCAGACCCCCTGATCCCCTTAGCCACAAGGGCTAAATCTAACCTACTCTTAAATATTGACAAGGGACCAGCCTCAACTGCTTCCTGTGGCAAAGAATTCCACAGATCCACCACTCTCTGGGAGAAGAAATTTTTCCTCATCTCAGTCCTAAAAAGACTTCCCCCTTATCCTTAAACTGTGACCCCCCTGGTTCTGATGTTTCCCAGCATTGGAAACAACCTTCCTGCATCTAGACTGTCTAATCCTTTAAGAATTTTATATAAGATGCCCCCTCAATCTTCTAAATTCCAGAGAATACAAGCCTAGACTATCCAACCTTTCTTCATATGCAAGTCCTTCCATCCCTGTTATCAGTCTCGTGAACCTTCTCTGCACCCCCTCCATGGCGAAGATGTCCTTCCTCAGATAAGGAGACCAAAACTGCACGCAGTACTCCAGGTGTGGTCTCACCCAGGCCTTGGACAGCAGGATCTCTGTACTCCTGGACTCAAATCGTCTTGCTATGAATGCCGAGCGCCAGACCAGCCATGAATGGTGGAACAGGTTTGACCAGCCAGATGCTCCTCCTTATGCTTTCACTACTTTGGAGCACAGAACAATTAATCTTCTCCTCTCCACCCGCCCCCCCCCCAACCCCCGCCACTGTGACTCTGCTCCATTAATGAGTAAAACGCAAAAGACTGCAGGCACCATGCATTGAAGTAAAAACACACACTGTAGAAACTCAGCAGGTCAAAGAGTGTCCTTGATGGAGCAAAGATACAGGATCGACGTTTTGGGCTTGAGCCCTTCATGAAGGTGAGCTCTTGTTCTGATGTACGCAGCTGTCTGATGTTCGCAGCTGTCTGATATTAGAGCTGAAGAATCCCCACTGTACCAGGTACAGAGTAAATGGAGAAAACTTCCAACTGCTTCAACCCCACTTTGGTCCAAGCTCACGGCCTCTAAGTAATGCTTGTGGCCAGCACCATTCACAGACTGGAATGAAGAATCTTTCAATTGGCTTACCAGGGCTGATGGCCTGCAGCATCTCCCTCCATGCCATGTATTGCAAGGGGCCTTTGAATGTTCCCAGAGGCAGATCCAAATCCACCACTTCCACTGAATTGTGTTTGTCACTGAACCTGCAGATGGGATTTTGAACATTGCAAGAACCCGGTGGCGACTGCTGCAAACCGCGGCACAGAAAACAGGCCCTTTGACCCCTTGAGTCTGTGCTATTCTGTCTAGACCTGCACCCAGTCCATAGCCCTCCCATCCATGCACCTTGTTCAAATTCTTCTTAAATGTGCAAACTAAGCCCGCGTTCACCACTTCACCTGGCTGCTCGTTCCACCCTCCCACCGTGCTCTGTGTGAAGAAGTTTCCCCCTAAGCTTTTCCCCTTTCATCCTTGACCTCTGGGGGGAGGTGGGGAGATTTCATTGAAACATTTTGAATGTTGAAAGGCTTGAACAGAGTAGATGTCAAAAGACTTCCCTCGGATAAGAGGGCACAAATTTTTGGATTGGAGGGGTAAGAGTGAAAGGGGAAATGTTCAGGGGGGAGCATGAGGGGGGAATGTCTTCACACAGAGGGTGGTGGGAGAGTGGAACGAGCTGCCAGCTGAGGGGGACTTGCGGGCCGAAATGGCCTGTTACCGTGCTGTATGTCTAAATTAAAAAATTGGCCACCTCTGTGGCCTCTAAACTTTTCCCTTTTCCCTCTTGACCCATGTCCTCTAGTTTGTATCTCACCTACCCTCAGTGGAAAAAGCCGACCGACGTTTACTCTTGTCGATCCCCCTCACAATTTTGTATACCTCTGCCAAACCTCCCCTCATTCTTCTACGCTCCAGGGAATAAAGCCCTAACCTGTTTAATCTTTTTCTGTAACTCCAGTGCCCTGAAGTCCCCAAACGTCAGCACAATTTCAAGAAAATGGATTTCTTACCTCCTGTTCCAAATGTTCTCCTCCTGAAACAAACAAGGATTGGGTCAGGTCATCTGAGAACACGGGAAATGCACAAACGTGTCCTAACAAACCCGTATTGTGTACAAACCTTGGCAGGACACAGCCCAAGATCAATCCTAGACCCCGCACTTCCAGAACATCCAGAAATGGGAGAAATTTATAACAGCCAATTAAAATACAAAGTCAGAGGACATACATGAAATCACATATTCTATAACCCCAAGTTCTTTTTACCTGTGGGCCAGGCAGAATTTCTAATTAACAGGAACTGTAAAATGTACTCAAACAAATAACTAAACAAACTGATTGGGCAAATAAAGCATAAATATTCATTGATAATGAATGCCTGATTGAGTTTGTTGTTGAGGGGTAGAGGGGTAGTGGCTGTTCCTGATCCTGGTGGGTGCAAGTCTTATGGCCCCTACACCTCTTCCCTGACAGCACCGGTGAGAACCGAGCGGGCACTGGGTGGTGTGGACCCTTGATGACCGCTGCTGCCCTCCGGTGCTCTCTACGGTGGGGAGGGTTTTGACCTTCAATATCCTGCTACCTTTTGAGTGGCTTTCCTCTCCCGAGGTACATATGCCCCCATGCCAGGCCATGATGCAGTCGTGCCTGCTTTCCACCATCACGGGCACCAGACCAGGACAAGAACAGGAGCCGGTGTCTCGTGTCCCCGAGGACCCCCACCGCCCGGGCCATGCCCTCTTCAAGCTCCCTCCCTCCCATCAGGAAGGAGGATTAGATGCCTGAAGATGAGCACCCGATGGTGCAAAGACGGCTTCTTCCCCTCCGCCATCGGAACGGACGATGATCCACAGTCTCTTTCTCATCTTTGCCCTCTTTTGTTTTTAAATGTAATTTCTAGCATTTTTTTGCGTCTGCAATGATTCTACAAAAGGGTGAATTTTGGGCCACACGTTCATGAGAATTATACAGTAAAAAAACCCAGTATCTGGCACCCAAGGGGATTTGATAGATGCTGGATAAGTGAATTTTCTGGTTGCTTGAGACTCACCAATGCCTAACTAATCTACCTGCATTAAGAATATTATAGATAATTAAACCCCTCTCCCACCCCAAGTTTACAAAGTTTATAAAGCCTTATAAATATACTAATAAAGATAAAGGTTCTTACGAATCGGGTGGCCAAACAGCTACCACGAGCAAAGTATGGCCAGGACCCTCTGAATATTTCCTCCCATCTTCACCCAAGGTGTTACTTCAGAGAACATTTACAATTTTAAACTTTTATTTAAATTGTTGTTCTAATTTAATTCCTTGATTTTTTTTTTTTGCCGGTTGCTTGAGGTTGCCTGAATTCCAGATAATGGGGATTTTACTGTTTTGTGATTCTCATTCCGACATGTAGCTCAGCGGAGAGTTGAGTCAGGTCCTCCCGAACCGCAGCTCCAGGAAAGAACCATAATGAGAATTAAATGGATCTGTTTACCTTGAGTAAAGTCATCACATCCTCTTGGTTCATCTGACATTGGAGCTCGCTCAGTAGTCGTTCGATGGAGTCCAGCATGTCCTGAATCTGCTGCAGGTTCCTCTCCATCTCCTCCAGGATCCGGTCCTCTGTCTCCCGGAGATCGCGGTTCAGTTGCTGCTCTTTCTCCTTCAGGGCGCGCTGCATCCTGGCAAACTCGAAGGCGATGTGCATCTGCAGACTGCGCGACTGTTCCTGCGAAGAGGCAGAGGGTGGGGGGGGTAGGGGTTACTGGGCAGGAGTGCAGGTGGTGGGGGAGGGGGGGGGAAGGATCCCACCCAAACCATGGCCTTACCCGCACTTCGGACATCTTCTGCTTCTGCTGGGATTTGGCCTTGAGAACGCTGGCCTTCCTCCTGCTGGCAGACTCCAAGGAAGACTTCAGCTTATCCTGGGAGTTGAGAGAGAAAGTGTCTCAAGACAAGGAGGATTTCAGATTTATTGTCAGAGGGTATACACGGTTGGCGTAGCGGTTAGCACGACGCCTTTACAGCGCCAGCGATCAGGACCAGACCTGGTTTCAAATCCCGTGCTGTCTGTAAGGAGTTGCTATGGTCTCCCCTTGTCTGCATGGGGTTTCTTCCGGGAGCTCCAGTTTCTTCCCACCGTTCGATAGGCTGTAAATTTAGCGGCACGGACACGTAGGGCCAAAATGGCCTGTTACCGTGTCGTATGAGTAAATTTAAATGACATCACATATGACCCTGAGATTCTTTATTCCTGCGGATAACCACTAACTGTTAGTGCAAAAAATAAACTGTACTCAGCGCAAACAAGTAAAAGAAGTGTAAACAGATAACGAATGTAAACAACCTGACTGCAATACAGAAAGAGCAAAGAAAATCAACAAAGTGCACAAGTAAGAGTACTTCAATGAATGCTTGATCGAGTTTGTTGTTGAGGAGTCTGATGGTGGAGGGGGAGCAGCTGTTCCTGAACCTGGTGGGTGCAAGACTTGTGGCCCCTCCACCTCTTTCCTGATGGCAGCAGCGAGAACAGAGTGTGTGTTGGGCGCTGGAGGTCCTTGATGATTGATGCTGCTCTCCGATGGCAACATTCCTTATAGATGTTATCAATAGTGGGAATGTCCTGGGCAATGTCCATTAACGTTTGCAGGGTTTTATGCTCAGGGGTATTGCTGGCCTCATCCCAGACCATGGTGCAGCTGGTCAGCACACTTTCCACCACACCTTTGCAGAAATTTGCCCGGATTTCTAATGTCATACTGAACCTCTGCAAACTCCTGAGGAAGTAGAGGCGCTGATGTGCTTTCTTCATGATGCCGTTGGTGTGTTGGGTCCAGGAAAGATCCTCCCAGATGGAGACTCCCAAGAACTTAAATGTGCTCCCCCTCCCACCTCTGATCCCCCAGTGATCACTGGATTGTAAACCTCTGGCTTTCCCTTCCTGAAACCATGAATCAGCTCCTTCGTTTCTTAGACTTTGAGTGCAAGGTTGTTGTTGGGGCACCATTCAGCCAGGTTTCCAATCTCTATCCTGTACGCTGACCCATCCCCTTCCTTTATCCAACCCACTAACGTGGTATCTTCGGCAGATTTTCGATGGTGTTATTGTCGTACCGAGCCAGTCGTAGGTGTAAAGTGAGTAGACCAGGGGGCTAAGAGCACAGCCCTGTGGGGCTCCAGTACTGATAAGATTGTGGAGGAGAATTCATGTCACAGAAAGAGGCCCTTCAGCCCATTGCCTCTGTGCTAACCACTTCAGCCTCAGCCCATCCTGAGGGGAGAGGGAGCTTTTGACCACCGTCCTGAGGGGAAAGATCCACCACCAAGGGGAAGAGGGAGCTTGTGACCACCTGCAGGGGATGGGAGGGGGAATGGGGGAGGGTAGAAGGTTACCTTGTAGATCTCCAGCGCCTCCTGGACAGGGATAAACTGGTGATACTTGTGTTCTCGTCCATCCCGGCAAATTGCGCACATCAGTTTCCCGTCAGTCTCACAAAACAGTTTCAACTCCTCCTCGTGCAGCGAGCAGTAGAGGGGAGGGGAAGGCCTGGTGCCCCTCCTGTTCATTCTCCCCCCCTCATCACAGCTCTCTCCCTCCCTCTCCCTCCCCTTCTCTGTTCCCTTCCCATTTTCCCGCCACTCCCATTCTCGTACTCTCTCCCGTTCCCTCTCTGTACCCCTCCTGCCATCCTTCCACTCCCATTCTCTCTCCCTCACCATCTCTGTACCCCTTCCACCCTCCCTCCACAGCCCCTCTCCTTTCCTCCTCCTCTCTGCACCCCTCTCATCCTCCCTCCAGTCCCCCTCTCTCTCTCTCCAGTCCCCCTCTCTCTCTCCAGTCCCCCTCTCTCTCCCTCCAGTCCCCCCTCTCTCTCCCTCCAGTCCCCCTCTCTCTCCCTCCCCCTCTCTGAATCCCTCACACCCTCCCTCCACTCCCCTCTTTCCTCTCCCTCTCCATACCTCTCCCACCCTCTCTCCACTCCCCCCCTCTCCCCCTTGCCCTGTCCTGCACCCCTCCCACTCTCCTTCCTCTCACCCTCTTTCTCACTCCACCCTGTACCACTCCACCCTTCCTCCGGTCCCCCTCTCTCCCCCTACCCTTCCCCATTTTCCCACCATCCGTCCATTCCCCCTCTCTCTCCCTACCCCTCCCCATTCTCCCACCATCCATCCACTCCCCCTCTCTCTCTCTACCCTCCCCATTCTCCACCATCCCTCCACTCCCCTCCTCTCTCCCTACCTATCCCCATTCTTCCACCATCTGTCCATTCCCCCTGTCTTTCCCTTCTCTCTGTACCTGTCCCACCCTCTCCATCCCTCCCCCTTTCCATATCCCTCCCACCCTCCTTCCCCCTCTCTGACCTCGTCCCACCCTCTCTCCACTCCCTCTCTTTCACCCTCTCTGTTGCTGCCCCTCGCTCCCTCCTCTTTTCCCTCTCCCCCTCCCCTTCCCTACACCTCCCATTCTCCTGCACTCTCCCACTCTCTGTACCTATCCCAACCTCCTCCCACCTCCAACTCTCCCCCTCCTTATTCCTACCTCTCTCATCTTCCTTCTCCCCTTCAATTTCCCTATCTCTCCTACCCTCCCTCCCTCTTTCCCCACTACCCCCACCCTCCGTCCTCTCCCTATCTCTCCCACCCTCTCTCCCCTCTCTCCCAACCACCCCCCATCCTCCCTCCCTCTCTCACAACCACCCCCACCCTCTATCCTCTCCCTATCTCTCCCATCCTCCCTCCCTCTCTCCCCACCACCCCCACCCTCTGTCCTCTCCCTATCTCCCCCACCCTCTGTCCCTCTCTCCCTATGTCCCCCTCCCTCCCTCCCTCCCCCTGTACCAGTCCCACAATCTCTCTCTTTCTCCCCACTGCTCCCGCCCTTCCTCCCCCTCCTCTGCTCTGTCTCCCTTCCTCTCCCACCCTCCCTCCCCCTCACTCCTGATCGCCCCCTCCCTTCATCCATCCTACTCTCCCTCGCTCTTTCTCTCTGTCTCTCCCCCTCTCTCCCTCTCTCCATCTCCCCCATCACCCATCCCTTCTCCATCCACCTCTCTCCCTCCCTCTCCTCCTTCCCCAACTTCTCCCTCTCACCCTCTCTTGGTCTCACCCTCTCTTGGTCTCACCCTCTCTTGGTCTCACCCTCTCTCCCCCCCCCCCCCCCCCCCTCTCTTTTGTTGAAACGCTGTCCTGTGACTGCCCAACTCCGCGGACCCGGGACTTGGTTGCCTCCTTCTCGCAGCTGCCGGCGGGCGGGGTCGAGCCTCACTCACTCCCCAGGTGGGGCCGTCCGGACAGGTGCCGTCCTGTGGGGGTTAAGGTCCATCCCGCTCAGCCGGGGCCGGTCGGAGAATCCCGGGGAGCGGCGTCTCGCCGCTTCCTGCTTCTACTCTGTGGGCGGACGGGGGAGGGAGAGAAAGGGTGGGGAGAAAGGGAAAGAGGAGGAGAGAGAGAGAGAAGGGGGGAAGGAGGAAAAGAAAGAAGGGAGAGCGAGAAAGAGGTGCAGAATGGGGAGATGGGGAAAGAAAGGGTGGGTGATGAGAGGGGTGGGATGGAGGGAGATGTGGGAGAGAGAGGGGAGGTCGAGAGATGAGGAGGAAAGGAGGGCAGGGGAGAGAGAGGGTAGAGAGGAGAGGGTGGGGAGAGAGGGGCTGGGGAGATGAGGGGGAGAGAGGGTGGGGAGAGAAAGAAGGGGGTGGGGAGATGGGGGGCCAAGAAAGAGGGGGTTGGATGATAGGGGGGCGAGAGAGGGTGGGGAGAGAGGGGGTGGGGAGAGAGGGGTTGGGGTGATGGGGGGCGAGAGAGGGTGGAGAGAGATAGAGAGGGGTGGGGAGATGGGGTGCCGAGAAAGAGGGGGTGGGGTGATGGGGGCCGAGAAAGACGGGGTGGGGTGATGGGGGGGCGAGAGAGGGTAGAGAGGAGAGGGTTGGGAGAGGAGGGGGAGAGAGGGGGTGGGGAGAGAAAGAGAGGGGGTGGGGAGATGGAGGGCCGAGAAAGAGGGGGTGGGGTGATGGGGTTGGGGGGGTGAGAGAGTGTGGAGAGGAGATGTGGGGAGAAAGGGGGAGAGAAAGAGGGGATGGAATGGATGGAGAGGGTGGAGCGAGATGTGGGAAAAAGAATGGGGAGATGGGGAAAAGGAGAGTGTGGGGAAGAGAGTGGGAGAGAGAGAGATGGAGGAGAGGGGGAGGGGGAGAAAAGGGAGCGAGGGTAGAGAGGAAAGGGTGGGGAGAGGGGTAGAGAAAGGGGGTGGGATGAAGGGAGCGGGTGGTGTGAGATGTGGGGAGAGGGAAAGGGAGAGGGTGGGGTGAAAAAGAGGAGGGAGAGAGATGAGGGAGAAGAGAGAATGGGGTGGGGAGATGAAGAAGAGTGGAGGAGAGAGAGAGAGTGTGAGGGGTGGGGAGATGGAGAAAGAGGGAGTGAAAGTGTGGAGACCGATGAGGGGAAAAAGATTGGGGAGAGAGAGGCAGTGAGAAAAGGGGAGGAGAGAGGGGAGGGGGGAGCGATTCAGTTAATACACAAAGGTGCTGGAGAAACTCAGCAGGTTTCACAGTGTCCGTGGGAGGCAAAGATATAAAAACCGATGTTTTCGGGCCTGAGCCCTTCATCAAGGTGGGGAAGGAGGGGAGAAGAGTGAGGAAGGGGCGAGGGGAGGAGCACAGGCCTACATCCAAGAGGTCAGAGGAGGGCAGGAGCTGATTGATCGGTGGGGGGGGGGGGGGGGGGGGGGGGGGGGTGGCTCAGTGAGCTGGAGGAATGGAGATGTGGGGATAATGAAAGAAAGAGATGGGGGCCCTAATGGAAACTGGAGAAGTCAAGGTTAACGCCATCCAGACACAGGGCGCCCAGATGGAAGATGAGGTGCTATTCCTCCACTTTGCGGGTGGTCTCATTCTGGCAAGACCATGGACGGACACGTCAAGCAGAGGAACTGGAATAGGTGGCCACTGGGAAGTCCCCATTATTGCAGCAGGCAGAGGCAAGGTGCTCCGCGAAGCGACCCCCCAAGTCCGCGCCCAGTCTTTCCAAGGTAGAGGAGACCAGAACGGGACCCCTGGATATAGTAGGTGACCACCCCCCCTGACCACTGCACTGGAAAGGACTGCTTGGGGGCCCTTTAATGGTGGTTGGGGGCGCAAGTGGAGCATCTTCTGCGGTCACAGGGGCGGGCACCGAGGGGGTTGAACCTACCTTGGGCGACCCTGCACGAGCTGAGCTCTGCTGCAGGAGGTCGACTTCAGACTTGCATGACCGTTGATTGACAGGTGCATTGGGAGTGGCAGAGCCCGCGTGGATAGATGGGACTGAGACACCCCATCCCCACTGCTAACTGACTGACGGGTTGAACGTGCTACTTCCGAGGTCCTTGATTGGCGGGTGGGCCCAGGACTAATGCGAGTCACCAACTCATCCAGCAAAGAGAAGCAAAAGAGTGGCCCTTCAGTGACATCATGAGCCTGTGGATTCCGCCACCTCCCGTAACCTCCATAGATGCCTGGCCTCCTTTCCGTTCCAGTGGTGAAACTGAGCTCGAATGCCTATATCCCAATCGCAATCTCCTCAAGTCTTTTTATTAACATTGAAATTCCAAAAATACAGAGAATGTATGGATATATGTTAAAATTCAAAAGAGACGAGACCCTTATTTCATTCAAGACACCCTACATTTTAATCAAACAGGTTATATTGTGCTGATGTTATTTTATTGCCAAAACAAAGTTAAATCTAAACCCACTACCAAGAATGAAGCTGTTTGGCCCCAAAAAAAGGAAAATCTAGACTACCAAGAATGAAGCTGATTGGCCAACAAAAATGGAATTCTTATAAGAGTGATAAATTACCTCATTTTACTGAGCATCTAAATTTAAACATGATGTGACGTGGCCATTGAGCATGATGCGGCGGGGTGAACCTCCCTCCGTCTGAGCAGCGCTGCCCGCCGGGCCACAGGCATGCAAATCAGATGCCATTCAGGTCACGCCACTCTCTCCAACAATTCCAAAGAGGGCAGTTATGGGATTAAGTTTGTCCTGAATTCACAGAAAAGCTGGAGGAACTTAGCCGGTCTTGCAGCATCTTGGAGATAAAGATATACGTTTCGGGCCCAAGCCCTTCTACAAGAATACGCCTATCTTCCTCTGACTGTGAGGGAGCACTGGGCTGATGGTGAATCTTTGTTTGCTTTACGGTGGACTCATCAAACTTTTATGTAATATTACTTTGTCTGTTTTATTACATGACAGTAAAAGAATCTTTGCTTATTCCTTGAGGAAGGGCTCAGGCCCGAAACGTCAGTGATATATCTTTGTCTTCTACGGACGCTGCGAGACCAGCATTTTGGGGTGTTTTCACTACAATCCCAGCGTCTGCAGACTTTCATTCAATGGTTTGAGTGTCATCGATTGGGGGAGGGTGTTGATGAGTTAGCGAGGGATGGCACACAACTTGTGGGGTCTCGGAGACTGTATAAAAGACACCTGCGGAGTGAGGTCCAACTCGGGTTCCCCGGGTGGGCACTGGAAGTTAAACCTCTGCAGTAGGCTGGTGAAGAAGAGGAAGATTTCCATCTTGGCCAGGTCCTTCCCAGCACACATCCGGCGACCTGTAGAGAGAGAAGAACGGTTAACGTCGGCCAACCTGGGCTCCCTTGTCAGGACACCGCAACTTGTGGAATTCACAGTGCCTCAGGGGCAGTGGAGACATCGCGCCCCTCCGGCGTGTCCAACCGCACAATCCGACTGCCGTCGGCTCCGTGCAGGCCTAAAGGGGCCGATTGTGGTTAATTTTAAAATCCCGCAATCACAGGGTCTGGGCCCCCAAGTTGGTGCCTGTGTTTGGCAGCGTCCTGGAGGGGTTGCAGTCGCTGGGGAAGCAAAGGACTGATGCAGAGCACCGGAAAATGGGGAGAACACCACTACCCCACCCCCGCCATTTGAGAAGGAGAAGCAGATGGATGACCCACGGGACAGTGGCCCTGGCAGAGAATCAGCCAGGGGCTCTGAGGCTGAGGAGCACGCAGGCGGCGAGAAACCCGCATCCGGGCTGCTTGCGACTGTGGTAAAGGGACTCGCACTGGGCTGCAGACTGGCCCGCGGCTGGCTGAAGAGGCGCCGGGCGTCAAGACCCGAGTTGTGAGAGGGTGCCAAGGGCTTCCCGGTGGCGCCAGAGAGCCTTAGATCCAGAGCTTGGGTTGCTGGTGGTCTGGACTGAAAGCTGTGTGGTGGGGAGAGTGCTGGAGGTGACTGCCTCCTTGTCCCAGGAATGAACGGGGAATTAACCACTTAATGATCCAGTGGAAAAGGGAAACAATTGGGACCGCTTTGGTGATATATAATTGCATCACTCGGCCACCAGGGGTCACCCTGGTGACCTTGTATATAAAGCAGTCCAGAGCTACAGTCTAGCCTTCCAGGTTCGTCTTGCAGAGAGACAAGACCTCAGTGTACATATTAGTTTATTAAAGCTGTCTATACGCACACTGCTGGTGTAGTTATTGTCAGTACAATGGTGGCGTCAAATCACGCAGGGGGATTGATGGCCTCGACCCCAACTTGTATCCCCAGCGTCAGGCTGACTAAACCAGTGGAAAAAGGACACCACCTGTCCATTCCATTCGAAGGTGGACCCGGGATGAGTGGGTCCAGTAGAAAAGCAGGCAGTGTCCCAGATAATGGTGGCCCGGTTGAAAGATGAAGGAAGTGTAATTCCCAGAGTCCAAACACTTCCTGAAAGTTGGGGGTGGGGTTGGTGAAAGGAGAGTGGGTAAATATTATTGAGTTAGTGGGGCCCTGGACTGGTAGTCAACATCTCTTTGGGCCTGTCACTGCTCCTCCTACGTCCGGTGGGCATCATGGTAGGAAGCTTACACTCTACACCGCTTCCCCCGACGATAAACAGATCGTCGGGTTGGCCAGCGAAGCTCCTCTGCAGGAAGGTCATGTGTCCTCGGGGTGGGGGGGTGGGGGGCGGAAAGAAGGCGAGGCTGAGCGGGAAAAGGGATCAGCTCATGGTGGAATGGTGGGGTGGGACCTGAGCGGATCCGATGGGCCGAATGCCCTGCTTATGGCCTTACCCGCCGAGAAAGGCATAAAGGCAACTCTCTTCACAAACTTCCCGTCTCCGTCGAGGAAGTGAGGTGGGTAGAATTCCTCTGGCTTCTCCCATTGGGTTTTGTCCTGCAGCACGGAGGTCAATATGGGCATCACATATGTTCCCTGCAACAAAAACTGTCTTGTACCTGGATATGGCTTTGAAACATTCTGCTTATTCCTAGTACAAGGTTGTCCCATAATAGATCATCTTGGGTGAAGAGCAGAGCTCTTCAAGAACGGCCCCGCCATTCAGTACAATGGATGAAATGCTCTAGGTCTCAGCTCCTCTGCTGTGCCAGTTCCCCTCACCCTCAATCCACCGATCTTTCAAAAACACCACCACCTTCACACACCTTGAGTTGCTGCCTTTATTTATGGGAAAGACGAGATGGCGGCGTTTCCCCAGGACCACAGAGCATATTTGGAATAGACGTTAAAATATTAATGTGTGTACACAGTACCCTATCCCCAAATGTTCTGGGAGTTCAAGAGCCTGATGGCTTGGGGGGAAAAATACTGCTGCCCACTCCGGATGTCAGGGCCCGAGTGCTACAGTGACTCTGACCAGATGAGAGAAGGGAGAACAGTTTACATGAGGAGAGTGTGGAGGCCTTCACCATGCCTTTCACTTGCTTTGCGTATTGCCGACGTTCTTCATGGTAGGAAGAGAGGCCCCGGATCATCTTTTCTGCCGATTTCACTATCCACTGCAGGGTTCTACAGTCCAAGGGGGTGTGGCTTCCAAGCCAGGCGGTGATGCAGTTGCGCAGGATGCTCTCGATACACCCTCTGTTGAATGAGGTGAGGTTGGGGTGGGAGATGGACTTTGCTCAGCCTTCAGTGGAGGTAGAGGCGCTGCCGGGCTTTCTCAGCCATGGAGCCAGTGTTAAGGGCCCAGGTGAGATTCCCCGCCAGGTGCGCACCAAGGAACTTGATCCTCTTCACGAGCTCAACGGCGGAGCTGCCAGTGGTCAGCGGAGATCCCCCCCCCCGAGGTCGACAACCATCTCTTTTATTAATGCTCAGACAGTCTGCACCAGTCCATTAGTGCCTGCGCTTCATCTTTGTGCGCTGCCTCTCTGTTCTCACTCATCAGGCCCACCACGGTTGTGTCGTCAGTGAACCTGATGATGTGGTTTGAGCTGCGTCACTAGGGGTATAAACTTTTCTGACCTATATAAATGTCTAAAGGGCCATGGGAAAGTCGCAGAGAGAGAGAGAGAGAGAGAGAGAGAGATGAAGGACCTGCCCTCCCGGAATTCCGGGCAGCAGAGAAACCCCTCCATGAGTACTCCATGCATACATCTCTTTCTCTGCTGCCTGGAATTCTGGGAGGGCAGGTCCACCATCGCACTTTCCCATGGCCTTTCTAAATCGTGCAACCATGTGTTTTATATCCCTTTCCCACGGTCTTTTAGAATTTTATAAAGGTTTCTACAGGTCGGCACAACAACGGGGGCTGAAGGGCTCAGATGTAAAGCATATAATTAGGCATAATTAATTTTGTTTAAATACATTGATCAGGGCAGGCCCACCATTGCTCAGCACGTCACTCGGACATCACTGGTGGAGGATTGGATTCCCCTATCCCCTGGGGTGGATGCCTTGTGATGAGTGCAAAACGACACAGTGACAGCGGTCCAGCGTGAACAGCAAAAACAGCTTCATTACTGATCTAGTTCGCTGGCGTGAAAAGGGCTTATGAGTCCTTTAAATGATCCCATGGTACCGGCTTCCATCGCCACATCCTGCAATCCATTTCAGGCACACACCACTCTGTTAAAACAAAAAGATCTTCCTCCCCTCACCTTAAACATATCTCACCTGCTATTCGTTATGGTCTCCCTAGGAAAAACCTGCTGCCTATCCACCCTATGTAAGCCCCTTCTAATCTTGTATACCTCTATTAAGCTGTTTCTCATCATTCATTGCCCTAGATCTGTGAACCTTGCTTCATGTGACAAGTTCTCCAATCCAGGCCACATCCTGGTAAATCTTCTTTGCAGGCTTCCCCAGAGTATCGCCATCCTTCTTGTAATGAGGCGGTCATTCCCCCCCTCATCTCTGCCTGAAATGGAGACCCCCCCCACTCATTTGTGTTGCTATTAACCTCGTTCCACTGATCCCAAGAGTGGGTACCCCCTTTACGTCGCCCACCCAACCAGTACCCCCATCCTCCATCTTGCCCCTCCTGCTAAACACAATGGCCCAACTTTTGATCTTCAAACCTTTCAGAAAATCTTTGGCCTTTCAAGGCTGCACAGTGGGTGGGCACCCCCCTACCCCTACCTTTGGAAGCAGGTACCCTCGGAAGTAAGTGTCCGTGGTCACCGAGTGAGGTAAGTTGAGCGGGACGATGTTGGTGAACCGTTGGATTTCATGGATCACTGCAGTGGTGTAGGGCATGGACCTCTTGTCTTCAATTCTCGGACATCTCGAGCATTCAATCACCTGGTCAATTTCCGCCTGGACTTTCTCTGAAAAGCAAAATGGCTTTTGACTAGGCACGGAGACAGGGTCACCAACCTACAAGGCAACTCCCCAGTGGACAGCCCCAGTGCTGCCTGTGCTTTGTACGTGGGGCTCCACAAGGAACCTCCAGGTCTACAACAGGGATCAACTCCGTTGATCAACTGGTCCAACCTTCAGTCCTCATCCGAAGCCTTCTTCCCATGCCAGGCCTGTCTAAATCCTGAGGGGACTGCCTTCAGGTGATAGGGTAAGATGTAAAAGGGGATCTGTTTTCACACAGAGGGGGTGGGTAAATGGAACGAGTTATCAGGAAAAAGCAGGGACAATTTTACTGCTTAATAGACAGATAGGTATGTGTATAAGTCTATGAGCAGGATTCGGCCATCCAGCTCATCGAACCTGCTCCGCCATTCAATGAGATCGTGGCTGATTAGATGATAGGCTCATCTCTCCTTTTCCCCATATCCCTTAATCCCCCTACTATGTAAAAATCTATCCAACCTTGCCTTCGATATATTTACTGAGGTCATCTCGACTGCTTCAACGGGCAGCGAATTCAACAGATTCCCCACCCTCTGGGAAAACCAGTTCCTCCTCATCTCCACCTAAATCTATTCCCCTGAATTTTGAGGCTATGTTCCCTAGTTCTGATCTCCCACTCCCCACCACCGATCTTATCAATGCCTTCCATCATTTTGCACGTTTCTATAAGATCCGCTCTCGTTCTTCTAAATTCCAATGAGTACAGTCCCAGACGACTCGATCTCTCCTCATAGGCCAGCCCTTTCATCAGCCTGGTGAACCTCCTCTACACCACCTCCAAAGCCAGTCCATCCTTCCTCAAGTCAGGAGACCAGAACCGCACACAGTTTTCCAGATGCGGCCTCGCCAGGACCTTGTATAGATGCATCAGAACCTCCCTGCTCTTAAATTCAATCCCTCCGGCAATGACGGCCATCTTTCCATTTGCCTTCTTGATCGCCTGCTGCACCTGCAAACCAACCTTTTGCAATTCATGCACAAGCCCTCCCGCGTCCTTCTGCCCGGCAGCACGTTGCAATCGCTTACCATTTAAATAATATTCTGATCTTCCATCTTTCCTTCCAAAGTGGATACCCTCACATTTGCCAACATTGTCCTCCATCTACCCACTCACTTAACTTGCAGAATCCTCTTATTCTCTGTACAGTTTGCTTCTCCACTCAATTTAGTTCAGCATAAGAAGGTTTTTGAGGGCTATGGGCCGAGCACAGGCGAATGGCCCAGGCGGACAAGCTAGCCTGGACAATTTGGGCTGACGGGCCTAATTCAAAGCTGCAGAGCTGTGTGACTCTATAATCTCAGTGACTACTCGAACGACTGCCGAGTGGCGAGTAAGCGCAGATACCAAGCCCCCTCCCAATCCCTGAGTGCACTTAAAACGAGCCAGGTCTATTCCAGAGGATATTCAGCCAAGAGATGGATGGTCAGAGTCAAGAACATTTCATCCATCAGAATGCCAGGAGTTATATAACCAGAACAACACCGGGCCTAAACTCCCACCTCCCCAAAAGCACCGTGGGAGGACCTTCACCCGAAGAGTACCTCCCCACCTTCACGTGGAGAAATTGGGGATGAGCTATAAATATTGTTAAACGAAAATCTCCAGACACTGGGGTCAAGGGAAACCCAGCCCCTGTGGCCTAATAGATAAGGCTTTGGCCTCCTAAGCCAGGGATTCATGCCCCATCTGAGGCGAGACAGTGATTGGGACCGGGTTTCGAATCCCACTCTGTCTGTATGTTCCCCCCCGTGTCTGCGTAGGTGTGTCCCCCCCCCCCAGTTTCCTCCCACAGTTCAAAATGTACCAGGGTTGTAGGTTAATTGGGCGGCATGGACTTGTGGGTCTAAAGGGCCTGTTACCGTGCTGTACATCAGGACGCATCCATGATGAAACTCAGGCAGCATCGCTAAGAAGTCAAGGGCGACCAACGTTTCGGCCCTGCGTCCGGCGGCTCATCCCCGGAGTGACTCAGACGCGGGAACAATATGGAAGGAGGAGGTTTAGGGGGGGTGGAACTTACTTTGTATCTTGGGGTACTTGCTCATGAGAAGGAGTCCCCAGCTCAGGGTGGTAGATGTCGTCTCAGTGCCAGCAACAAGCAGATCCATGATCATGCACAGTGTGTTCCTGTCCCGCATTTTCACATCCTCCATTTCCGATTCCTTCGACAAACCATCTGCAAGGTGAGAGCCTGCAGCGCAGAGACGGGAGGGGTCGGGGGTTGCCGAGGGAGTGCCGCAACCGCGGGGGGGGGCACAGCGCTAAGGGAAGGCTGATCTTTAGACCCTGCCTCCCACATGACCCGCCACTTTACGCTTGGCTGGTCGTCTCTCGAATCTGACCAACTTACCTGGCTCTGCCACTTACCCAGATCATGCATTCCACATGCCAACCACTCCCTGGGTAAAAAAAAACTTTCCTCTAATATCTCCTTACCCCATTATCTTAAAGCCACGCCCTCTTGTATTGAGCAGAGGGGCCCTGGGAAGGAGATGCTAGGCCGTCCACTCTATCTATTCATCTCAATATCTTGTAATTTAAAAAAAATTTAGACGTACAGCCTGCCAACAGGCCACCAAATTTACACCCCCTTAACCCCTGGTACGTTTCGAGGAAACCAGAGCCCCCGGGAAAAACCCAAGCAGACGTGGGGAGAACGTACGAAGTCCTCACAGAGACCATGGCATTCGATCCCAGGTCTGCAGAGGTGCATCATTGCTGAGGCAGCCCCCCCCCCCCCGGGAAAGAAGAGGATTGCTGAGGGAAGCGCCGTGATGTGGGGTTGGGGGGGGCTCTGAGGTAAGGGTGCCGTGTGGAGGGAAGGGTATCACCAAGGGAGCACCGCCCTACAGAGGATCAGTGCTGAGGGGAGGGGTGGGGGCGGGCGACGGGCCTCGTGCTTACCTGCTCCAATTTGAACAGCAGCTTGTCGCTGACACTCGTGCGATTGTCTTGGGCCTGAATCATATCCGCTATGATCTTGTGCATTTGGTCCCGATTTCTAATGATCTTGGTTTTGGAGAGAAGAAAGCTCAGCCACGGTAAGAAGTTCAGCAGCTGGAGTGGGGAAGATGGTGTGGCCAGATATTTAGCCCGCTGTGGTCGGCTCTCCGGGTGGCCCCTATCGGTCAGTCCTCAGCTAGCCTACTTTGGGGGTGGTGGGGGGTGCGTTGGGTCATAGAGTCAAACAGCCCAACTTGCCCATGCTGACGAAAATGTCCCACCTACGCCCATCCCACCTGCCTGCACTTGGCTCACATCCTTCCAGATTCATCCTTCCCAAATAAACATGGCAATGTCCAATATTGTCAGTGTACATGCATGACTTCACATACAACCCTGAGATCTTTTGATTGAGGTGGTATGGATTGGGTAATTTAGAGGGGTATGGATTGGGTAAATGCAAGCAGGCATTTTTCCATTGAGGTCGATAGAGGAGAGATTTGAGGGGGGAGGAGGGGAGCCTCTTCGCTCAGAGAGAGGTGACAGCATGGAACCAGCTGCCAGTGGGAGGTGGTGGATGTGGGTTCAGTTTCGGTGCAGAAGGGAAGATTGGATAGGTACACGGATGGGAGATGAATGGAAGGCAGCGATCTGGGTGCATGCCGATGGAATGAGGCATGGACTTGATGGGCTGAGTGGCCTTGCAAACCCAAAATTGGCATCTGAGAGTAAGTGATGGCAGAGTAAGCCCCGCTTGATGGCACCACTGAAGCACTTACTTAGCTGAGGTGTTTGGCCAGATTGGATTTGTTCTTATTTGTGAACAGGACATCATCCTGGAAATTCCACACATTGCCCAATAAAGATTGTCATAACTTTGTTCAGTACATCAGATTTCAGATTGATTGTCAGAGGGCAATTCCAGTGAACTGGAATTCATTGTCTGTGTGTAGACGGTTGACCCCTCCTCTTGGCTTCGCCCCGATATGGACCCCGTTTTCCTGCCTTACCCCAGATTCACCTGAAGACCTCTGTAAATACTGACCTTGAGTTGTAAAAGTGTGTCTGTCCTCCTCACAGTCTCTGAGTACTATCTATCGATCGCATTATAATCACCTACAACCCTGAGATTCCTATTTCCTGCAGGCGGGGCAGAATTCCCACTAATTGGTAGCACTGTGGCGGCTCACCACTAGGCAGGCAAACCAGCCCCGCTTGTAAGCCACGCAGCGGGGCAGCAGGCCAAAATGGCACCATCAGGGGTTTTCCCTTCCTCCCAGCACGGGGCTCAGAAGCCCACGCTGGGGGACTAAGTGATGCCTGGGGGACGTCAGTGCCCTCCAGTGCGGTTCTCAGCCAGGTCCAGGCTGGGAATATAAGTGCAGCCCAGCAGCCTGCAATAAACTAATCTGTTCACTGAGCTCAACCTGTCTGGTTATGTGTGTGTTCCTTCAGGAGCAGAGTAGCTGCCGCTACAGCACAAAAAAATAAACTGCACACAGCGTAAAACATGTAAACCAACTGGAAACCGATAGCGAATGTAAACAAACTGATTGTGGAAGACAGAGAGAACAGAAAGAAAGTCAAGAATGTAGACAAGTCAGAGTCTTTAATTGAGTCCCTGATTGAGTTTATCTTTGAGGGGTCTGATGGTGAAGGGATAGCCGCTGTTCCTGAACCTGGTGGATGTGAGTCTTGTGGCACCAGATGGCAGCAGTGAGAACAGAGCATGTGCTGGGTGCTGGGGGTCTCAGACGGGCAGCGTTCCCTGTAGAGTAGTGGTTTTCAAACTCTCCCCCCCCAAACTCACATTCCACCTTATGTAGTCTCTGTGCCATAAGTGCTCTGTGATTGGTAAGGGATTGTGTAAGGTGGTCTGTGGGTGGGAAGGGAAGGTTGAGAATCACTGCTTTGGACCCAATTGTTACTGAATTATTTGGCTTGAGAAAAATGGTCATTGGCCCATTTCCTTTGGAGTTCTGAAACCATGCACATAACGAGTCAATGAGGGACGATTAAAACAGTTGTTTTCAAACTTTTTCTTTCCATCCACACACCACCTTAAGCCATCCCTTCCTTATCACAGAGCACTGCTGGCATAGGGATTACTTAAAGTGGAATGTGAGTTGATGGGGGCAGTTTGAAAACCACTAATCTAAATCTTTGATATAGATTACAATGAGGAACCAGCCCACCGTCTAACCCCACGGCCTACCACTTGTCACAGGCCACATGCCCAAAAAATAATCTTTCACCACCTGTCATGTGGATTGTGGAGATACACGTGACCTCTCCATCTGGAACTTGGTCAGAATATGGGTTGTGGAGAGTCCTGTGGCCTCTCTAGCCGTAACCCTTCAGTGCCTTCGGCACCCCCTCACATCCCCGGTTCCAATACCTGGTGCCCCCTTTAGCCGGGCCAGTCTCCAGCAGCCCACAGCCTGGCGAGAGTCTCCCGACTGCAGTCTCCAGCGGACACTCTCTCCCCCCCCCCAACTGCCTCGACCCGCCAGCAGCCCCGCCACCTGCACCGGTCCCTTCAGCTGCAGACCCCCCCCCCCCATTCACTGGTCCGCCGGCCCGCGGTCACTGCCCCTGCGAGGTCATCTCCTCCGCCTCTCCTTCTCAGCCGATTTCTGGTGCCCTGCACTCCCCTGGAGCCTGCAGACACTCGTGACTGTGGCTGATCAGAGGCACTGCCTTCTTGGGCGCAGACCCCGCGGTGGCGAGATTTTAAATAGAAACGATATCACGAGCGATTAGCATGGTTTTGGCGCATTGGCTCTTATTAAAAGACAGTTTGAATACAGAAATGGAATGCAGAACTTCAGCTGGTGTATTGTGTGCAGTGCTGACCAAGTGCAGTTCAGTACAGCCCGAATATACTGGAGGGAGTGGAATATACAAATGTGCTGGAGAAACTCAGCCTGGTCATTTCTGCATCCATAGATCTAAAAGATATATTGCCAACATTTCGGGGGCTCAGCCTCCGATAGACACTGAAATGACCAGCTGAGTTCCTCCAGGATTTTGGTGCGTCCGCAGTCACAGCCTGTTTCACTCCACCACGTTGGTTACCCTGGACGACCTGCTGAGTTTCTCTGGCAAGTTTACCTCCTGGACCCTGTTTAACTGGAGGTTGGTGGGGGGGGGGTGGGTGGTGGTGGGTGCCACAAAGATTCGGATGGTGGATTCCACTGAGGGCAGGATGGCAGAGGAGAGGTTGAGTGAATGGGGACAGGCCCGGGAAAAGCACTTGCTTAGGCCACCCAGGGAAGGGGGCCCCACAAGAGTTGTTCTCCAGGGCCAGATTTATCATGGTGCAGCCCACAAAAAATACATATATATTTACAGGTTATATTTAATATAGTTGTAGCCTGGGAATTTTAATCTATTATTTCATTTACTGAGTCTCAATGTCGTGTCAGTTCAACAATGGAAGGGTCGAGGGGGAGACCATTGTTGGGCAACAGTTGGCCTTAATCCGGCTTTGGACAGAGGTCATGGTCTCTGGGTTCAGAAATGTTAGAGGAGCCTCAATGTTCCGACAAAGCAAAATGGGCTGTGGCCCGGGGGACAGAACAAGGGCGCTGGCAAGTGCGGTGTGCAGTTTCAAAGGAAGATTAAAATGTTGTGCTTTAGAATCTTTGTTAATTTTGTGCTTGTCTCTTTAAGAGAACTAATGTTTGAGGTGTTACCATAGTTTTTTTGGAAACTTTATTTAAAGTCTTTAAACAACTTACAATCAAACATAACAGAAGAAAGAAAAAACAATTTTTATATATTAACCCCCCCCCCCCTCCTTTAGTCAGCTCCCTTAAGACCCACAGCTGCACTGGAAGACTTACTGTTTCAGGAGAAAAAGAGAGTTCAGCGTTACTGGAATTAACACGAATCTATGGGGGCTGGGACCAGAAAAGGTAGGCCTCAAGTGGAAGTGATGGAACCTGGACTGGAGTCTGTGTTTACAATATTGGAAGGGATTGTTCATCAGATGGAAAACATGTCAATGCAGATGTCTACTCAGATAAACCAAGGATTTATGGAAGTGAAAACTAAAATGAACAATATGTGTGAAGAGATTACCCTTATGAAGCAAGATATTACTGTAGTTAAAAGTGATGTTTGTAGGTGTAGAAAATCAGTGGACACTGTACAGGACAATTTAAAAAAGAATGAAGAAGCCTTTTTTGAATGTAAAAACCAAGTGGAGCGTAATAGATGGAAAAGGTGGAGGATTCTTTCATGGATTGGGGATTCAGAAGAAGGAATTATTGAAGGAGATTGATTCATTAGAAAATCAAAGTCGGAGTCACGTGATGGAGTAGTGGCCAGTCAGGAAAACCAGCCCTCTCCAGGAAAATAGAAAAAGTCAGGAAAAAGCAAAGCATTACAGAAATAGAGTACAAGAAATTGAAGATAAAGATACAGAGAAGAGAAAGAAGATGGCTTCCAAGAAGGAGAAAGTAAAAACAGCTGGAAAAAAAGATGTCGCTGGAGAAGAAGGCCTTACCTGCAGGAAGGAACAGGATGCTGTGGTGGCGAGAAGCCCCCGACTCTCAAGGTCAGTACCTGCCCTACAGAGTCACGACCCACCAGCCGGTACACTACAAAAATGGCTCTCGGAGCCAAAAGTGCACAACGGCGCACGCGCAATCAGAGGAGAAAGAGGACACCGGTGGGAGGGGGGCTCAGCAGAGGAGTGGGCTGTCACAGACCAAGCAGCTGAGGGTTGCCCACCACCAGGGCTTTCAGCTGGAGGACGAGGAAGCCAGCAGAAGAGGGACCGACGAAACAGACGTGGAAGACAGACAGAGAGAAGATTGACAAGAAGACCAACGTCAGGAAGCACAACAGACGAGCAGCCCAAGAGGGGAGGAACAGCAACAAGAGGCCCAGCAAGAAGAGACCCGATAAAGAGATACATACAGCTCATTAGAAAAAGACAGAAGAGACACAGACACAGAAGAAGAGGAAGAATAAGACCAAGATCTTCACAGAGAAATAAAAGGTAAAACTGATGAACAGAATATAGATAAAGTCTTTTTTGAAGAACAAATGAGATCACTAAAAGAATCGTTATCATTCAAGTTTAGTGCAATTAAAAAGAAAATAAAAAGAACAGAAGATAAAATGCAAAGGTTAGAACGGGTCATGACAGAAATAGGGAAAAGAGTATGGAAGAGCGGGAAACGGCTGTAGAAATAGAAGTGAACGACAAGAGGATAATTGGAAGAAAGTAATTAAAAAATTAAAGAGACACAAGAGTTGTGAGCTCAAAAAATTGAAATGTTGGAAAATTATAGTAGTAGGCGAAACAACATAAAAATAGTGGGCCTGAAGGAGGGTGAAGAAGACACAGACATGAAGGAATTTATAAAAGGCTGGATCCCGAAGGTCCTGGGAACAACAGAAATACAGGAAGGAATGGAAATAGAAAGGCCTCACAGAGCACTAGCTCCGAAACCACAGGCACATCAAAAACCAAGATCCATCTTAGTCAAATTTTTGAGATATATGACAAGAGAAAATATACTGGAGCGAGCAAGGAATAAAATTAGAGAAGACAATAAACAATTGGAATACAAGGGTCAAAAAAATTTTTTTTAAACAGACAAAAGTTTTGAACTCTTAAAGAGGAGAAAGGAGTTTAATACAGCAAAATCAACTTTATGGAAAAATGGTATAAATTCATGTTAAGACATCCAGCTGTGCTTAAAATATTTATTCCCGGGGAGCAAAACAGACTGTTCTCGGATCCAGAGAAAGTGCAAGAATTCGCAGAATGTTTGCAGGACAGGAGAAGAGATGAAGAGATGTAACAAGAATGACAAACAGCGATAAAGTATATATAAAGATGTAAAAACAATGTATATGTAAAGAACTAAAGAGGGAAAAGAAAAGGGAAGGAAGGGAGTAAGGGGGAAAAAAGAGAGAGCTTTGTTATATGTGTTAAAAAAGTGTTTTCTGCAGAGGGCTGGTAGAGGGGGAATAACCGTCACTGCAAAATCAGTTGACGCTGTGAACAAGATCGCAACCCAAATGAAAAGGAGAGTTGTGGTTGCCCGGCAAGGGGTATGGGGCATCTCAGAGAGGAGGGGATCTTTTGGGGTTAAGGTATTAGTGGATGTGGAAACTGCGGGGGTACTTTATGTCTTAAATGTGTTGTCGTATATTAAGTGTAATAAGAGAAAACTAAGAGATGAAAATGGGGAAAAGGGGATGGAGGTGGCAAAGAGGTGGAAAAGAGGTGTATGCAAGATATAAGATGGCCATGTTGAACTATATGACTATAAACATTAATGGAGTACATAACCAAATTAAAAGGAAGAGGCGACTAAATTTATTGAAGAAAGAAAAAATAGATATAGCATTTGTGCAGGAAACGCATCTAACTGAAGCGGAACATAACAAACTGAAGAGAGACTGGGTAGGACACGTAACAGCAGCATCCTATAATTGAAAAGCTAGAGGTGTAGCCATATTAGTTAACAAAAATGTAACAATCAAAATAGAGGAGGAAATAATAGATCCGGCAGGGAGGTATGCAATGATAAAGTGTCAGATATATTCATAATTTTGGAATTTGCTTAATATATACGTGCCTAACGAGGAGGAAGAAAAATTTATGCAGAAAGATTGCAAACACACAAGGAAATATATTGATAGGAGGGGATTTTCACCTTAATTTGGTCCCAATGTCAGATAAAACTGGACAAAAGACAAGTAAAAAGAATAAAGTGGCCAAATTTAGGGTTAATCAATGAAGGAAATGAAACTTATGGATATATGGAGGAGGAAGCACCCAAGAGAGAAGGAATATTCATATTATTCGAGTAGGCACAAAACTTACTCAAGAATTGATATGTTTTTGTTGTCAGCCCATATTCAAGGGAGAGTTAGGAAAACTGAATATAAAGCTAGACTACTATCAGATCATTCACCCCTGTTAATAGCAATAGAACTGGAGGACATCCCACCAAGAACATATAGATGGAGATTAAACTCCATGCTACTTAAAAAGCAGGAACTTAGGGAGTTTATTGAACGCCAAATTAAAATATATTTTGAAATAAACATAGGATCAGTGAAAGATAAATTTATATTATGGGATGTAATGAAAGCCTTCATTAGAGGGCAGATAATAAGTTCTGTGACTAAGATGAAAAAGGATTACAATCGGGAAATAGAGCAGTTAGAAAGGGAGATAGAAAGTACAGAAAAGGAATTAGTAAAAAGGAATGATATAACAAAAGGGAGAGAATTGGCGGACAAAAAAAATAAAATAGGAAGCATTACAAACATATAAGGTGGAGAAGAACATAATGAAAATAAAGCAAAAGTATTACAAACTGGGAGAAAAAAACACATAAAATATTAGCCTGGCAACTTAAAACAGAACAAGCTAAAAGAATGATACGGACATCAAGGAAAAAATTACATAAAATCCAACAGAGATTAATGAAAATTTTAAGGAATTTTATGAACAATTGTATCAAACTGAGAATGCGGGAAAAGGTGATAAAATAGAGGAACTTTTAGCTAAAATTGAACTGCCAAAATTGCAAGAAGAGGAATAAATCAAACTAATAAAACCTTTTGAAATAGAGGAAGTACAGGATATATTAAAAGAGCTACCAAACAATAAAACACCAGGAGAGGATGGATTTCCAGTAGAATTCTATAAAACATTTAAAGAGTTATTAATTCCTTCTCTCCTGGAAGTAATGACCCAGATAGAAGAAACACAAAACTTGCCAGATTCATGTAGGACAGCAATAATTACAGTAATACCAAAGACGGGGAAGGATCCACTAACACCAGCATCATATAGACCATTATCTCTACTTAACTCAGACTATAAGATAATAGCGAAATTATTAGCACACAGATTGGATGATTGTGTACCAAAAATAGTAAAACAAGATCAAACTGGATTTATTAAGAAAAGACGAACAGCGGACAATGTCTGAAAACTTATTAATCTAATTCATGCAGTTCAAGGAAATAAGAAACCAACAGTGGCTGTTGCTCTAGACGCAGAAAAAGCCTTTGACAGAGTAGAGTGGAATTACTTATTTAAAGTATTACAGAAATTCAATTTACCAGAAAAATATACAAATTGGATGAAAGCATTATATTATGGACCGTTGACGAAGGTAACAGTAAATGGATATGTATCGAGTCACTTTAAATTAAGTAGGACAACTAGACAGGGATGTCCATTATCCCCCTCATTGTTTGCCTTAGCAATAGAACCATTGGCAGAACTGATAACAGAAAATAAAATAAAAGGGATAAAAATAAAGGAGAAGGAGTATAAAATCTGTTTATTTGCAGATGACATCATAGTATACCTAACAGAACCAGAGACATCAATAAAAGAATTACATAAGAAGTTGAAGGAATATGGAGAAATATCAGGATAGAAGATCAATGCAAATAAAAGTGAAGCGATGCCAATGAGTAACGCAGACTATACAGAATTTAAAAAAGAATCACCATTTAAATGGCAAACACAAGCAATCCGATACCTAGGGATCAGGTTAGATAATAACTTAAGCCACTTGTACAAACTAAGTTATCAACCACTAATAAAAAAATTGCAGGAAGACTTAAAACATTGGAAAGAATTACTGCTAACGTTGATAGGGAGGGTAAACTGCATTAAAATGAATGTCTTCCCATGGATACAATACTTATTTCAATCGTTACCAATTCTCTTAACAGAAAAATTCTTTAAGGAACTAAAGAGAATAAGGGGAAGAGTCATGTGATAGAGCAGTGGCCAGTAGGAGAATACCAGCCCTCTCCAGAAAAGAAGGAAAAAAATGAGGAAAAAACAAAGCCCCAGACACACAAATCACAACAAATAAAAAATAAAGGTGTGGAGAAAATGGCACCTAAGAAAGAAAAGCCAAAAACAATGGGAAGAATAGAAGAAAGAAAGATGCCGGAAGAGAAAGGTGAAGGCCTTACCTGTATGAAGAAGCAGGGACCCGCCGTGGAAAGAGGAGCCCACTCCCTGAGGTCAGTGGAGACCCTGCAGGATCACGACCCATCGAACGCAGGACTGCAAAGATGGCTCACGGAGCCAAACAGAGATGCGCAACTGTGCATGCACGAGGAATCGCGCATGCGCGATGTGCATGACAAAGACAATGTCGATGGGAGGGGGGACCAGCTGTGGAGTGGAACTCTACAGCACGAACAGCTGAGGGAGAACCGACAGCAGGGCTCCCAGCTGGAGGATAAAGAAAATAACGGGAATGGGAGGGGTGAGAATGAAAAAAGGAAACCAGAGACACAACAATTAACCAGCCCAGAAGAAGAGGACCAACTTCAAGACACCATGGGGAAAAAAAACCCAAAAACTGAGACAAGCAGCTCAACAAGAAAGACGGAAGAGACACAGATACAAGGAAGAGAAGTAGAAGACACAAACCCAAGAGCAGACACAGAAGAAGACCAAACTCTACACAGAAGGTAAAATGAATGGACAGTACATAGATTTAAAAAAAAATTCAAGATCATATGGAAGCATTAAAAGAATGCACGAGAATTTAGTGAAATAAAAAGAAAAATGAAAATGTGATGGAGGATTTAGACCCTGCTTTTGATTATACAAGGCTGAGCATCAGTAACCTACTTTGAGTATAATGTAGGAATCATAGACATAAGCTAAATTCTTTAGCTTGTACATTTGTACAGTTATCTGACAAAAAGACATCTGGTACCAAGAACGTTTAATCTTCCTGCTTGTTAGCTGGTTGCTGTTTGAGATTGATGGGATTGTTGGTCGCAGACTGTCAGGCAAGACCTTGAAGCTAAGTAAAACATTGTATTCAAAGTGATAAGCTAGAATAGGTAATATAAGCCATGGTCTCGCTGCTGAAGTTTGAGACTCTCTGAGGGGTGGAAACGTCTCTCAGCAAGAAGAAGAACTTCTAGAGTCCAAACAATGTCCCAGTCGGGGGAGGTGGAGAAGCTGCTACCGGCACCCCGGCAACCTACTACAAGTGTGCGGTCATTGCCTCGCTTCAGCAGTTGGGACCAGTCCAGGCGTTGATGTATAATTGGGAAAGGCTTCCATATTGTAGTTTGAAATCAGCTTTAGATTTTACAATAAAGATTTGTCTAAACTGAAGTGCTCTCGACGTGTGTCTCTGTTTTCTTTCGGTAGCTCCAACACTGTGACCAATCTAAAACGAACAAAGTGAGAGGTACAAGTTTACCCAGGACAAAAGTACAGAAGAAAAAGTGAGTAGAATAGAGCTGGTCATAACAGATGTAGGGAAAGGATTAGAAAATGCGGAAGAATGTGTAATGGCGGTTGAAATGGATGTGAACGACTTAAAAAGAAAATTGGAAGAAACTGATTAAAAAGTTAAAGAAACACAGGAGTTGTTAGCTCAGAAGATGGATATAATGGAAAACTATAATAGGAGAAACAATATAAAGATAGTGGGCCTTAAGGAAGATGAAGAAGGCAAAGATATGAAAGAATTTATAAAAGAATAGATCCCAAAGGTCCTAGGAATGACAGAAATACAGGAAGGAATGGAAATAGAAAGGGCATACAGAACACTAGCTCCGAAACCACAGACACATGAAAAACCAAGATCTGTTTTAGTAAAATTTTTGAGATATACGACAAGAGAAAATATACTGGAGCGGGCAAGGAATAAAATTAGAGAAGACAAAAGAAACCATTGGAATACAAAGGTCAAAAAATATTTTTTTACCCAGACATAAGCTTTGAACCGTTAAAGAAGAGGAAGGAGTTTAACACAGCAAAATCGATCCTATGGAAAAAAAAGGTTATAAATTTATGTTAAGATATCCAGCTATGCTTAAAATATTTATTCCTGGGGAGAAAAACAGACTATTCTTGGATCCGGAGGAAGCACGAGAATTTGCAGAACGCCTGCAGGACAGAAGGAGAGATGAAGAGATGTAACAAGAATGAAGAATGGTGATGAAATACATATAAAGATGTAAAAATAATGTATATGTAAGAACTAAAGAAGGGAAAGAGAAGGGAAGAAAGGAAGTAACGGGGAAAAAAAAGGAAGGTGAACTTTGTTAAATGTGAAGATAAAAGTCTTTTCTGGAGGGGGTTGGGTGGGAGAGAATAACCGTCACTGAGAAATCAGTTGATGCTTGCGAGCGGGTTCACAATCCAAATGGAGAGGGGAGTTGTGGTTGCCCGGCAAGGGATAAGGGGAAACTCAGAGAGGAGGGGGATCATTTGGGGTTAAGGGAATATTAGATGTGGGAGTTGTTGAAGTATTTTATGTTTTAAATGTGTTGTCATACATTGAGTTTAAAAAGGGAAAACTGAGAGATGAAAATGGGGAAATGGGGAAAGGTGGTGGTGATGGAGCGGATATGAGGTGTAAACAGAATATGAGATGGCCATGTTGAATTATATGACTATAAATATTAATGGAATACATAACCAAATTAAACAAAAAAGGCTATTAAATTTCCTGAAAAAAGAAAATATAGACATAGCATTTGTGCAGAAAACACATCCAACTGAAGTGGAACATAATAAATTAAGGAGAGACTGGGTAGGGAACGTAGCGGCAGCATCATATAATTCAAAAACCAGAGGTGTAGCTATATTAATAAATAAAAATGTACCAATCAAAATAGAAGAGTAAATAATAGATCCAGCAGGGAGGAATGTAATGATAAAGTGTCAGATATATTCAGACTTTTGGAATTTGATCAATATATATGCACCTAATGAAGAGGATCAAACGTTTATGCAAGATATTTTTTTGAAGATTGTAGATACACAGGGGAATATATTGATAGGAGGGGATTTTAACCTTAATTTGGATCCAATGTTGGATAAAACTGGACAAAAGACTAGCAAAAAGAATAAAGTAGCCAAATTTATGGTTACATCAATAGAGGAAATGAAATTTATGGATATATGGAGGAGGCAGCACCAAAGAGAGAAGGAATAGTCATATTATTCGAGTAGGCATAAAACATACTCAAGGATTAATATGTTTTTGTTGTCAGCCCATATTCAAGGGAGAGTTAGGAAAACGGAATAGAAAGCTCGATTGTTATCAGATCATTCATCCCTATTATTAGCAATAGAACTGGAGGACATCCCACCAAGAACATATAGATGCAGATTAAACTCCATGCTACTTAAAAGGCAGGAATTTAGAGAGTTTATTGAGCGCCAAATTAAAATGTACTTTGAAATAAATACGGAATCAGTGAAAGACAAATTTATATTATGGTATGCAATGAAAGCCTTCATTAGAGGGCAGATAATAAGTTATGTGACTAAGATGAAAAAGGACTACAATCGGGAAATAGAACAGTTGGAAAGGGAGATAGTAAGTACAGAAAAAGAACTAGCATCAAGGGAAGATATAACAAAAAGTAGAGAATTGGCAGACAAAAAAATAAAATATGGAACATTATAAATGTACAAGGTGGAGAAGAACATAATGAAAATAAAGCAAAAGTATTATGAGCTAGGAGAAACAACACACAAAATATTAGCCTGGCAACTTAAAACAGAACAACTAAAAGAACTGTATTGCCATTAAGGAAAAAGGATAAACAAATTACATATAATCCAATGGAGATTGATGAGAACTTTAAGGAATTTTATGAACAATTATACCAAACTGAGAACGAGGGGAAAGATGATAAAATAGAAGAGTTTTTAGCTAAAATTTAACTGCCGAAATTGCAAAAGGAACAAAACAAACTGTTAAAACCATTTGAAATAGAGGAAATACAGGATATATTAAAAAAGCTACCGAACAATAAAATGCCTGGAGAGGATGGATTCCCAATAGAATTCTATAAAACATTTAAAGAGTTATTAATTCCTCCTCTCCTGGAAGTAATGACCAAGATAGAAGAAACACAAAACTTGCCAGATTCATGTAAGACAGCAATAATTACAGTAATACCAAAGGCGGGGAAGGATCCACGAACACCAGCATCATATAGACCAATATCTCTACAATTCAGATTATAAGATAATAGCAAAATTATTAGCAAACAGATTGGCCGACTGTGTACCAAAAATAGTAAAAGAAGATCAAACTGGATTTATTGAGAAAGGACGAACAGCGGATAATGTCTGTAAATTTATTAATTTAATTCATGCAGTTCAAGGAAATAAGAAACCAACAGTGGCTGTTGTTTCAGGTGCATAAAAAGCCTTTGAAAGGGTAGAATGGAATTATTTATTCAAAGTATTACAGACGTTCAACCTACTAGAATAATATATTAATTGGATTAAAGCATTATATAATGGACCATTGGCGAAGGTGACAGTTAATGGATATGTATTGAACCAATTTAAATTAAGTAGGTCAACTAGGCAGGGATGTCCATTATTTCCCTCACTGTTTGCTTTAGCAACAGAACAATTGGCAGAACTGATAAGAACAGAAAATAAAATAAAAGGGATAAAAATAAAGGAGAAGGAGTATAAAATCAGTTTGTAGATGACATCATAGTATACTTAACAGAACCAGAAATAACAATAAAAGAACTACGTAAGAAATTGAAGGAATATGGAGAAATATCGGGGTACAAGATCAACTCAAATAAAAGTGAAGTGATGCCAACGAGTAATGCGGATTATACAGAAGTTAAAAAAGAATCACCATTTAAATGGCAAACACAAGCAATCCGATACCTAGGTATTAGGTTAGATAATAATTTAAGCCACTTGTACAAATTAAATTATCAGCCACTAATAAAGAAATTGCAGGAAGACTTAGAACATTGGAAAGAATTACCGCTAACGTTGATAGGGAGGGTAAATTGCATTAAAATGAATGTATTCGCAAGAATACAATAGCTATTTCAATCATTACCAATTCCCTTAACAGAGAAATTCATTAATGAACTAAAGAGGATAATAAGGAAATTCTTGTGGAAAGGGGGGGAAACCAAGGATAGTGTTAGATAAATTAACAGAGAGGTACAAACAACCAAGGTGCTTTCCAGTTATCTAACTTTAAAAATTATTATAGAGCAGCACAATTAAGGTATTTGTCAGATTTTTATTAGACAAGGGAAAAACCAGATTGGACTAAGATAGAGCTAGATAAAATAGGGGAGAAGATTCCGGAACATATACTTTGTAAGTGGGATGAAAAGCTGGTACGATATAAAAGCTCACCAGTACTGTACCATTTACTCAACATATGGAAGAAGATTCACGTAGAAAGGAAAAAAAACAAATTGCCAACTACCAAAATTATGCAAAATCAGCTAATCCCTTTCACAATAGATAACCTTTCCTTTAGAGAATGGGAGAGAAAAGGGTTTAAAAGAATAGAAAATTGTTCTCTGGGAAATAATTTATTAACATTTGAACAAATTAAGTAAAAATATGGGATAACTCATGGTGCAATGTTTACAGACCACCAACTGAAAACCTACTTAAAGGACAAATTGGGAAACAGACTGAGATTACCAGAAGGAAGCAGCTTTGAATATATAATTACAGAAACAATGATAATAAAAAAATTTATAATGAACATGTACATCAAGCTGCAAGGGAAGGAAAATGATGAAATAAGCTATAAACCCAAGCAAAAGTGGGAAAAAGGTTTAAACATAAAGATAAAAAATGAAATATGGGAAAAATTATGTTCTGGAACTATGAAGAATATAATAAACACGAGGTTACGCATGATACAATATAATTGGTTACACAGGTTATATATCATGCCCCAAAAGTTAAATAAATGGGATCCAACATTATCAGATGTTTTCGCTGTAAGAGGGAAATGGGAACAACAGTACGTGCAATTTGGGCATGTGAGAAAGTGAAAAAGTTTTGGGAAGATCTAAACCAGGTATTAAATAAAATCACAAGAAACAACTCACCAAAAAATCCAGAGATTTTTCTTCCAAGTAAAATAAAAAGTTAAGAATTAGGCCTCAAACTGGATGAAGCACAAAAAAGATTTATTATGATAGCCTTAGCTGTACCAAAAAAATGTATAATGTCAACTTGGAAAATGGAAGAGAGCCTGAGAGTACAGCAATGGTACATAGAAATAAATAAATGTATTCCATTGGAAAAAATAACATAATTTAAAAAATAAAGTCACATTATTTGAACAAATTTAGGAACCGTACATGGAACACAACAGAGAGGGCCTATCGTGGACCTCCACCCCCTAAAATGATAAAATGAGAAAACAAAATGACCTGATCCAGTTTGTAAAAGTATATGACACAATTTTCTTGTTTATTTTCATTGTGTGATGACATTGTTTAATGGGTTTATTGTATTGTATATGTTGAACATTTAATGGGTTTGGAGGGGGGTGGGAAGGAAGGAGGGAAGGTGGGGGGAAAGGGGAGAAAATGCCACTGTGTATATTTAAGAGGGAAATGTTTGTATGTATTTTGATTAGTTGTTCCCGCGGCTGATGTTCTCACAATGACAATGGTTCTCATCCTTTCTCCTTCCACCCACAAACCACCTTAAGTAATGCCTTTGCCATCAGTGCTCAATGATCAGTGAGGGACTGGTGGGTGGAAAGAAAATGATTGAGAACCACTGATTCGCTTGTTGCGATACCAGCCACCCCGTCTGGAGGTTTACCTGCACGTGAACTGAGGACATGAGCTGCAGAATCTCCGTGTTCATCTTCACCAGTCTGAGGAACCTCTCCTCGTCACATTCGAACCGATTACCGAAGATAATGGAGCAGATGACACTGCCGGTAGCAGGGGTCAGTATCGGCAGTGTTTCGAAGGGCTGGCCTGTCAGGGGAATCAGCAGCTGAGCATTGACACAAGGTCAGGAGGTGGCAGTTCATTCTCACTGGGCCCACAGCCTCGACCAATCCAGGACTAGGTCCAAGGGGAAACTCGGAGTCAGTGGGAATTCCTACACCTCTCCCTACTGCTGTAACCCCTCTGGTCACAACCACCCTCTGGTCCCCAAAATCCCTCCCTACCTCTGTATCCCATCTGGCCACAAATCCCCTCCTGACCTCTGTAACCCCTCTGGTCACTACTCGCCTCCTCTGCAACCCCTTTGGCCACTACATTCCTTGCCTCCTCTGTAACCCCTCTGGCCACTGCACCCCTCCTGTTCGTTATTGCGTGCTTAATAACGCGCCGAGCCAGCGGGTGAGATAAACTAAGCAAAAGACCTCACTGAACTCAACCAAGCATGCTAGATATGGTAGAGGGGGAGAGAGGCCACAGTGAGGCATCTGCTCCCTGCCAAAACTTGATTCGACCAGCGTGCCCTCGTGGGGATCGCACATGCGCAGCTCACTGTTGCGAGTTCAGTGGCTGCATTGCAAAGGCAGGAGCTGTCTGCACTCCCCACCTCCACCTCTGTAACCCCTCTGGCCACTACACCCTTCCCCTCCTCTGTAACTCCTCTGGCCACGATACTCCTTCCCATATCTGTAACCCCTCTGGCCACTACACCACTCTGGATTTTGGGCTGCTGATCACGAAGATCTCTTTAAACATATTCCTATCACGTACCACTTTTTAGATATAACCTATTTTTGTGATATCCTGCCATATTTTACCAGTATATTGCCCACAAAGCAAGCTGTTCTGATCAGTCCAAACAAGCCTTGGCACACACTCAGTGCAGGTGCTTGGCAAACATCGTCTTTGGCATGGAAGGAATTTAAAATGCTGTTGAGCATTTTCCAGAGCCCCAAACCACATCCCGCTGATCCACCACACACTTCAAGCAGACAAACTCACGACGTGCAAGACTTCATCGAAAATCCATGCTCTGCGTTCGCACTTGGACACCTTCCCTGCTGACCTTGGGTCAGTCAGTGACAGGCAAGGTGAAAGGTTTCACCGGGACATTGCGACTGTGGGAAGGTGGTATGAGGGCAATTGGAATCCATCAGCGCTGGCCGACTATTGTTGGTCACTGACAGGAGAGGCCTCAGATGCCAAGTACAAACGAAAATCAGCGGCAAGCTATTTTAGGTCAGTTGAATGTGATTAAACATGTTAAATTCAGTAAAAGTTCATTTAATGTTTCTCTAACTTCCTACATGATACAGCAAATCTGAAATAATCTCTGTGTTCAGCTTGAAGTTGTTTATCATAATCCCCGATTTATATTTCAGGAAACAAATCTTTAAAAAAGATTGTTGTCCAGTGTTACCTCCCTTCGTTCCCACCCAGCTCCCTGAAGACGTGTGGAATCTAGAGATGCTACATTGCAGACAGCCCAGTCCCTCACCCACTGTGCTCCAAGCCCCAGCATCAGAATCGAAGCCTTACCTTTCTGATCCTCAATCTGAGACACCAGGAAGCCGACCTCCTCGGTGATCCGATCCTGCAAGGGTCGGCCCATCCCGAAACCGTGCAGTGTTGACAGCACCAGCTTCCGCATGTTCTGCCATAGTTTCCCATCGCTGAATATCACCCCTGGAATGAACACACAGACCTCTCAAGCAGGACGGTTCCCTGCATGGCTGGTGCTGGCAGGACCCCGGGATCGGGTGGATGCTTCTTCAGTGTCTGGGGTGCTGGGGTAGAGTGGCAGAGTGCTCCTTCAAGGCATGTAGACCAATGACCAACTCCCGTTCCTAAGGTCCCCTGTTCCACATGTAGCATGTTCCTATTTCAGTTCCACATCTGAAACACGTCTATGTAATTGGAGCAGAAATTTATACTGAACTAGTCCATATCATGTATTTAGAAATGATGTCATACTGTCTGAGATTTCTACACCCAAGACCAACTTCCATCTTTCCCTTGTCCTCTGTAACCTGGTTTTGCACTTTCACTTTGGAGAGCATAATACATTTTTGTTATAAATTTTGATGTATACCCCATCCACGTTGAAATTGAGCCTGCGTTCACACTCCCACCACTCCCTGTGTGAAGAAATCCCCCTAATGTTCCCCCTAAACTTTATCCCCTTAAACCATGTCCTCTGGTTTTCGTCCTTCTCTCAGTGGTAAAATCCGACCCACATCCAGACCCTTCATAATTTTTATTATCGAATCTCCCTTCATTCTTCTGTGCTCCAGGGAATAAAGTGCTAACCCATTTAATCTTCCCATCGTTATTTAACCTGTAGCTCCATCGGCAACCCTCGAGAAGGATTTAATGCCCCTGCTCCTTGATTTTGGATCCCTGAGCCACATCGGGGGATGGCATACCAGCTAGCGCCATGCCTTTACCATGCCGGCGATCAGAAACGGGGTTCGAATCCTGTGAGGAGTTCGTACGTCCTCCCTGTGTCAGTGTGGGTCTTCTCCGGTGGGGGGGGGGCTTCCTCCCACAGTTCAGATATATACCGGGGGGCTTCAGTTTCCTCCCACCATTCTATTGGATGGCATGGGCTCATGGGCCGAAACGGCCTGTCTCCGTGCTGTACGCCTGAATTTAAATTTAAAAGCTGTATCTGACCCACTTCCCAGCAAAAGAAATCTGGTGAAACTTGTCTGTTCTACACCTCTGTCCACGGTTGAGATAAAAGCCATTTGGTCGCATTATTGTGAAATCTGGACATCAGCAACAAGATTATAATGATGTCTAACGAGAGAAAATCCAGCTACCCCCCCCCCCCCCCCCCCACGACTTTCTGTGCAAGTCTTTTATGTGGCCCCTAACTGAATGGCTTCTGGAAATTCAGGTAAACAACGTCCATCTGCTCCCCGCTATCTACCGCACTTGTTATAACCTGGAGATCATGGGATGCCAAACGAGTGGCTGGCTTTGCCTTGAATGGTGTTAAACCTCCATAGTTGTTGGAGGGGCATCAAGTGGAGGGTGACCCATCACACTCCTGGCCCGTGCCTTCTGGCCTGCTGGAAAGGCCTTGGTGAGTTGCTCGCCCGAGTCTGGGTTTATGTGACTGATCCAGTTGTGGTTCTGGACATTGGTAAAACCCAGGATACTGATGGCAGTAGGTGGGACGGGATGGGGCGGGGGGGTGGGGGGGGGGGGGATGTGAAGGTTAGATGGGATGGACTTTGTGCGGGAATATTTCGCAGCGAGGATGGATGGAGAGGCAGAGAGTTTACCCATCCGGAAGGTGATCTTGTCAAACAGCGGGTTGTGTGGTCTCCCGGAAAATTGGTCGGCGAGGTTCACCAGGGCATCCTGCACCGTGCTGTAGCCAGTCAATACCACCACCCTCAACCCGGCAAGATCAATCGAGAACACGTTGCCATATTTCTTCGATAACTGTGATGGACAGATCATGGGTGGCACAATTAGCATAACGGTTAGCGCAGCACCGTGACCGCACCAGTGACCCGGGTTTGAATCCCATGCTAACTGTAATGTGTTTGTATGTTCTTCCTCTGTCTGTGTTAGTTTCCACCGGGGGCTTCAGTTTCCTCCCACCATTCAAAATGTTCCAGGGGGTTGTGGGTGGCACGGATTCATGGGCTGAATGGCCTGTTACCACGCTATATGTCCAAATTTAAAGAAAAACAATCTTTTTATAAAAAAGTCAGACCCTGGCGAAGTGTGAGAGGCGGCTGCAGTGAGACGGGCCAGTTGCTAGCCTGGAGGTTACAGGCCCTTCATCCCAACTCGTCCATGATGTCCAGCAGAGCAAGTCCCCTTTGCCTGTGTTTGGCCCATCTCCCTTTCCTATCCACAGACCAGTCCAAAATGTCTTTGAAACATTGTTTGCCTCTGCTTGGTACTTCCTCCATACACCCCATTGGCAGGAAACTTACCCACCTGGCCCATGGAGCCGAGCCAATGGAAACATCCCAATTCCACACACCATCGTGAATGTTTATTGCTGAACTTCAGGACATCAGATTTCAGATTTATTGTCAGAGTTCATATATGCATCACATACAACCCTGAGATTCTTTTTCCTGCGGGCGAGGCAGAATTCCCACTAATTGGTAGTACAAAAAAAAACCTGGACTCAATGTACACATAACGAATGTAAACAAACTGACTGTGCAGTATAGAGATAGGAAAAAAATCAATAACATGCACAAGTCAGAGGCCTTAAACGAGTCCCTGATTGAGTTTGTTGTTGAGGAGTCTGATGGTGAAGGGGGAGCAGCTGTTCCTGAACCTGGTGGGTATGAGTCTTGTGGCACCTAGACCTCTTTCCTGATGGCAGCAGCAAGAACAGAGGGTGTGCTGGGTGGGGTGGATCCTTAATGATTGCTGCTGCTCTCCGACGGCAACGTTCCCTGTAGATGTTCTCAAAGGTGAGGAGGGTTTGGCCTGTGATGTCCTGGGCTACCTTTTGCAGGGCTTTATGCTCAGGAGTACTGGTGTCCCCATACCAGACCATGATGCAGCCGGTCAGCACACCTGCCAGGGTTTCTAGTGTCGTACCGAACCTCCCCAAACTTCTGAGGAAGTAGAGGCATTGATATGCTTTCTTCACGATGCCATTGGTGTGCTGGGTCCAGGAAAGATCTTCCCAGATGGGGTAAGGGTCATTGTATCCTTCCTTATCAATATCCTGTCTCCGCTCCTTGGTTGACCCAGGTCCAAGCCTCAGTTTTATTTAGACTGGGATCTGTGGGGGTAGGGTGTGGGTGGCTCCAGCCACCTCACCATTCATCGCCATTCCCTGATCTGTCACCCGGCCAAACACTCACCCCGCCGACCCCCCCATCCACTGAACCCCCCACCTCGCTAAACACTCACCCTGCTGACCCCCACGCACTCAACCCCCCCTCATCCTGTTAAACACTCACCCTGCTGACCCTCACCCACTGAATACCCCACACCCCACTAAACACAACATCACAATCCCCCTCCTCGCTGACCCCTCGCACCACAGACCCCCTTACCCCATTGACCTCGCCCACTAATACCCCCCCATTCACGAGATATACCCCTCATCCTCCACAGGTCTACCTCGAGTGCTGCAGAGATCAGACATCAATCCTCAGGACCATAAGAGCGGCAGAGGATCTCTCCACACCCCCATCGACGTAATCTACTGGGATCACTCTCTGAAGAGGGCCGCCAAAATCATTGAGGACCCCTCCAGCTGCATCTTTCAGCTGCTCCTGTCAAGGAAGAGATCCAGGAGGATCAGAGCCACCACCGCCAGGCTGGGAAGCAGCTTTCCAACGTCCCTCATTACCTCCTGCCAACCCCCCCTGCTTCTCTCTGCCCAACGATCCACGCACAACCCTGCCCCTGACATCGAGTCCATTCACTCCCCCTCACACACAAACCCCCCCTACCCCAGCTGTGAGCCATCCACCTTCATCATCGATGTGTCCATGTGCTTGAGGTCCAGCAGGTGAAGACTGCCGATGAGTGGCAGGGGCCTGGGCCCCGGAGGGAAGAGAGCCGGGGGCTTGGGTCTGCAGCTGATGATGGTTGAGAACAGGAGGATGCAGGCCAGGAGGAACAGACTGGTGAGGAGAAGCTCGGTGGCAGGCAGGAGACTCAGAACCGTCATGACTGCAAGGGAGCTGAGACAGCAGGGACTGGAGCCCGAACCTTTCCTGTGTCCAACCCCCTTGCTTATGCTGGACGGGCTCCTATTAACCCCTAACTGACTGGACAGAGCATCTGGACAAGCCTGGGAGCAGAAACAGACAGTTCAACTTGTGAGCCTCTCCCTGTCTCTCAGCATTCCTCTTATTCAATATGGGGGAGGGGAGAGAGACCGTCACCACCCCTCTCCCATCCAAAGGCAACTTTGGTTTTGACCCCTCTTTAGACAACGATCCCAGTAGATCACTTTGATTGGAGGTGAGGGAGAATTATGGTCCTGTGGATTGACCTTCAGTCCATTTCCCCGTACCACTCAGAAGGTCGACATGATGGTGGCTGGTGGCCTTGCCCACTTCAGTCTTCTCGGGAAGCGCAGTTGCTGACCTTACAAGTGAGGGGATGCCCAGTATCCGCAATAGTTTACTCATTAAGTGAACTCCAATGAGCTCTCCACTGTTGATGTGTTGAGGAGGGCGGTCGTTCCTGGTCCTCCTGAAGTCCACGATCATCCCTTTCGTCTCGTCCACATTGAGGTTCAGGTCGTTATTCTTGCACCCACTTTGCAAGATTTTCCACCTCTTCTCATCTCTGGTGAGGCTGACGACTGATGGCACTGTTGGAACTGAATCTGGTGAGGCAGTCGTGGGCCAGGAGTGGGCTGAGCGCAGAGGTGTGCCAATGCTCAGTGTGACGGAGCTCGGACCTCCTGCTACCGTCCCGGGCAGACTGTGGTCTTTCTGTTAGGAAGTATAGGATCCAGTTACAGAGAGGGGTGTCAAGTCTCAGGAGGGACAGCTTCTCCACCAGCCTTGGGGGAATGATCGAATTAAATGCCAAGCTGAACAGCAGCCTGTCGTATGAGATGTCATTCTCCAAGTGGGCCAGGACAGAGTGAAGGGACAAGGTGGTAGCATTGTCTGTGGAATGGTTCCTTCTATAGGTGAATTGAAATGGATCCAGAGTCTATGGGAGGGGTGCTTTGATGTGTTCCATCACCAGACCCTCGAAACATTTCATAATGGTGGAGGTCAGTGCCCAGGGCAGTAGTCATTGAGGCTCTCGTGGGGTCCGGGATAATGATTGCTCTCTTGAACCCTGCCTCAGAGAGGTGTTGAAAATGTCCGTGAAGGCCTCCGCTAATTGGTCTGCACAGTCCTTCTGCACCCGACCAGGCATGCTGTCTGGCCCCGTCGCCTTACAGAGGTTCAACTTGGATAGGTTCACCTCACGTCAACCGCAGCTATGCAGGGGCGTGACCATCAGGGGGATGCTGAGGCTTCTTCAGTGTCACCCTGTTCTTCTCAGGAGCAACAATTCGCTGAGGTTACAGATAAATAATCAGTGAGGCCGCATTTGGATTCTAGTGTGTATTGGCCCATTACAATAAAGATTTGGAGGCTTCAGAAGGGAACAGAATAGAAGTATCAGGTTCCAAAGTGGACGAGAGCAACAGGCCTCAATGTTTTACTGATCTCCATCATTATGGAAACGCTTTGAGCATCTGGTGATAGGACACGTCAAAGCACACCTCCCAGAGATGCTGGACTCACTTCAATTCACCTATAGAAGGAACATTGCCTTTCCACTCCATCCTGGCCCCCCTGGAGAAGAATGATGCCTCATAACCCAGATTGGTGTTCATTGACTTCAGCTCGGCATTTAATATGATCATTCCCCAGCGGCTGGTGGAGAAGCCGCCCTCCCTGGAACTCGGCACCTCGACACCCTGTCTGTGACTGGAATCTGGACTCCCCAACAGAAGTCTGCCCGAGTCGGTAGCAGAACGCTGAGCTCCGTCATGCTGATCACTGGCACACCTCAGGGCCGTGTGCTCAGTCCTCTCCTTGTCACGCTACTGACCCCTGAATGGATTGCCAGATCTGGCTCCAACAGTGTCATCAAGTTTACAGATGACACAGCAGTCGTCAGCCTCATCAGCAACAATAATGAGTCACTCTACGGAGAAGAGGTGGAATGTCTCATGATATGGTGCGAGATTAACAACCTGAGACTCATCATGGACAAGGTGAAGAAGACGATCGTGGACTTCAGGTGGTCCAGGAATGACCACTCTCCATTACACATGAACAACTCTGTCGTGAAGGGAGTGGAGAGACCAAGCACCTTGGAGGCCATTTATCGTGGATACAGATTTCCTCACTTCCTGAGAAGTATGAAGTGGGAAGGGTTACCGGCCACTATCATGTCAATTTTCTACAGGAGCTCTATCAAGGGAATCCTGGCTGGCTGCAGCACCATGTGGGTACGGCTGCTGCAGAGAATTGGATCGGAGGTCAATCCACAGAACCATAAGAGCGGCAGAGGGGATCACTGGAGTCTCTCTGCTCCCCTTTCGACATGACCTATTGGGATTGTTGTCTGAAGAGGGCGCACAAAATCGTCAAGGACCCCCTTCCACCCTGCACACTGCTCCCATTGGGGAAGAGATGCAGGAGGATCAGAGCCAGCACCACCAGGCTGAGGAACAGCATCTTCCCACGGGCAGTGAGAGCGCTGACCAACCAAAGGAATCACTTACACTGGCGTCCCGAGACTTATATTCACGAAGCGATATTTATTTGTACAGATGAAATACTTGTCCAGCAGATGTATGTTTGTTATGTCTGGGTGTGGTCTGCATGTTTTGCACCGAGGACCAGAGAACGTGGATTGTGCCACCACAACTTGGATTTGAACTTGAGACTGTTGCCCACATTTGGGGGGGTGGGGTCATTGGCCCTGAGGAGAGATCGGACAAAGTCGATGGTTTTCTCTGGCACATCGGAGAGGAGGGATGAGGGGAGAGGGAGGGTGTGAGAGGGACTTGATGCTTTCCCTTTGAGTGTGAGGGCAGACTGACTCTGTTCAGCAGGGACTCTCTCACCGACACACTCCCTCCCCTACTAAACCAACCTCTAATATCTCAACCCAAACTTTATAGCAAAGTTAACCATTAACCAGAAATTCATCACCTTTCAAGCAAGGTTGATCAGCAATATTTTTTTCACGAATGACGTATTATCTGCATTGCCCAAGTGTGTCTATTTGCTTTTATTGGATGCTAAAGGTGAAAGCGACCAGTGCAGGTGAAAGGGAACTTTAGTTTGAGGTGATGCAACTTGGAAGAAAAAAACTAAAAGGCTGAGTACAGGGTTAATGGTCAGTTATTTAGGTGTGTGGATCAACAGAGAGACCTTGGGGTTCAAATCCCTCAAGGACGCTGCACAGGTTGATAGGATAGTTAAGGCCTATGGGACACTGGGCTTCACTAATAGGGTGGTTGAGTTCAGGAGTCGAGAAGTCACATTGCAACTCTACCAATCTCTAGTGAGCCCACACGGAGTATTGTATCCAGTTCTGGTTATAGGAAGGATGTGGAAGCTATTGAGAGGTGGCAGAGGAGATTTATCAGGAGTGGAAAACAAGTCTTACGAGGCAAGGTTAGCAGAGCTGGGATTTTTCTCTTTGGACCGTAGAAGGATGAGAGGAGACTTGATAGAGGTCTACAGGATGATGAGATGCAGAGATGGGGTGGACGGCCAGCACCTGTTTCCCAGGGCAGGAATGAGAAAAACCAGAGGACGTGTACACAAAGCGAAGTGGGGTGGGGGAGTTTAGGGGAGATATCAGGGGTAAGTTTTTTTACGCAGAGAGTTGTGGGGGCCTGGAATGCTTTGCTGGGGATGGTGGTGGAGGCTGAAACATTAAGGGCATTTAAGAGACTCTTAGACAGGCACATGGATGGAAGGAAAATAGAGGGTTGCGGGATAGGATGGGTTGAGTACTAGGGATTCATGGGTCAGCACAACATTGAGGGCCGGAGGGCCTGTAGTGTTCTAGTTGATGATTATACAGTCAGGACAAGGATGGAAACTGTTGAATTGCAGAGAGATGAAGGATGGAAACAGACCCTTCGGCCCATCTTGAGAGCACCAGCTACCGACCACTCATCCCACCAATACTCCATTTTCATTCTCTTCATGTTCCCATCAACTCTCCCCAGATTCAACCCCTCATTTCAACTTATGGAGGCCAATTGCCCCACTAACCAGCACAGCCGAACCCAGAGGAAGCGCAGAGGAATATGGAAACTCCACAACGGACGGGATTGAGCCCGGGATCTCTGGCGCAGTGAGGGGGGAGGGGCGGTTCTTCCAGCTTGTCCACTATGCTGCCCCTTAAGGAACCAATGGGGAAATAATGGTGCCAATGCATTTGTTCAGGGCAGGTCATGTTTCTCAGAAGAGAATCAGAATTAATTGTCGTGAACACGTCTTAAAATTCATAGTTTTGTGGCAGCATCACAGTCCAAATATTTCTATAAACCACATTTCAAAATGAATAAAATAGTGCAAGAAAAAAGGAAGGACTCTGTCTGTGGTTCTTTGTTCATTCAGGAACCTGATGGCAGTGGGGAAGAAGCCATCCTTGTGCCGTTGGGTGCTCGTCTTCAATCTCCTGTACCTTTTCCCCGATGGTAGCAGAGTGAAGAGGGCGTGGGCAGTCCTTGAGGACAGAGGCAGCTTTCTTAAGGCATCAGCTCTTGTCGATGTCCTCGATGGAGTGAAGCCTAGTGTCCATGATGTTGCAGGATGAGTTAACAACCCTCTGGAGTCTATTCTTGTCCTGCGTGTAGGTGCCTCTGTACCAGGCAGAGATGCAACTGGCCAGAATACTCCCCGCGGTCCACCTGTAGAAGGTTACAAGAGTCTTTGGTGATGTATCGAATCTCCTCAAGTACCTCACAAAGTACAGCTGCTGGCGAGCGTGATTGCATGGACATGGAGGCTCCAGGACAGATCCTCAGAGAGGGTGACACCCAGGAGTTTGTATCTCCAACTTGGTTGGGCGTGTTCGTGAACAGGCATCATGGCCTGATGAAGGTGATGTGGCGCCTACACGTTTTCAGATCCTCTCTTGGAATTATTTCCTTGAGTTGGCTGAAGCTTCCAACGTCTAGATCTGCCATGAGAAGGGTTGTGCACACATCAGAATGGGGTCATGGATTGAAAGGGTAAAATCTAGGACCCTCCCCCCCCCTGCCATGGCCTGAATCTTTGGGTGCGCCTTCTGTTGACCCATGGTACAGAATCTTTCCTGATGCTTCCATGGACCATCATGGCAGGGGGGGTGCCTCCAAATTTAAGGTTTTACGAGTCCGGAGGTCCTCAAAACCCAGCAGGAATAGATATTCACCACAACAAATGGTTACTTAAGCAAAAATTGCTTTTAATTATCTTTGAACGTGAAAATAGAATTAAACTTTAACATCTCTATTTACTTAACTAACCTAACTTAATCCCCTTCTAATTCTAAGGGCAGGTGTGTGTAAGTTCAGCAAAGTTCTTTGGCTCAAAGTCCAATCTCACTGGTTGCAGACAATTCTTGTACTTTGCACAGAAGTTAACATTAATAAAGTTCACCAGGCTTTGGTGGTTAACAGGTAAATGATTATCACTCAGAAAAGGTTCTTGTTGGTTTTCAGAGAGAGTTTTCTCAATGCAGGATATCCACAACTGATTCCTTTTTAATCAGCTACTCCAGTGTCTTGCCGACAAAACTCGCCCCCTTCAGGGTTCTCCAGATGATAACTTCTTTCTTTCAGGTCACCACAGAGTTCCTTTCTGTTTCACCTATTCCAGTCCTCTCCTTTGACCGGGGCACCTTCCAAAGCTTGCCAGGTTGTCCCTCTGGAACTGAAGTCTGTCTCTCTCTCTCTCTCTCTCTCTCTCTCTCTCTCTCTCTCACACCACCTCCTCTCTGTCTGCAAAGATCACATGACCTTCAAGACAGTAAATGCTCTTTTCCTGACAAAGCTGCTACTGCCTGTTGTTACATTTGTTGCCTTTTGCAAATAACAGTCCATCAAGAGTCTCTGAGCTAAAGCTCCTGCGAAAATTCGGTGTTTTGAAGTGTTTGTGTGTGACCTGCTCTAACAAACCTTTCCCAATTTATCACCCAAACACCTCTATATACTCTGTCATGGGTGCTACATAAATGCAGACTGTTGTTGACGTTAAGAGAAGAACTTTTCAAAAGGGAACCAAATGTGTTTGGAAATGATCTGCCTGGAAATGTCCCTTGACCTCAGGAAAGGAGGCGAGGCATTTTCTGGAAATCCGAGCGTTTGGGAATTCTGGGAACAATAAGCAACGTGATTGTCCCGACTTCCCCTTGCATTCCGCCCGTGGGAAAATGTTTGGTAGTTCTTGCTCCCCAGCGAGGGGGGGGGGGGCCTGTGCTCAGAGATAGAACCATGGACCATTTCCTTAAAAAACCACACAGGAATGCAGGAAGAACTCACCTTTGCCACAGCTTCTTTGTTCTTTTCCAATCTCTTTATTATATCGAACATGTATACAAGGGGAGAGCTACATTACATTCATGTGTTTACAAGTGTGTAAGAAAGAGAACGTATGTGTATTTAACAAATATATATTAACCATAAATTTCTTCTCCTCTTGCAAAACCAAAAGAAAAAAGAGAGAAAAAATAACTTTTACTACAAAATTCCCTCTAACTAACCTAAAAAGCAAGGGACTGGCCTGTCCACTCTAAAGTAGGAAAATAAAGGGTTTCCTGGTTCAAAACCAAATTTCTGTTAAGGAATGAGGAGAGAATCCAGCATAAAATTATGATTCTTATTGAATAAAATGGGCACCAAATTTGAAATGTCCAACTTCTGATTTCCTCTAAGCTTAACCATGACCATGACAGCTGGGAGTCACTGAAGTCAAGTCGGTGAGTTCGGATCCTTCTATGGAAGTTACAGGGCTTTTCCAGCCGATAATGTTGAAAACGCAATTATTCACTGTGCGGAGGCCATCTCTGCTGGCTGTGATTCCAAAAAACAGCTGCTAGTGGTATGTCGGAGCAAATAGAAATGATTTTGGGGGATAAATTGGGAAAAGTTTGTTGGAGTCGGTCACATATAAAAAACACTTTAAAACAGATCTTATTTGAAATACTGGAACTCTGCTAATGCCAGACGTTTTGGCTCCACAGCTTTTGCAAGAGCGTTGATAAGACTTCAGTAATGGATTGTTGTTTATAAAAGGCAACAGTTGAAAGATCTTGTTGGAACTGCAGATTGCCTGGAGCTGTTCTGAGAGGGTCATGTGATTTTGCAAGCAGAGAGAGTCAAACAGGCTTTCTCTCAGTGAGAGAGACACACACACACAGAAATCACTTCTACAGTGTTACAGCCAATAACAGCAGCTGGGACTGGAACAGAACAAGCTCGCAAGCTTGTGGAAAACCCCATTTGGAAGATAGGTTTGTAAGTGCTTTGTTCAGTCTGGTCAAAGCCCTTAAGGTTCATGCAAGAGGAGAGGACTTGGTTGTCTAATGTTTCATTTGGAATAAGAGAAACAAAAAAAGTACTCTGTGGTGATCTGAAAGAAAGAGGTTATCATCTGGAAAATCCTGAAGGGGCAAGTTTCGTCAGCAAGACACTGGAGTGGCTGATTGAAAAGGAATCAGTTGTGGATGACCTGGAGCAACAAATCTCTCTCTGTAAACCAACAAGAACCTTCCTGAGTGGTAACCATTTACCTTTCGAGCACCAAAGCCTGGTGAACTTCATACTTGTTAAATTCTGTGCACAGTATAAGAATTGCCTACAACCAGTGAACTTGGAGGAATGACAAGTAAGATTGGACTGTGAACCAAAAAAGTTTTCTGAACTTACACTCACTCATTACATACATGTGAAGTTAGAATTAGGGGATTAAGTTAGAATAGTTAAATTAAAGTTTGATTCTGTTTTCATGTTTAAAGATAATTAAATGCAACTTTTGTTTTAGTAACCATTTGTCTTGGTGAATATCGATTGCTGCTGGGTTTTGGGGGTCCTCTGGGCTCGTAACAGTAGATTTGGTTGTAATTCTAATCTGAGAACTTTGGTTCGGGTTTCAAAGGAACCTTTCCAGAAAGTACCTAGTTTTGAACGTGACCATAACAAACAAGATAAAGTGATGACCTCAAGGCTGCTTCGAGAGTCAGGAGTGCAAGGAAAAACACGCCGACAGCCAGTCAAAGATGCTGGGAGCTGCTGAGAAGGGCAGTCAGTGGCTCTGGATGACGAGAAAGGATCCCAGCTGGGCCCCCGAGTGAATGAATGGAATCTAGGGGGTGAGCCTGGGAACGCTGAACCCTCCAGAGGTGTCACTGAGGAAAGAGGACGCTCACCTGAGAACCCAGAAGATGCCACCGCTCACTTGGCCACCCCACAAATCTCAGGAGTGCAATAAGGGATATTAACGTCTCGTCTGACATAACATGCAGGAAGCGCAGAATCCTAAAAAAAAACACAACAAAATATTAAAAGTGATGCATACCTTGTTCACAGTGCGGAATCTCAGCTAAAAATGGCACCGCAATGTTTGTTGACTTTGATTAAGCCTCATTAGCGCACACGTGTTTAGAACAAGCATCACACGTGTTTAGAACAATTCTGAACAAGTTTTAAAATGTTCAGGAAGAAAATCTGTGCGGGCCAGCGGTCGTCCACAACCATCTGCACTAAGGAACAGCACAGGGGTTATAGGGGAGGGGTTACAAAGATGGGGAGGAGTGTTGTGACCAGAGGGGGTTACAGAGGTGGGGAGGGGTGTTGTGGCCAGAGGGGTTACAGAGTTGGGCAGGGGTGTTGTGGCCAGAAGGGTTACAGGGAGAGGTGGGGTGTGTAGCGACTAGAGGGATTAAAGGAATAGGGAGGGGTATTGTGGCCAGAGGGGTTACAGAGTTAGGGAGGGGTGTTATGGCCAGAGGGGGTTACAGAGGTGGGGAGGGGTATAGTGGTCAAAAGGGTTACAGGGAGAGATGGGGTGCGTTGCGACTAGAGGGATTAAAGGAATAGGGAGGGGTATAGTGGCCAGAGGGGTTACAGAGGTCAGGAGGGGATGTTGGGGTCCAGAGGGGATTTGTGACCAGAGGGGTTACAGCAGTAGGGAGAGGTGTAGGGATTCCCACTGACCCCGATTGGTCGAGGCTGTGGGCCTGGTGAGAATGAACGGCCACCTCTGACCTTGTGTCGATGCTCAGCTGGTGATTCCCCTGACAGGCCAGCCCTTCGAAACGCTGCCGATACTGACCCCTGCTACCGGTACCGTCATCTGCTCCATTATCTTCGGTGATCGGTTCGAATGTGACAACAAGAGGGTTCCTCAGACTGGTGAAGATGAACACGGAGATTCTGCAGCTCATGTCTTCAGTCCCCGTGCAGGTAAACCTCCAGTCGGGGTGGATGGTATCGTAACAAGAGACCATAGATCAGTGGTCACTCATGTTCCACTTTAAGTAATCCCTATGCCATGGGGGCTCTGTGTTTAGTAAGGGATTGCTTAAGGTGGGATGTGAGTGGGAAGGGAAGGTTGAGAACCACTGCTCTAGACCCATTTTTCACTGAAATATTTTGTTTTGGACAAATTGTCATTGGCCCATTTCCTTTGGAGTTATAAAACCATGCACATAACAAGTTAATGAGGGACCATTACAAAAGTGCTTTTCAAACTTTTTCTTCCCATTGACACACCACCTTAAGCAATCCCTTACTAATCACAGAGCACCGACAGCAGAGGGATTACCATGCGAACCATGCGAGACTCTCATTTGCACAAAACAATATTTATAGATTAAAATACTTGTCCTGCATGTGTATTGTGTGTCCGTACGGGTGTCAAGTCCGATTGTATGTCTGCATGTTTTGCACCGAGGACCGCAGAACACTGTTTCATCCGGTTGTATTCGTACAATCAGATGACAATAAACTTGACTTGATTTAACAGGAATCTGTTAACCATTTTAGATCAGGCTTCCACAGGAGGTGATTCAGGTGAAGGTTCCTTTATTATCACTACATTTAGAATGTAAGGTACATGAAAGGATAGGGAGGGTGCAGAGAAGATTTACTGAAATGTTGCCTGGATTGCAGTATCTAGAATACGGAGAAAGATTGAGTCGACTGGGTCTTTATTCATTGGAGTGTAGAAGCTTGAGGGGGGATTTGATAGAGGTATATAAAATTATGAGGGGGATAGATAGAGTAGATGTGAATAGACCCTTCCCCTTGAGGATAGGTGAGAGAGGAACGAGGAGTCATAAGTTAAGGGTTAGGGGCAAAAGTTCAGAAGTAAACTAAGAGGAAGCTTCTTCACTCAGAGTGGTGGCTGAGTGGAATGACCTTCTGGAAGAGGAGGCTGCAGCAGGGTCCATCTTGTAATTTAAGAGGAGGTTGGATGAGTGCATGGATATGAGGGGGTTGGAGGGTTATGGGCAGGAAGCGTGTAAGTGGGACTAGTGGAGTTTCACTTAAATCGGTGTGGACTAGAAGGACTGAGATGGCCTGTTTCTGTACTGTAACTGTTATAAGGAAGACAGAGGGTCACCACTTGGACCAGCACCCCTCACAGAAATTAGGCCCCAGCAAGGAATGAATTCGCTACCCCTGGTTTACAAGACCAGTGCTCTAACCACAGAGCTCTCAGGTATGATAACTGCCAGTTCTTCCACCCATAGCCTACTATAAATTAACCACATATCTCTATATACATTTTAAATTTAAATTTAATTTTAAATTTTAATAATTTAGATTTTTAAAGTTTAAATTAAAAAATGTAATTTAAATGTAGCTTTTAAACTTAGATCTTTGGCCCAATAACAGGGCATTTCAGCCCACGAACCCGTGCCACCCGATTGCACCCATGTTTCCCAATTGACCTAAGCCCCCAGAACATTTTGAACGGTGGTAGGAAACTGGATACCCCCCCACCCCGGGGAAAACCAACGCAATCACGGGGAAAATATCCAGATTCTTTACAGACAGCGCGGGATTTGAACCATCCCGATCGCTGGCGCTGTAAAGGTGTTGCGCTGACCACTGCGCTAATCAGGCTCCCCTTATATCAAGAGCTTGCGGAGGTTCGGTATGTCACCTAGCAAATTTCTACAGAGGTGTGGTGGAAAGTGTGCATCATGGTCTGGAATGGAAATACCCCTGATTGTCAAGCCCTCCAGAAGGTAGTGGACGCAGCCCAGGACATCACAGGCAAAACCCTCCCTACTATTGAGTCCATCTACAGGGAACGCTGTCGTGAGAGAGCAGCCGCAATCATCAGGGACCGTCATCACCCAGCACATGCTCTGTTCTCACTGCTGCCATCAAGAAAGGGGTCGAGGTACCACACCACTCACACCCACCAGGTTCAGGAACAGCTGCTACCCCTCCACCATCAGTGTCCTCAACAACAAACTCAATTAGGAACTCATTTAAGGACCCTTACTCGTGCACTTTATTGGTTTTCTTCTCTGTATTGCAAAGTCAGTTTGTTTACAGTTCTTTACAAGTGTATGTTATGCTGGTGCTAAATGCAGGCACCTCACACACCTCCTCCACCTTTCCCTCCGTGTTCAGAGTGGAAAATGGTAATTCTGCCTCGCCCACAGGAAAGAGGAATCTCAGGGTTGTACATTCTCTGACAATAAATCTGAAATCTGAACAAGTCCAAATACGTGGGATCTAACACCCCGCCCTCATCGAGCCACGATGCCATTTCGCTCACACAGTCCAACAAGCTGGTCAAACCTGACTTGCTTTGAACAAATGCATTTGTCCCATTGTTTCCCAACTGGTTCCTGCAAGTGTCTCAGCCAGAAGAAATTCCCCCTCAATGCGCCAGAGAACCCGGGTTCGATCCTGGCCTCAGGTGCTGTCATTGTGGAGTTTGCACATTCCCCTCCCCCCACCACTGCGTGGGCTCCCGTGTGGCATGGTGAGTTCATTGGCCACCATAAGATGCACTGAATTGTTGAATTCGGGGCGAGTTGATGGAAGCACGGAGGTAAAACAAATGGGATATTGATAGTGTTATGGGTCATATTATATTTTAATATGTTTTTAAAAGAGATAGATCGTGCGGGGTCAGTGTGGCCACTTCACAGACAGATACCTACACTTCACATCTCATTTAAAATGCAAAAGCTTTGCTGAAGCCAGACATTCAGGCACCAGGGGCTTTGCAAAAGACAATGGAACTGCTTTGGAAGGAACTTCAGAAGTAGGTGGAAATGGAGGAGTCTGTGCTGATAAAGATCTTTCAAAGATTGGGTTTGGAGCCCTGCAAGAAGTTTTGGTTTTTACAAGCAGCGAGAGAGAGAGAGAGAGAGAGAGAGAGAGAGAGAGAGAGAGAGAGAGAGGAAAGGCCAAATTGGATTTCTCTCAGATAGCCTAAAAGTTGAGATGTAAAGGCAGAGAAACTCTGCCAAAATGCATAATCACTATCTTTCTGAATGTGAGGCAGGCTCTGAGCCGCATATTCCATCCACTCTCAAAGAAGGATAGGCTCCGCAGCGCAGCCCTCCACCAATCTATCTGAACGTAGAGCCGCGCTAGGTGACTGTTTAGGGGTGGGCTGATGATGCCGTCAGCCTGTGACCCATCTCCCCACTCACCCCTCTCCCTCCTAGTCAGGGGCAGCTGGGGCAGTCGGGGCAGCGGGAGCTATCAGCAGGGACCATTGGGGCAGCGGGAGCTGTCAGCAGTGGTTGGCGGAGCACCATGGACCATCGGGGAAGCAGGGACTGTTGGGGCAGCAGGGACCTTTGTGGCAGCGGGGTCCATCTTGGCAGCTGGAGCTGTCAGCGGGGATCCGCGGGGTAGCAGGGACCATCAGGGCAGGAGGGGCAGCGGGAGCCATCAGGGGGCGGCCAGTGCAGGCTGGGAAAGCCTCGGCTGCTCTCTGCAGCTCAAAACGAGGCCAAGCAATGGCTGTCTTCCCCACCCTATAATCCCCCACACAGCTGAAACAGTTGTGGGAACCATAGAGCAGTTTCAGCTGCGTGGGGGAATCATGGGTAGGGAAGACGGCCATTGCTCTGCCGTATACTGATGACGGGTGGCGCTACAGCACCAGTTTCCCCACCTCTGTGCTACAAGGTGCCTCTGGATATGAATAGGATGCTGGAGCAGCCTTTTAGAGCTGCTGTCTGAAAGGTAACTTCTCATTTTCCCATCCGCTCCGTAGCCGGTCTCAAGGCAGAGACCTGATGTGAAATGGCGTAGTGAGAGAGAGAAGTTAGTTCTACAGTAGCTTTTGGAGGCTGCAACATGGCGAGCTGGTAGGCTTGTTGAAAGCCCCATTTTGAAGACATATTGTGAATTCTGAGTTCAGCCTGTTCAAAACCCTCATGGTCCTTACAAGAGGAAAAGGACTGGCTAGAGTGTTTCTCCTGAAATAAGGGGAAACAAGAGGAACTCTGTGGTGATCTAGAAGAAGAGGTTATCATTTGGAAAACCCATGATGGGGCAAGTTTCTTCATCAAGACACTGAAGTGGCTGATTGGAAGGAATAATTTTGTGTCTAACAAGTAACAAGTCTCTCTCTGCAACCAATGAGAAGTTTCCTGAGCAGTAACCAATTAACTTTAAGCACCAGAGCCAGGTGAAAATTCATAAATGTTAAATTCTATACACAGTATAAGAATTGCCCGATACCTGTGAACTTGGAGAAGTGAGATTGGACTATGAATTAAAGAACTTTCCTGAACATATCCACATTACATACATGTGCGCTTAGAATTAGAAGGGGGTTAAGTTAAGTTAATAGTAATAAGTTAAGGTTTGATCCTGTTTTTATGTTTAAAGAAAATTAAAAGCAACTTTTGTTTAAGTAACCACTTGTCTTAGTGAATTTCTATTGGTGCTGGGTTTTGGGGTCCTCTGGGCTCGTAACATTAAGATCATTGTAATAAGTCGTCAGAGTATGGTGCTGCCCTGACTGGCCAAAGGGCCTGTTTAAGTCCTGTATCTCTCTATAATTCGACAGCATTTAGAAATTTCCCTCATTTGACCTCCAGTTTTTTCTCCCACTCTATGGGCCTAATCCCTTTCCGTACAATTTCCAACCCTTTCACCTACACAGGTTTGGGTGGTTTCACCTTCGTTAACTGATAAATCATTTATACTCCCTGTGGAAATGCAGATAACTATGGAAAATAGATTAAACAGTCCTGCAAAACAGATTATCTGAACAGCTCAACAACCGTTTCTGGTTAATTGTTAACCGGTGAAAATGTTGTGATTGTGTAAGTTGAGTTTGATGTGGCAGGGAATGTTTGTGTGAAGGGTGACAGAGTCTGGTGACTTCACCTTTACACAGAGATGCTCAGAATTTTTTAAAAATATAAATTTAGATGTACTGCACAGCAACAGGCCCTTTCAGCCCGTGAAGAATAGGATTGAAAGAGCGCAGAGAAGATTTACTAGGATGCTGCCCGAACTTCAGGAACTGAATTACAGGGAAAAGGTTAAACAGGTTAGGATTTAATTCCCTGGAGCATCGAAGTATGAGGGGAGATTTGATAGAGGTATTTAAAATTACGAGGGGGATTGACAGAGTAAATGATTTTTTTCGACTAAGGGTTGGTGAGATACACACCAGATGACATTGGTTAAGGGTGAAACGGGAAAAGTTTAGGAGGAACATGAGGGGGACCTTCTTCACACAGAAAGGGGTGGGAGTGTGGAATGAGCTGCCAGCTGAAGAGGTGAATGTGGGTTCAATTTTAACATTTAGGAAGAATTTGGACAGGTACATGGATAGGCGATGTTTGGATTGGATGCAGATCAGTGGGTCTAGGCAAAAAAAATGGTTCAGCACAGACTAGAATGGCCGAAGGGGTCTGTTTCTGCTGTAAACAAACTGACAATAAATCTGAAATCTGAACTGCAGAGTGCCCAATTGACCTAATATGGTGATATGTATATATGTACATACTGTTGCTGCTCTGTGTATAAGTGGCTGGCCCGCCCATTGATGACTCGACCCCATGTAACCCCTCCTCCTATGACCTGGCCATAAAGGTCGACCTCCCTGCCCCCTTCATTCTTTCGAGCACATGGAGTTGGTCCAGCTGAAATCGAATGTGTATTAAAGCTTATTGTTCCTCACTCAGTCTTTGGAGTAATTGGTAGAGCAGATCAGTTTAATATACATTAGTTTTCTACATGGGATGAACAAGCTGCTGAGAGTGGACTGCCTCAAAATCGATCCACAGACGGCCAGAGCTGCCGAACAGTACGAGCAGTGGATCGCCTGCTTCACAAATGTTCTCGAAGTCGCAGCAGGCCTGGTGGACTCAGACGAGAAGCAACTCAAGGTCCTGCAAGTTAGAGTTGGCCACCGGGCATACCTGGTGATCCAGAGCTGCACGACCTACCCAGAGACCATGGCTGAGCTCCGCAATCTCTACTGACCCAGAGTGAACGAAATGTACCCATGGTATTGACTGGTCTCGAGGAGACAGCAACCCGGTGAGTCCACGGATGAGTTCCTCTGAGCGCTGTATGACCTGGGGAGGGACTGCTGGGGCCCTGCTACAGCCCCCGTGCCCATAGCCCAGTGTGCAGAGGAGCTGGTCCGAGATGCCTGCGTGGCTGGAGTGAGGTCTGACTACATTTGTCAGTAACTGCTAGAGGAGGACAAGCTGCCCCTGAAGAGAGCCTTCCAGGTTGCCAGGACCCTTGACTCGGCCCAGCGCGACACCAACGAGATCGCCTGTAAGAGCAGGGCCTCCACATGTGGACTATTGGCGCCGCCATGTTGGGAGCTGGCATCATAGATGACCTCCGTGATAGCAAGCCATGATCCCGGTGCCACCGCCGAGATCGAACACCCGAGATGCCACTACTACAGCCAGCAGAAGCACCCCTGATGACTAAGGAGGTGATCTGTTTGGGATGCGGGAAGAAGGGACATTACCAGCATGTCTGTAAGTCCAAACCCTCTTAAGCGAGCAGCGCGACACTGATGTCACGTCTGGCCCAAACAGCTTGACTGGGTGCTCGCCTCAGGAGTCACCATCTTACCTAGCATCTCTTCCACCCTCCTGGATGACGTCACCTCCGCCTTCCATCACCCAGATGATGTCACTTGCTCCTCTTTCCTCCGATGCGACAATGTGCTCAACATGGAGGCCGCCATCTTACCAGTCGGGCCTCCCCTCTGACAGCGACAATGGCCCAATCCTGGCCTCCATAACTCTGAACCAGGGCAGCCCTCATCGGATCGCCCACTCAATGATGGAGATTGAGGTAAACGGAAAAAGGACAACTGCCTGTTTGACAGAGAACTTTATTCATCTGGACACTGCCCAGAAACTCTCCCTCTCTGTCAGACCCACAAGCGGCATCATCACTAGGGCCACAAAGGACCAATCCACTGAGATCTGGGGGTATTGTGATGGAATATTTGGAGATGTTTTTGGGAGATAAATTGGTAAAATTAGAGTAGGTTACATATATACACACACTTTAAAACAGATCTTATTTGAAATACTGAAGAATTCATATTCAGTGACTTTACAGAAACTATGGAGAATGCTATGCACATTTCACAAGTATGTGCTAATTGAAATGATGTCATAAAATGAATAGACCATTGTCTTGGAAGAGTCAGGTTGTCTGTGTTTTTGCAAGACTTTTGACCTCTCTGCAAAGTGCTTACTCAAAGGTCATTGAAAGGTTTGTTTACCTAAAACAACAGATGAGAGCAGAAGACTAACTCCTATTGTTTGCTGGAGAAGGTGGGGGGTTTTGCAAGTGAGAGAGAGAAGGTCATGTGGCTGGCAGTTGAAATCTCAGAGAGAGGGAGAGACTGAACAGTGTCAACTAGAAGCTTGTTTGGAACTGAAACAGAAGCTCCAGAGTGGCGGATGGCTGGAAGTGCTATCTGTCTGATGTTTCTCTTGGAATAAGTGGAACAGAAAGGAATGGTGTGCTAGCTTGAAAGAAAGAGGTTATCATCTGGAGAACCCTGATGGGGCAAGTTTCACCAGAAAGACATTGAGGTGACTAATGGCGGTACCTCAGTGTGGAAATCCTGGAAAAACACATCTCTCTCTGCGAACCTACAAGAACTTTCCTGAGCAGTAAACATTTACCTTTTGAGCAGCAAAGCCTGGTGAACTTTGTACATGTAAATTCTGTGCACAGTATAAGAATTGCCTGCAACCAGTGAACTTGGAGGAATGAGAAGTGAGATTGGACTATGAATCAAAGAACTTTTTTTAAATTTACACACACATTACATACACATGCGCTTAGAATTAGAAGGGGGTTAAGTTGAGTAGTTAAATTAATAGTGATAAGTTAAAGTTTGATTCTGTTTTCATGTTTAAGATAATTAAAAACAACTTTTGTTTAAGTAACTATTTGTGGTGGTGAATATCTATTACTGCTGGATTTTGGGGTCCTTTGGGCTCGTAACAGTACTGTGTAGCGTCGTTAACAGTGAGGTGAATACTATGGTAACTTTCATTTACTTGTGATGCCACAGTTCTGTGTGCCGATACTCCTGGGCCTTGACTTCTAGAGCCAGTTTAGTAGTGTGACGAAGGCGTTCAACCTCCCATAATGGTACACATCCCCCGACTCGCAACCCCTTCCCCCCGGCAGCCGGCCCCCGCCTGCAGCCTCTCCACCCTCTGCACATCCACTCCGTCACTATTCGAGAACCTGATCCCAGACTGCCAGCCATCACAACGAAAAGCAGGCCCTTTAGCGCCGAGGAGTGGGCATTTATAAAGTCAAAAGTGCAGCGACTCCGGGCGGAGTGGATCATAGCCCCCAGTTCGAGCCCGTGGCGAACCCAGTTCGAGGTGGTCAGGGGCAGGAGCAAACCCCACATGGTGATAGGTTACAGCCAAATGGTCAACCGCTTCACCCAGCTAGATGCTTACCCCCTCCACTGAAATGCAGATATGGTCAATAAAATAGCTCAGTACAAGGTGTACTCTACGAATAACCTGAAATTGGCGTGCTGCCAATTTCCCCTTCGCCCAGGGGGCTGCCTTCGAAGAGGATGGCAGACCCTATCACATCCTCAGGGTGCCCTTTGGAGTTACCAACTGGGTCTCAGTGTTCCAAAGGGAGATAGTAGACAGACATAAACCGACAGAGACCTTCCCCTACCTTGACAATGTCACCATCTGTGGCCACGACCAGCAGGACCACGACGCAAATCTGGGAAAATTCCTCCACACAGCCAAGGCCCTGAATCTGACATAACAAGGAGAAGTGTGTGTTTAGTACCACTCCTTGGCTGCGTCGTGGCACATGATGTCATTGCCCCCGACCCCGACCGCATGTGTCCCCTTATGGAGATCCCCACAAGGTGCTGAAACGGTGCCTGCGGTTCTTTTCTTACTATGCCCGAGGGTGCCCAACTATGCCGATAAAGCTTACCCCTTAGTAAGGTCCACAAGCTTTCCCTTAGCAGTAGAAGCCCGGGCTGCATTCAACCGAATCAAAGGAGACATTACTAAAGCCATGATACATGCCGTTGTCAAATCTATCCCATTCCAGGTGGAAAGTGATGCCTCCAACTTCACGCTGACCACCACTCTCAACCAGGCGGGCAGGCCAGTCGCATTTTTTCCCCCGCACCCTCCACGGCCCCGAGACAAAGCATTCCTCAGTCGACAAGGAGGCACAGGTGATCGTTGAAGCCGAGCGCCACTGGCATCACTACCTGGTGTCGGACTCTGGCTTTACCTTACTCTTAATTTAGTCTATGTGTAGTCTGAGTCCAGCGTGTTCTTTGAATGAAGTGATAGGAGAAGGTATTCGGTTCAACAGTCAATTTATTACACAGCACAAGAATAAAACTTAACAGAGCTCTGGGTCACTCATTAGTTCATAGGTCACCTGCACAGTGAGCTACTCCCCAAGACTGACCCCTATTGTCCAGTTGGTTCAGTTTATATAGGTCAACCTTATCATACAGAACAAAAGTTGGCTTCCTTTGCTAGATTTCATTATCATACAGAACAAAAGTTGTCTTCCTTTGCTAGATCTTTTTGCATAAGGGTTATCACAAGTCATCTCCTGTTTTGCAGATATCTGGGGTGTAGCACTCCCATCTTAATCCTCCAGGCCAGACTATCCTGTTGTGTTGATCAGAAATTAATTCATCCCCAGATATTTCTAATCACCATTCTGTTCTTGTCTGGCCAATTTCTGCTGTTCTCTTTAACACCTCCTCATGCCTTAATCTTCCTCCTAGACTGGTTTTCCATTCCCTTTGTTTCTTGCAGGCCATTCTTTGTTCTGGTCTGGCCTGTGTCTCCTGTGCTACTCACCACCTCCTTCAGTTTGAGCATTCCTCCTAAATCGTTTTATGCATTTCCTCTCCCTGTATTTTGGAGCAGACAATTTTGCTCAGCCAACTTTGCTCCATACTGTGATTGCCACTTAATCACATTCCTTTTTCCCTGAACCATGCAGTAAATATACACTCATTAATTAATCATTTATTTCATACTGTTTTAACCCCTAGATTCCAACAGTCCCCCTTTTGGTCTCATGAAAATGAGACCAACCACCAGTTAACTTATGGGACCAAGACCTCAGGAGTTTTTGCAAGGACCGGCATCTCCGACCCCTTGTTAAACTTAACCTCGCAAACTTGGCCATTATGAACACACTTCAGTTCAGTGGGGGCCCCAACACAGTGTTCAGGAACGTCAGTCCAATCCGCAAAGTACTGTTTCGGTTCATTATGGGCCTCCCAGGCTGATCATAAACACTTTGTACAGTTGTTTCCTTCTCCAGATGCTTCAAGGGCTAGGAACAACATCACCCATAGTCCCACATAGTAATCATCTCAGCTCCCTTCATTGTTTTGATGCCAATAAATTGATTATGCCGTCAACCACTGATACACAGTCACCGTAGTCCAATAGTCTCTTTAAAAAGGGACGTTAAGTGTTCTTAGTCCGTGGTTGCTTCACAGGTTCTCAGTCACCTCCGTTCGAATCTGTTCCAATGTCCGTGTCGGTGGGTCCGTTGCTGCACACTGACTCCAATGATACCATGTCTCGCCTTTTCCTTGTAGTCGAACCGCGTGGGACGTCCTCTCCACCACTCTGTAGGGTCCTGTCCACCTGGGCTCCGACCACTTTCTTTTGATGACCTTTAGCAGAACCCACTCCGCGACTGAAGGTATCGGTGTTTCCCCTTCTCTGTTGGGACTTGTGACCTGTTGTGAAAAATCTGACACCAGAGCCGTTAGTTTTTCATAATAAAGCTTGCATCCCATTGAGCTTACCTCATTCTTCGTAGTCTGAATTCCGGCTCCCGGTCCTGGAAACTGGTGCCCTGTTTGTAGTTCATATGGAGTAAATCCTGTCACAGAACTTACCGAACTCCTTATTGACATTAATGCCAGGGGCAACGCATCCACCCAATTTAGTTTGGTCCGTGCCTGTACTTTCCCGATCTTACCTTTTATTGTTTGGTTCATCCTCTCCACTTTCCCTTGGGATTGCGGATGGTACACCGTTCCAAAGGCATGTTTCAATCCCAATATTGCTTCTACCTCCTGTAGATCGTTATTCTTAAAATGACTTCCATTATCGGACCTAATTTTTCTAGGAAATCCGTGTGTCGGAATATACTGGTTGATCAGGAATTTACATACCGTCCTTGCATCTTCTCTTTTTGGCAGGGATTGCCTCCGGCCACCCTGTGAACACATCTACTGCTACTAAGAGGTATCGATAGCCACTTACCCTCTCAATCATGTCCGTATAATCAAGTACGATTTCCTGCCCTGGTAACTTAGGTAACGGGAACTGTCCTTCATGTGGCTTTACAGTCGCCTTGACATTGAAAGTTATACATACCTCACACTCTCTAATATTGTTCTCCACCATCGCCGGCAGGAAGGGGTGCCACCAATGTATCAAGTACCTTATCAATTGCTTCTTTCCACAGTGTGTTAGACCATGCGCCTCCTCGAGGAGGGGTTTCATGAGTCCAGATGGTAAAACTGGCCTCCCGTCTATCGATCTCCATAGTCCTTGATCCTTGGTTGCCCCCCTTTCCTCCCATACCATCCTTTCCTGAGGTGATGCCTTTGCTTGTTCCTGTACTATTACTTCTACCCTACACGGTGGTAATAAGTCATGTGCTGTTCTGTCTGTCTGTATCATAATAAACTGAGGGCCGTATCCTGCTGCCCTTTTAGTGGCCATGTCCGCTTCCTGATTTCCCCGAGCCACCATCGTATCTGTTCTATCATGTCCTTTACATTTAAGAACTGCTAATGCCCTTGGTTTCAGGAGGGCCTCAGCCAGTTTCCTAACATCCTTCTCGTGTTTAATTGGGGTCCTTGCTGCTGTTAAAAACCCACTTCTAATCCATTGACTAAGTTCAACCTGTATTGTCCCTACCACATATGCCGAGTCTGTATATATATTGATCTCCTTCCCTTCTGCCCATTCTAATGCTGCTATCATTCCCTGTAGTTCTGCGAGTTGTGCTGACTCCTTTCCTCTCACTGTCCCTGTAATGATTTCTTCAAATCCTCCTGTAGTTTTTCGTACCACCGCATAGGCAGCTTTCAATCCATCTGTGGGGTGTCTGTAACAGCACCCATCTGTAAACAAGGTTTCATCTGGTTCTCTTAAGGGTGTAGCCTGTAAGTCAGATCTTATTTTAATATCCTTCACTACCCTCTTCTCACAACAGTGTGGTTCTCCCTCTCCCATATTGTCTGCCATGTTAATGCCTTCATGGGTAAATGTAACATTTGGAGCATTCAGGATCTTTTCTAGTCTCGTCTGCCTTAGTGAAGTCATTGTAAATGCTGTCAAGCTCACAAGTGCTACAATGCTATGTGTTGTTAATACCATCAGGCCATGTCCCATTACTATGTGTGCCACCTTTTGTAAAATCTTTGCTACTCCCGCTGCATGTCTCGTACATGGTGGGTGTCTGTCTTCCGTTGGGTCTAGTGTGATACTCACATACATGAGCACACATCTTCCACCCCCTTTTTTCTGAAAAAGAACACCATCAATTGTGTGTGCTTTTTCAGAAACATCCAAAAAGAAAGGTAGTTTATAATTTGGAATCGCCAAATCTATAGTTGTTGTAAGAGCTTGCTTCAATAGAGTAAAACTCATCTCAGCCTGTGCAGTCCAATCAAGTGTAGCTCCCAGATTCCTCATCCCCTGCTCATTCACCAAAGTTCGCAGTGGATGTGTCAACTCACCATACGATGGGATACACTGCCTACGATAACCTGACAAACCCAAAAATGAAAGCATCTCTTTTACTGTCTTTGGTTTTGTATGATGTAGTATCGCTGTTCGATGTGCAGGGGAAATCCCTGTGCCTTTCGCTGAGACCATTCTCCCTAAAAAGGTGACCACCTGCCTGCAGCATTGCAGCTTTGAGCGAGAGACTTTAAAGCCTGCCTTGAACAGCTGCACTAGCAGGAGACAGGTGGCCTCCAAACAGGAAGTATGATCAGGTGCTGCTAATAGGATGTCATCTACATACTGGATCAGAACTACCCCACCTGGCAGTGCTAGCCCCCCACAGCTGTTCTTTCAACACCTGATTGAAAATCCCTGGAGATAAAATAAAGCCCTGCGGAAGCCTAGTATACCGCAACTTTCTACCTCTATACGTGAACGAAAACACATCTCTTAATGGTTCTGCCAGCGGCAAGCAAAAGAAAGCATTCGCTAAATCTATGCAAGAGAACCACTTGTGGTTGGGGGTTAAAGCAGTCATGGCAGTATAAGGGTTTGGTACTGGAACTGTGGGTGTTCTCACAATACCATTGATGCGCCTTAAGTCATGGGCCATCCGATATTTGCCCGTGTCTTGTTTAGGAACAGGTAAAATGGGTGTATTCCAACTAGAACGCGAATGTTCCAACACCCCTGAATACATAAGGCCATCAATGGTCTCTGCCAAACCTTCCTCAGCTTCAGGTTTGTGGGGATACTGCATCTGCCAAATAGGGGTGTAATCTGACAGTTCGAAGGTTATGGGATCAACCTGCTGACAAAAACCCACATCTGCTGCTCCCACTGACCACAGGTTCTCAGGGAGAGAATCTAGCATAGGGGCCGAGTCGGGGTGATCCATCTTCTCTCTACCATGAAAGCGTTCAATCTGTCTATGCTCAAGGAGGACTTGATCATATGTTGGAGACAAAATTTTGTATGCCTGACCAGATGAGGAGAACTGCACTGTCGGTATTTGGGTGTCAGACCAGTCACTAAGGGACCTCAAGTTCCGACACATCGGTCCCAAATCTTTTGCCTGATGAGTAGTGCCAATTGCAAGGGTGACATGAGGAATGGCCTCACCTGCCATCTCATACCATTCCAGCTGTTCAGATGTCAGTGCCACCGCAGCGGCCACTCCCTCCTTTCCTACCACTATGTAGTCCGAATTAATTTCCCATAGCATGCCCTCTACCTCTTCATAAAAGGCATGCTGATACATTTCATCCCCTTCCCTATCGTAAAAGAGGGTCATATGGGGAGGGTCCGAGGGAGGGGTATACGGGTGTAACGTCTGGATCCACGGCTTCCATTGATTATAAAGCTTTATCAGCCCTCCCTTCTGTGGGTCCTCTGGTTCCAACAGCCCCCAGTAAATGTCAGCCCATTGTCCCTCAGACGCGGATCCTCCAGCTGCCGCCAACAACATCTGAGAACCGGAATGCAGTGTAGTTAATGAACAGTTCATAGAATATCCATTTGGAAAGGTGACCTCTATTCCGCTGGGTCCACAAAGGATCGATGCTCCGCACTTGACCAACAGGTCTCTGCCCAAGAGATTGGTAGGGCACCTGGCTGACAAAATGTATTGATGAGTAAAAGTCTGTCCCGCCACAGAAGTGACTAGTGGTGTAGAAAACGGCAGATTTTCTGGTGTACCCGAGAACCCTATCAGCTGGACGCTAGAGGATGATGTTTTATCTTGAAATTCAGTGCCAGTGAGTTTTGAAAATCTGGCTCCCGTATCCACTAAAAAGGATACTTCCATGTCCATTACTTTAATCTGCAGGAAAGGGTCTGCCAACCTAGCCTGCTCGTGGGTGCTCGGGCTCCGTCACTGTGGGCAATATTGCTCCTCCTCTGTCAGCAAAGGGAATTGTCTCTTCGGAGCTAGAGCCGCATAGGGTGCCTGATGTACTGGGGGTGGCACTGACGATTTCTGGGGCTGGATCCAATGCTCATTTTGTGGTGGTCCATATCCCCTTCCCCCAGTGTCCCGAGGATCCCAAGCTAGGGGGCAGTCTCTCTTCCAGTGTCCTGGCTGACCGCATACAAAACATACGGCTGGTTGCATTCGTGGAGCACCCCGACCTCTCCCTCTTACTCGGAATCCCCCCATTGGACCTCCCATTCTGGCCACATAGGTGGGACCCGGTGCCCAATTTGGGGCCGGGTGCCAACTCATATTATTCCCTTGTGGTGGCTGCGGTGGCTGCTGAATCATCTGGTTCGCACCCTTTGAGGGATTCTTTTTTGCCTCATTTGCCTTTTTCCTAGCCTCGTCCAATTGAAGTTTAAGGAGTTGCACTTGTGCCGACTCCGTAGTTTGTTTGTCCTCCTTTTGCTTAGCCCTGTAACGTTTCATGTGATGGGTCAAATGTTTTTCCCATTGCTCACTCGAGCAGCCAGGAATATCAAGGTTATTCTCTAACGCTTCCCTAACTACAGCTGGCAGTCCACTCGTTACTGCAGCCCTAAAGAGTGTAGTCTGCAAGGGATCTGTGGCTGGGTGTACTCCTGCTTTGTCTGTCCAACTCTCCTTACACTGACTCAAAAAGGTTGAGATCGCCTCATCCTCTGACTCCTTTTGTCTATTGTGAGGAGTGGGGGTGGAGTGATCCTCTGACATTCCTACCGAGAAGGCATTCTCAAGTGTCTGTTCTTGCTCTCTCTCATTTGTTTTTTCCAGTCGCATACTAGTTTCCCTCACTTTACATACACCATTCTGTATTTCCTTTGTTAACTCCTTCATTTCCTCCACCCTTTCCTGCATAATTCTCTTAAGTCTCTCCTTCGCCTCCTGGAGTTCGTGACCTGCTAATTCAGTGACATTCACTATTCCCTCATTTATCTGCATCACTGACATCTGGGGAATAGGATAAGGTGGTGGCAATGTCTCTGGTAACTTTGGATATAGCGGGGCTGACGGCTTAACCTCCCCCGTATTCTCCTTAGTGATATGGGATCCCTTTTTAATATCATGTTGAAGGTTCGCTTCCACAGCCATGCAAGCCAATGTCATATTGTGTAAATCTGCCCTTCTTTGTTCCTTCACTTCTCTCTGTTGTTTAAGCCTTCTTCTATTCCATATAGATCCTTGTCCCTTTGCCTCATGTTCCTGTACCTCCTTGGCTGCTTCCCTCTCTGCTTCTCCTAAATACAGTACCAGCCGGATTTTTTCAAACCCTCGTGGTACCTTCCCCTGACTCTGCAGCTATTTCCATATCTGTTCGTACCGTGCCATAGCCTGTACCTCCTCTCCCTTCGGTAATCCTCCCAGTAATTGATTCCTTGTTTTCTCCCACTGTCGGTTTACAGATGGGGGAACCCCTCTGTCTCCCCCGAGCTCTTGCCCTACATCCCTATTTACTCCTTCCATCTCCGTTCTGATCTTTAACCCTTTAGACTTCGTACTTCACTGGGTCTCTCCCCTGGTAGGATTTTGACACCCTGCAATATACTTCGTCCCTTCCCACGTTATTATGAACACCAGCGGCACACTACACACGATCCTTAAACAAATACTTATTATAAACTATTATGATACACTAGACGATTCCTAAACAGATACTTATCCACTATAGAAACAAATAACTATAAAACAATACACCTTATACAGATACTGATTATCCACTACTATGGTATACGATCCTTAATCAAATACTTATTACACACTATAAAAACAAATAACCATCACAATGCACCTTATACAGATACTTATACACTACTATGGTACACGATCCTTAATCAAATACTTATTACACACTATAGAAGCAAATAACCATCACCATACACCTTATTCTAATTGGCCAAGTGTCTAAAGCTATCTCTCGAGATCGCTACGAGGGGACTCCAACCCCGTTCTACTAGGAGGACTCCAACCCCCTTTCTACTAGGAGGACTCCAACCCCCTTTTTACTACAGGGGACTCCAACCCCGTTCTACTAGGAGGACTCCAACCCCCTTCTACTACAGGGGACTCCAACCCTGTTCTACTACAGGGGACTCCAACCCCGTTCTACTAGGGGGACTCCAACCCCCTTTTGTTTTATTCTTTGGCTTTAACGAGGGCTTTTGCAGAGTAGTGACAGCACACAATTTATCTTTGCCAATAGCAGAACTTCGTTAAAACAGGCATCTGCTTACCTCCCTTTGTAGGATGGTCACTTGTTGTTATCACCACACCACAATCGACCGGTGTTTCGTATCTTTTTCTTCCGTCACTTCTCCATCTTCATCACGTCGGGGTCACCAAATTGTCGGACTCTGGCTTTACCTTACTCTTAATTTAGTCTATGTGTAGTCTGAGTCCAGCGTGTTCTTTGAATGAAGTGATAGGAGAAGGTATTCGGTTCAACAGTCAATTTATTACACAGCACAAGAATAAAACTTAACAGAGCTCTGGGTCACTCATTAGTTCATAGGTCACCTGCACAGTGAGCTACTCCCCAAGACTGACCCCTATTGTCCAGTTGGTTCAGTTTATATAGGTCAACCTTATCATACAGAACAAAAGTTGGCTTCCTTTGCTAGATTTCATTATCATACAGAACAAAAGTTGTCTTCCTTTGCTAGATCTTTTTGCATAAGGGTTATCACAAGTCATCTCCTGTTTTGCAGATATCTGGGGTGTAGCACTCCCATCTTAATCCTCCAGGCCAGACTATCCTGTTGTGTTGATCAGAAATTAATTCATCCCCAGATATTTCTAATCACCATTCTGTTCTTGTCTGGCCAATTTCTGCTGTTCTCTTTAACACCTCCTCATGCCTTAATCTTCCTCCTAGACTGGTTTTCCATTCCCTTTGTTTCTTGCAGGCCATTCTTTGTTCTGGTCTGGCCTGTGTCTCCTGTGCTACTCACCACCTCCTTCAGTTTGAGCATTCCTCCTAAATCGTTTTATGCATTTCCTCTCCCTGTATTTTGGAGCAGACAATTTTGCTCAGCCAACTTTGCTCCATACTGTGATTGCCACTTAATCACATTCCTTTTTCCCTGAACCATGCAGTAAATATACACTCATTAATTAATCATTTATTTCATACTGTTTTAACCCCTAGATTCCAACACTGGCCAGGAAAAGATTTAGCCTCCTGACGGTCCAACGGGCCGCGACTTTCATGTTTAACACAAAACTGTGGGGTAAAATCAAGAATGATAAAATCCTGAGGTGGAAAATCAAACTCTCCACCTATAACTATGTGAGAGATAAGTAAAACTGATATAAAAATATGAGGAAACTAGTATGGATATATGTGTAATGAATAAAGCCAGTATGAATAGGATAAGAATAGATATTAGAATGTAAAGTTAGTCTGAATCTGAATAAGATAAGGGTCTTCTAGCCTTAGACAGAATTAGCAAGTTCTGCATATAAGAAATGTAGCCCTGAGAGTTGGGAAGGTGTGAATAAGGACAAAGGCAGGTTTGTGAATAAGGACAATAAGGACAATGACATGATGGGACACCGACAGGATACCCCCTGGTCCTCCAAGTTCACAGAAACAGCACGTAGGCAGACAGGATTGCCTAATCCCAAACTCATCCAGGGGGCAGAAGAATGTAAGGGGGAGGGTATTCTGATACTGAAATCCACTGTATAAAAGTTGGGTGAGCCCCAGTGTATGTGTGTATTCCCAGGGCAAGGGGAAGCACCCAACTTTGCATTGTTGTTATAATAAATGTTCTTTGTTCTCAATTTTTGTCTCGAGCAATTTCTGTTAAGGTACATCTATTTCTAACAAGGGGGAGGGTATTTCTATACTGAAATCAACTGTATAAAAGTTGGGTGAGCCCCAGTGTGTGTGTGTATTCCCAGGGTAAGGGGAAAGCACCCAACTTTGCATTGTTGTAAAATAAATGTTCTTTGTTCTCAATTTTTGTCTCGAGCAATTTCTGTGAAGGTACTTCTGTTTCTCACAACTACAATATCCTGTACCAGCCAGAACTCAACATTCCCCCGGATGCCCTATCCCGGGGGACGTGCACCAGCACGCATCTCGACCACCTCCAGTCCCTCCATGATGACCTCTGCCACCCCAGAGTCACGAGGTTGATCCACTTCAGGAAAGCCCAGAACCTCCCGTACTCCATTGAAGACGTCGGGTCCCTGACCAGTCACTGTCGGGTCTGCGTGGAATGTAAACTGCAGATCTTCAGGCCCGACACAGCACACCATATTAAGGCCACGCGTCTCTTCGATCGACTGAGCGTCGATTTCAAGGGAGCCCTGCCCTTGACCAATAGGAACGACTATTTCCTCAACGTCAAAGATGAGTTCTCCAGATTCCCGTTTGCCATCCCCTGTCCCGACGTGAGTTCTGCCCCAGTTATCAGGGCACTCCGCAGTATATTCACCCTCATCGGGTACCCGGACTATATTCATAGTGATCGGGGGGTCCTCGTACATGAACGACGAGCTGCGGCAGTACATGTTGGCTGGAGACATAGCCATTAGTAGGACCACGAGCTACAACCCCAGGGGAAACGGCCAGGTGGAGCAAGAAAATGCCACCATTTGGAAGGCAATCCTCCTGGCCCTAAAGTCGAAAGGCCTGGCTATGTCTCACTGCCAGGAAGTCCTGCCAGAGGCACTCCACGCCATTCAATCCCTCCTATGCACTGCTACAAATATGACCCCTCACGAACGCATGTTTTCCTTCCCCAGGAGGTCGGCGACCAGGACCGCCCTGGCTCTCAAGTCCAGGTACCGTCCTGTTGAGGAAGCACGCGAGGGGCTTGGTGTTAGAGGTGCAGCTCCTCCACACTAACCCACAATACGCTTGCGGCCAGTCCCCCAACAGTCCCTGTCCGGGACCTGGCGCGTGCCGGCGACACCCACCTACTCCCCCACCCCGGGGTCCCGGCCACCACACACACATACATCGGCCCCTATGGGGACTTGGTGCAGGCTAGTGACAACCCCTCCCGGGCAACCCACACCCACATGCCCGGCCATGAAGGTCGACCTCCCTGCCCCCTGCTGTCCATTCGAGCACATGGAGTGCGGCCAGCCGAAATCTAATGTGTATTGAAGGCCATTGTTCCTCATTCAGTCATCGATCACCGCCAACCACTCACCCCGCCCGCCCCCGCTATGTTTGTGAAGGGTAGGTCGCCGATGGAGGGGGGAGTGGTTTGAACTCCTGTTCAACAACCCCAGCACTGTTTACCAATTGCAGCCTTCCACCCTTTTTCTTGCGAGATCACTTTGCTCCAGCCGGTTCACTCTCACCTACAAAATATCTGAAGATGAGCAACTCAAGGAAAATTGATGGTTAATTGTTAACTTGGCAGCAGAGATTAGGTTGCGATACTTAAGTTGTTTTTGCAGGGGTTGGACAGGCTGCTGGTCATTTCAAGGGCTGACTGAGTCCGTTCGCCGTCCCGCACAGAGGCTCACGGAATGGCAGTGACCATGTTGGAGTTGCCTGCACTGAGCACCAGCTCCGCCCTGCTCCTCTGCGCTCTGCTGGCCATGCTCCTCGTCTACTTGAAGGCGAAGAAGGGCAGCGGCGGGCACTACCCGCCGGGCCCGAGGGGGCTGCCGTTCATTGGCAACATGCACCAACTCGACCTGCGTCGGCTCCACCTCTGCCTCATGGAGGTAAGGCTGGGGGGTCAGGGTCGGATTCAGCTGGTGCGGAGGGATGGGGATAGGGTGGGGATGGGATGGGGTCTGTAGCATCCTGCTGCCCTTGCTGTCAAGTTCATCCAGGCACTGGCGGAATTAGACAGGGTCTCACCGGTGTTGCCCCACAACTTCCGAGATAATGGGTTCGATCCCAACCCCCGGCTCTGGCAGTGTGGAGCCACTCAGAAAGGAAATGATAGACCAATTTAGCCTGACATCAGTAATGAGGAAGCTGTTGGAGTTAATTCTTAAGGACAGTAAGAGCAGGAGTGGGCCATCCAGCTCAGACACTCAATGAGATTTACATGTAAACTTTCAGCAAATATAATTTACCAGAAGCCCTTATTTTTGATTGTTCCCTGACTGTTTTTTTTTTAAGTTGTACGTACCACTTTTTTTTTTTTGGCTTGGCTTCGCGGACGACGATTTATGGAGGGGTAATGTCCACGTCAGCTGCAGGCTCGTTTGTGGCTGACAAGTCCGATGCGGGACAGGCAGACGCGGTTGCGAGGGAAAATTGGTGGGTTGGGTGTTGGGTTTTTCCTCCTTTGTCTTTTGTCAGTGAGGTGGGCTCGGCGGTCTTCTTCAAAGGAGGTTGCTGCCCGCCGAACTGTGAGGCGCCAAGATGCACGGTTTGAGGTGATATCAGCCCACTGGCGGTGGTCAATGTGGCAGGCACCAAGAGATTTCTTTAGGCAGTCCTTGTACCTCTTCTTTGGTGCACCTCTGTCACGGTGGCCAGTGGAGAGCTCGCCATAGAACACGATCTTGGGAAGACGATGGTCCTCCATTCTGGAGACGTGACCTACCCAGCGCAGTTGGATCTTCAGCAGCTGTCAAGGGCTGATGCTGTCGGCCTCTGCCAGCTCGAGTACTTTGATGTTAGGGATGAAGTTGCTCCAATGAATGTTGAAGATGGAGCGGAGACAACGCTGGTGGAAGCGTTCTAGGAGTCGTAGGTGATGCCGGTAGAGGACCCATGATACGGAGCCGAACAGGAGTGTGGGTATGACAACGGCTCTGTATACACTAATCTTTGTGAGGTTTTTCAGGTGGTTGTTTTTCCAGACTCTTTTGTGTAGTCTTCCAAAGGCGCTATTTGCCTTGGCGAGTCTGTTGTCTATCTCGTTGTCGATCCTTGCATCCGATGAAATGGTGCAGCCGAGATAGGTAAACTGGTTGACCGTTTTGAGTTTTGTGTGCCCGATGGAGATGTGGGGGGGCTGGTAGTCATGGTGGGGAGCTGGCTGATGGAGGACCTCCGTTTTCTTCAGGCTGACTTCCAGGCCAAACATTTTGGCAGTTTCCGCAAAACAGGACGTCAAGCGCTGAAGAGCTGGCTCTGAATGGGCAACTAAAGCTGCATCGTCTGCAAAGAGTAATTCACGGACAAGTTGCTCTTGTGTCTTGGTGTGAGCTTGCAGGCGCCTCAGATTGAAGAGACTGCCATCCGTGCAGTACCGAATGTAAACAGCGTCTTCATTTTTGAGGTCTTTCATGGCTTGTTTCAGCATCATGCTGAAGAAGATTGAAAAGAGGGTTGGTGCGAGAACGCAGCCTTGCTTCACACCATTGTTAATGGAGAAGGGTTCAGAGAGTTCATTGCTGTATCTGACCCAACCTTGTTGGTTTTCATGCAGTTGGATAACCATGTTGAGGAACTTTGGGGGGGCATCTGAGGCACTCTAGTATTTGCCAAAGCCCTTTCCTGCTCATGGTGTCGAAGGCTTTGGTGAGGTCAACAAAGGTGATGTAGAGTCCTTTGTTTTGTTCTCTGCACTTTTCTTGGAGCTGTCTGAGGGCAAAGACCATGTCAGTAGTTCCTCTGTTTGCGCGAAAGCCGCACTGTGATTCTGGGAGAACATTCTCGGTGACACTAGGTATTATTCTATTTAGGAGAATCCTAGCAAAGATTTTGCCTGCAATGGAGTGATTCCCCTGTAGTTAGAGCAGTCTGATTTCTCGCCTTTGTTTTTGTACAGGGTGATGATGATGGCATCACAAAGGTCCTAAGGCAGCTTTCCTTGGTCCCAGCAGAGGTTGAAAAACTCATGCAGTTTGGCATGCAGAGTTTTGCCGCCAGCCTTCCAGACCTCTGGGGGGATTTCATCCATACCTGCTGCTTTGCCACTTTTCAGTTGTTCAATTGTCTTATATGTCTCTTCCCGGGTGAGGACCTCATCCAGCTCTAGCCTTAGGGGCTGTTGAGGGAGCTGGAGCAGGGCGGATTTTTGGACTGAGCGGTTGGCACAGAAAAGAGATTGGAAGTGTTCTGACCATCGGTTGAGGATGGAGATCTTGTCGCTGAGGAGAACTTTGCCGTCTGAGCTGCACAGCGGGCTTTGGACTTGGGGTGAGGGGCTGTACACAGCCTTTAGAGCCTCGTAAAAACCCCTGAAGTCGCCAATGTCCGCGCTGAGCTGGGTTCGTTTGGCGAGGCTAGTCCACCACTCATTTTAGATCTCCCAGAGTTTGTGCTGAAGATGGCTGCATGCGCGACAGAAGGCTTGTTTCTTCTCTGGCCAGGACGGCTTTGCTACTACGAAAAGCCCTGTTTGCCGGGAGAGCAGTTTTCATGAGGGAGGGGGAGAGTTTCTGCGACACCAGGGGGTTCAAGTAGTGCGGCGGGGGCCAGCAGACATGGGGAGCGGGGCGGAGTCGGCCAGCAGATGGAGCGGGGCGGGGGCCCAGAACGTCCAAGACCTGCTGAGGGAGGGGTGATCTCTTCCTCGGGGCCCACTCTTCCTGAGGGGTGAGTTACATTCCCGCTTGAATCGCACTGGGTAATGACAATTACTGCCTGGGCGGGCGGTGGTGCACTCCAGAGCTCACGGGTAGATCAGCAGTAGTCCCTGCCCCATGGCGTGGGCATTAGTATCCTTCGATTAACCTGCCTGAGCATGAAGGGTCCTTCCAACATACTTTAGCGACTATATTGTATGGGGTCTCAACATTGCAGGGTCGAAAATTGTTCATTAAAAAACAACACAAAGCTTCAAGTACAACTCAGTCAATCGAAGAGCGAGACGAGCTGGGAGGCTCTCAGATCCGAGGCTAATCAACACAATCTGCCGGTGGGGGTGGGGGAGGCGCAGGGCGGGGCCGGGGGGCCTTACTAAAGCTCAACCAAGAGCTCGGGTGGTAGTTAATCCCCCACTGACAGGCCATTTCGGCCCACGAGCCCTTGCCAACAGCCTACAACTCTGGGACGTATTGGTCGGTGGGAGGAAACGGGAACCCCCCCCCCCCCACCCATCCACCCCGGGGAAAACCCACGTAGATGCGGGGAGAACATACAAACCCCTTACAGAAGCGTGGGGCACAAGCCCCGGTCCCGATCGCTGGAGCTGTAACCGCGGCGCCCCAGATGATGGGCTCATCTCCACCGACCTGCCTTTTCCCCATATCCCTTAATTCTCCGACGACGTAAAAATCTAGCTTAAATATATTGACTGAGGTCACCTCCACTGCTTCAATGGGCAGCGAATTCCACAGATTCACCATCCTCTGGACAAGCCAGTTCCTCCTCATCTCCATCCTAAATCTACTACCTCATTCTGTTCCCCCCCCCACTTATTTCTACCTTTCATAATTTTATATGTTTCTATAAGATCCCTTCTCATCCTTCTAAATTCCAGCGAGTACAGTCCCAGATGACTTGATCTCTCCTCATTGGCTCATCTCTGGAATCCAACCTCCTCTGCACCGTGTCTAAAACCAGTCCACCCTTCCTTCTTCAGGAAGAAGGCATTTGGAATGTTGGCCTTCATAAATCGGAGTATTGAATTCAAGAGTAGGGAGGTTATGATGAAATTGTACAAGGCATTGGTGAGGCCAAATTTGGAGTACTGTGTACAGTTCTGGTCACCAAATTATAGGAAAGATATAAACAAAATAGAGAGAGTGCAGAGAAGGTTCACGAGAATGTTGACAGGATTTCAGGGTCTGAGTTACAGGGAAAGGTTGTGCAGACTGGGGTTTTTTTCTCTGGAGCGTAGAAGATTGAGAGGGGACTTGATAGAGGTGTTTAAGATTTTAAAAGGGACAGACAGAGTAAATGTGGATAGGCTTTTTCAATTAAGAAAGGGGGAGATTCAAACTAGAGGACATGGTTTAAGATTGAAGGGGGAAAATTATAAGGGGAACATGAGGGGAAATTTCTTTACGCAGAGGGTGGTGGGGACATGGTCGAGGTGGGATCATTGGTTACATTTAAGGAAAGACTGGATCGTTACATGGAGAGGAGAGGTCTGGAGGGGTATGGACCGGGTGCTGGTCAATGGGACTAGGAGGGTGGGAATTTGCTATGGCATGGACTAGTAGGGCCGAACTGGCCTGTTCTGTGCTGTAAGTGGTTATATGGTTATATGGGAGACCAGAACTGCATGTGGTACTCCAGATGTGGCCTCTCCAGTACCTTGTCAAGGCTGAGGTTATGGAGTACTGGGGGGCACGTGACAGGATAGGCCATGGTTTCCTTTAGGGAAAATCTTGTTTGGCAGATGATGTGACAAGCCGGATGGATAAGGGAGAGGCAGTGGATATTGGATTTTCAGAAGGCCTTTGACAGGTGTAGAGTCTAAAGCTACTCAACAAGATGTGCCGGGGTGGGGGGCATAGATAAGGTGGATAGCCAACGTCTTTTTCCCAGAGCAAGAGTAGCAAACACCAGGGGACAAAGTGAAGGGAGGGAGAAAGGTTTAGGGGAGACATCTAGGTAAGGGTTTTTTTTATACACAAAGATTTGTGGGTGACTGGAACACCTTGCCAGGGGTGGTGGTGGAGGCTAGAACATAAGGGGCATTTAAGAGACTCTTGGACAGGTACATGGATGAAAGAGGGCTATGAGATAGGGAAGGTATATGATCTCTTCTGGTAGGTCAGCACAACATCGAGGGCTAAAGACCTGCACTGTGCTGTAACATTCCATGATCCATGTATAACAGGAAATGTAGTCAAGTGGGTGGAACATGGGGAGAAAGCAGAGGATCAGAAAACAGGGATCACGTTCTTGCCCGCTGCCGGTTGTGTTCACAGGGCTTGGTGTTCGAGACGTTTCTTTTTGTGCTATATAATTTAGAATGATTATGGAATGGATGGCTTTGTGGTCAAGTTCGCAGATGGTGGGCAGAGGAGCAGGTCACGTCGAGGAAGCAGGGAGCCGGCAGAAGGACTTAGATTAGGAGGACGTGCAGAGAAGTGGAAACTGAGACGCAATGTTGGAAAGTGTACGGTCGCGCGCTTCGGCAGAAAAACTAAATGAGCAGAAAGTGCTTGGTTCGGTGGGTCTGAAGAGAGACGAGTCTGGACACAAGGGTTTGCCAACAAGTGTAAATTTATGAACACTACAATTAAAAAGAGAGAGGATTTATAAGGGAGGAGCGTGGGAACCGATCATAACGGTTAAACAGTCCACAAGTATTAATTCACACAGGCATGCCATACACCCTCCCGGACCCCCGAATGAGAGGAGGTGGATCTGGCACCACTGTACTCACAGGGGTATACGCACGCCCTCGGACCCCTGATCAGTTGTGAGCAGGGGCTCTACTGCTAGTATTGATCCGTAGCAATACCACATTCCAGCTTCAGTGCAGTGTCACCTTCCAAGCGACGTCTGCAGCAGCGTCCTGGGGCTAGCACCACAAGGCAGAGAGAGTATCCTCTGTGCTGGGCTCTAGCCAATAAGGACGCTGAGTGATTTGAACCAGCCAATGGCAAGGTGTGCACTGACCAGTGGTCTGAGCCCATATCTTAACTGACACTCCACCTGCAAACTGTAACTTGGTCTTACAACTTTGTAAGTTTGAGTGGAACAAAAGTAGGCCACATACTGGCAGGTGTGACCTCCGAACGGGTTTCAGGTGGGGGAGGTCACGTGACCACCAGCAATTGGCAGAGGGAGCCTCCCCCCCCCGCCACACACAACAGCAGTCTATTTTCTAAATGAGGATAAAAATTCCCAGATGGAAAGGGACCTGGGAGACCTCATGCAGGATGGCCTGAGGGTAAACTTGCAGGTCGAATCTAAGAGCAGGGATGTAATGTTGAGGCTTTATAAGGCCCTGGTGAGACTTCACTTCAGAAGTTTTAGGCTCCTCGTTTAAGAAAGGATATGCTGACATTGGAGAGGATTCAGAGAAGGCTCACAAGGATGATTCCATGAGGAGCGTTTGACGTGTCTTGGCCTGTATTCGTTGGAATTTAGGAGAATGAGGGGGGAATCTCATTGAAACATTCTGAATGTTGAAGGCATGGACAGAGTAGATGTGGAAGGGTTGTTTTCCATGCTGGGAGAGTCCAGGACAAGAGGGCACAACTTCAGGATTGAAAGGCGTCCGCTCAGAACAGAGATACGGAGGGATTTCTTTCACCAGGGGGGTGGTGAATCTGTGGAATTTGTGGCCACAGGCAGTTGTGGAGGCCAAGTATTTAAGGCAGAGATTCATAGGTTCTTGATTAGCCAGGGCATCAAAGGTTCTGGGGAGAAGGCTGGGCAGTGGTGCTGTATGAAAATGGATCAGCTCATGACTCAATGGGCTGAATGTTCTATTTAAGAACCTATGCCTTAAGATCTCCCAGGTTTTCTCTGGGTGCTTAGCAACCCCATGTCCCAACGATGTGCAGGTCAGTTGGCCCTTCAGTCGCTGGAACTCTGGTTGGTATGGCCATCAGTGGGCAGAAAGGCCTGAGGCCTAGCTCTTTATTGTCAGGGGGTAGTTGCACAGGGGCAATAGTTCTTGACCTCTCCCCAGATTCTACCACCCACTGACCACATTCCACTCACATAGACAGAAAATAGGCTGTGCCAGACAGCAAGGACAGGCATGTGTTGTCTTTGAAAGGCAACCGGATGGTTGCAAGGTCACAGTTGCAGGACAGGAGAAAACAGCTGCTCCCTGAGACCCATCTGATAAACACGTCCACACATCCCCTCACCTCTTCATCCCCCCTACAGCCCCCTTCTCACCTCCCTCCCACACGCCCCTCCGACACGCACCTCCACACATTACCTCACATCGTCCTTCAAACCTCTTCATCTCCCCTCCATCTCCCTCCCACACACCCCGCCGACACATAACTCCACACATCATCCCTCTCTCCACCCCAATTTGACGCCCCTTCCAGCCCCCTCCCCACATCCCTCCCACTCCCCCATCACCCCTCTGACACCTCTACCACCTTTCCATTCCCCATCCGACACATACCTTCACACATCCCCTCACCCCTCTCTCCCCCCCCACTTTGACCTCCCCTTCCTGCCCCCTCCCCACATCCTTCCCACTTCCTCGTCACCCTTCCGACACCACTGCCACCCTTCCATTCCATCCGAAACACAGCCCCTCACATCTTCCTGCATACCTCCCCTCCCAACTTTGATCCTCCCTCCCAACTTTGATTCTCCTCCCTACATCCCCTCTATCACCCCTTCCACACCGCTGCCACCCTCCCGCTTCCCATCTCCCCAGAACCCCTCACATTTTCCTTTGCACCTCTCCCCAATCCCCTCCGACCACCCCCCTCCCCATATTCCTCTAACACTCCCCTCTGACACACATCTCCCACAGACCCATTCTACATACCCCTCCCCATGTCCCTCTCCGCTCCCGTCCAACGCCACTCCCACCCATCCCTCCAACAGGAATGAAGAGGTGTCAGTGGCACAAGACTCGCACCACCAACAGCTACCCCTCCTCTGTCAGACATATCGACCAGAAACTCAGTCAGGGACTTATTTAAGGGATCTTACTTTTGCACTTCATTGATTTTTTTTCTCTCGGTATTGCACATTCAGTTTGTTTACATTTATTTATTTGTTTACATGTGTATGTTGAGTACAATTATTTTATTGCACTACCAATTAGTGGTAATTCTGCCTCACCCACAGGAAAACAAACCTCAGGGTTGTATGTGATATCGTGTATGTACTCTGACAATAAATCTGAAATCTGACATGCTTCCCACACCTCTCGCCACACCTCTCCTCACTCCCCTCCGGCTCCCTTCCCCACATCCATCCCAACTCCCTTCTGACACACAACTCCCACACACCCGTCAGAGACACCCATCGCCGCTCCCCTCCCGTAAACCCCCAACACAACTCCCACACTGCCCTCTATCGCAACATCCCACCGCGTTCCCCACACCTTCCACCTCACCCCTCCCCATTTACCTCCGACATAAACCTCCCATGCCTCTTGCGCCTCACCTGTCCACCACTTCCCTCTGATAAACACATCCCCCCACACCCATCCCACAATACACCCCCACACCTGTCCCACTCCTCCCCATGTTTGCTTCCCCTCCCCTTCTCTCACATCCTTTTCCACCCAAAGGCACACAGCCACGCTCCTTTCACAGGTCCACACTCCTTCCCCCACAACCTTTCTGCCATCTCTCACCTCTGCCCCCTCGCCCCTCCCCCCCCACCGTCCCCAACAGTTGAATGGTGCTCAGGTGCTGAAGATGGCTCTGTGGGATAGAATGTCCATTTGCCATGTGTGAAGGGAGACTCTCCCCACCACTTCCACCCGACCCCCCCCCCCCCCCACCAAAACCTGACGGGCTGGAAATTTTATGACACAACACTTCCCTCATGCTTTTCCAGATCTCTGAGAAATACGGGAAAATCTTTTCCCTGCGCATGGGCCAGCAGAACACGGTGGTGCTAATGGGTTACGAGTTGGTGAAAGAAGCACTGGTCGGCCACGCGGAGGAGTTCATGGGGCGACACAAGAGCAAGATAATAAAGATGACCAGAGGAAATCACGGTGATTTCACGTTATCTCCCCTCCCCCTTGTGCAGGCGGATAACCCTCTGAGTGTCCTGGTAGTGGAAACAGGCCATTCGGCCCTACTCAGCCTTGCCCATCAAATTGACTTCCCAAGTGAGACCCATTTGCCTGAGTTGGGCCCATTATGGGGACACTTTTAGTGTAGGGGTCAACACCACACTATTTCAAGGAAGAACGGGGCTAGCGGGTTAATTGGTCACAAGGGTGTATTTGGGAGTCATGGAGTCGTGGGCTGGAAGGGCTTGGAAAGGCTAGAGAAACTCCGCAGGCCAGACAGCGGACTTTATCTAGTAAAGATAAAGGTACATAACCAACATTTCGAGCTTGAGCCCATCATCAAGGTACAAGCATAATGTAGGCAGGGGCCCAAACAAATTGGTGAGGGGGGAGGGGCAGGGAGGAACATGGTCCCACAGGCAGGGTGGATAAGGGAGGGAGGGCACACCAACAAGCAGGGGGGAGGGAGGATGGCTCTGTGAATGGAGAGGGAAAGGGTTGAAGAGCTGGAGGGGGAGAGAGAGAGAGAGATGGGGAAGGGAGGGAGAACTGCGAATGGTCTAGCAGAAACTGGAGAAGTCGATGTTAATGCCGTTCAGCTGGAGAGCGCCCAGACAGTATATTAGATGATACTTCTCCAATTTTCGGATGGGGTTGGTGGGACTGTATATGGGGCAATGGATGAACAGGTGGGGGGGGGGGTGTGGGGCACAAAATTGAAGTGGCTAGCTACTGGGAGATCCCTTTCACTGAGGCAGACAGGATGAAGGTGCTCAGCAGAGCGATTTCCCAGCCTTCTCTCCGATGTAGAGAAGACCAGAACGGGGAAATGTTGCTTCACTTGAAAGGTCTGTTTGGGGTGCCGAATGGTAGTGAGGGAGGAGGTGAGGGCACAAATTGCCAAGTGAGCAATTTGGTGGGCTGAGTTGGCGAGGGAGTCATGGAGGGAGCAGTCCCAATGGAAGGCAGAGCGTAGAGGAGAGGGGAAGATGTGGCTGGTGGTGGAATCACATTGTCGGTGGCAGAAATTACAGAGGACAATGTGTTGGACGAGGAGGCTCGTGGGGTGGTAGGTGAGGACAGGGGGAATTCTGTGTGAGTGGCAGAGGGGGCTGCGGCAGAGGATTGGGAAATGATGCGGGGAAGGGCTGAGTTGATTGATGGTGGTGGAGGGGAAGCCACGTTTGTAGAAGGCAGACATTTCAGATGCTCTGGACTGGAAGGCATCATCTTGCAAAACACTATGCTGGAGAAACCCATCGGGTCAAAAAATGGCGGGATGTTTGGCATAGCGGATAGCACAATGCCTTGACAGCACCAGCGATTGGGTCTGGGCTGGGGTTCGAATCCCACGCTGTCTGCATTTTTTCAGCCTCGTCACCACTTTCTCCCCTTCAGAAATCTCACTGCTAGTCACTTGACACTCAGAGGAGCTGCTGTTCAGTTGAAGATTGCGCCAAACTCCCCATAGAATGTGACTGCATGCATTTGATGTCACACGTAGCACTTTCCGTTAACATTCCCCACCCCCCATCCCAACACCTGCTTCCGTAAGATCCCTGTTGTATTATATATGCAGCCACTGTTGGTCCCCAATACAATCATTTAAATTCCCCACTTACTTTCTCTGGCCGTATTGTCACAGAGGTGCTAGAGCAGTGCTCTGGCGATCTCCGGCAGTTCTGGATCCAGGCCTTTCACCCCTCGATTTTGTGCCGACCTATAACTTTGTCCTAAAACAAAAATTAAATCCTTCCCCCCTCGAGACCCTCTATTTTTCTATCATCTATATGCCTGTCTAAATGCTGGTACGAATCCAGAGGACCCCAAAACCCAGCAGCAATAGATATTCACGACAAATGGTTACTTAAACAAAAGTTGCTTTTAAACATGAAAATAGAATCACACTTTAACTTAACTCTATTAACTTAAATCACCTAAGCACATGTGTATGTAATGTGTGTGTGTCTGTGTGTGTGTGTAAGTTCAGAAAAGTTCTTGGATTCACAGTCCAATCTCACTTCTCATTCCTCCAAGTTCACTGGTTGCAGGCAATTCTTATACTGTGCACAGAATTTAACATTTATAAAGTTCACCAGGCTTTGGTGCTCGAAAGGTATTAGATGATGTTCCAGGACATCCACAACTGATTTACTTCCATCAGCCACTTCAGTGTCTTGCTGATGAAACATGTCCCTTCAGGGTTCTCCAGATGATAACCTCTTTCTTTCAGGTCACCACAGAGTGTCTTTTTGTCTCTCTTATTCCAAGTGAAATATTAGACAGCCAGTCCTCTCCTCTTGCATGAACCACAAGGGCTTTGACCAGGCCATATTCCAAAATGGGGCTTCTTGCCAGCTTGTCCTGTTCCAGTTCCAGCTGCTTTTGCTGGCTGTAACACTGTACAAGTGATCTCTCTCTCTCTCTCTCTCTCTCTCTATCTCTCTCTCTCTCTCTCTCTCTCTCAGAGAAAAAGTCTGTTTGATTCTCTCTGCTTGCAAAACCACATGACCCCCTTACAGCAGCAAGCTCTCCTCCAGACAGCAGCAGCTCCAGCCTGCTCTCATCTGTTCCCTTTGGTAAACAACAATCCATTAGTGAAGCCTCTTGAGCATCCTTCAAAGCTCTTGCAAAATGTGTGAGGCTCCGATATGTCTAGCATTGGGCAGAGCTCCAGTATTCCAAATAAGATCTGTTTTAAAGTGTTTGTATGTGACCTACTCTAATGAACCTTTCCCAATTTAACTCCCAGAGACATATCTATATACTGTCACAGTACCCCTCATGTTCCAGCCTCCACCACCACTCCAGGCAAGGTATTCCAGCCCCCCCGCAAAGAACCTTTCCCTGATGTCTCCCCCAAACTTTCCTCCCTTCACTTGCCACTTTTCCTAGCCTTGCTTTCCCTCTGTCCACAGGGATCATCATGGCAGAGGGCAACTCTTGGAAACAGATGCGCAGGTTTACAATATCAACTCTGCGTGATTTTGGAATGGGCAAGCGGTCCATCGAGGAGAGAATCATTGAAGAAGCTTTGCACCTGAGAAACCTGATTCAGTCTTTTGGAGGTGAGCGTGGTTTGGGACTGGGACCGCTGTGATGGGGAGGACATCATTTTATCACTGGGGGTGGGGGGGGGAGCAAAATCCTGGGCGAATAGCGGGTCGAGGGGGGCCTGTGGAAGCCAAGGGTAGGTCGGTGTTTCAGGCCAGGATCCAGCTTCAGGACTGAGGGTACATAATTCCTGTGGTGTTGAAGAAAGTTTTTGGCAGGTTGGCCTTCAGAAATCAGAGTGTTGAATACAGGAGTTGGGATGTCATGTCGAAGTTGTATAAGGCATTGGTGAGGCCAAATTTGGAATATTGTGTGCAATTCTGGTCACCAAATTATAGGAAGGACAACAAAATTGAGAGCGGGCGGAGAAGATTTACAGGAATGTTACCTGGGTTTCAGGGTTTGACCTACAGGGAAAGGTTAAACAGGCTGGGACTTTATTCCCTGGAGTGTAGAAGAATGAGGTGTGATTTGATAGAGGTGTTTAAAATTAAGAGGGGGACGGATCGAGCCAATGTGGACAGGCTTTTTCCATTGAGAGTGGGGGAGATTCAAACAAGAGGACGTGGATTGAGATTGAAGGGGGAAAACTTTAGGGGAAACATGAGGGGGAATTTCTTCCCTCAGAGAGGGGTGGGAGTGTGGAATGAACATCCAGCCAAAGTGATCGACACAGACTCAATTTTAATATTGAAGGAAATGTTGGATAGGTACATGGACGAGAGGGGTGTGGAAGGTGATGGGGTTGGTGCGGGTCAATGGGACTAGGTTGGAGAAGATGTTCAGCATGGACTAGAAGGGCCGAACTGGCCTGTTACTGTGCTGTAATTGTTATATGCAAGGTAGTCAGTGAGAGGGAGGGGTGAAATGAGGGCTGGTAGGAATTAGGTGGAGCCTGATAAGGTGAATGATGGGTGGAGGGGAAGGGGGTAGGGAGGTTTGGAGGGATATGGAAGGGGATAAGTTGAGAGGGAGTAATCTCCTTTGGAACGCCGCTGGTTCTGGCAGGAAACCTTTGGAATCTTAGAGTTAGAAATGGTAGAACTGTAGGGAAGGGGGAGTGCAGGAAAGGAAATAACTAAGGAGGTCCACTCAGAGGGATGGTGTCATATTGCTCATGCCACCCTCTCCATCCCTCACCCTTCCACTGCACCCATCATCCATCAGGAAGCCCAGACCTTCTAAGCTGCACCTTCTCCCCCAGGCCAGCCCTTCGAAACGACCATCCCAATGAACTGCACAGTGGCCAACGTCATCTGCTGTATTGTGCTTGGAAAGCGATTCAAGTATGAAGACGAGACATTTGTCTCTCTTATAAAGCTGGTGAACGAAAACGTCCAGCTTGTTGCTTCACCTCAGGTGCAGGTGAGTCCCTCGGTGATTGGTGCCAGTCAACAAGTAGCCCATCCTCAATGGGCAAATTGGGGATTGGATGGCTGGGCAAAATAGCATGGGGTCACACCCCAGGATGACGATCTACCCCAGTAGAAACACTGCTGGAGAAACTCAGCAGGTCAAACACTAAAGATAAAGATGCATAACTGACGTTTCGGGCTTGAGCCTTTCATCAAGGTATCGGAAAATGTTGGCAGGTATCCGAATTTTATTCTGCATCCCACTCCCACACTCGCATGTCTGTCCATGGCCTCGGGTTCTATCCCACCAATTGGAGGAACAACACCTGATTTTTTATCTTGCCAAGCAGTTGGCATTAACATCAAATTCTCCAATTTCTGCCAGCCTTCTCTCCATTCTCCACGTTCCCCTTGTCTCCACCCCCTTCCTTATCTATTTCTAGTCATCCCCCCTACCCCTGCTTGCTGCAGCTCCCACCCTCCCTTATCCTCCTATTACCTCCTCCCTTTGGGACCGTGCTCCTCCGCCCCACCCCTCCCCTCAACCATTTTGTTTGGGGACCTGCCTACATTTTGCTCCTACCTTGATGAAGGGCTGAAGCCCAAAATATAGGTTATGTACCCCCGACGATGCCTGGGATTGTCTAATCTCGGAAGATGAGCGGGTTCAGCCCTGGTCAGTACTCGGAGGGGAGTCCGTCCAGGAACACCAGGCACTGCGGGTTTCTGTGAGGGGGTACTGGACAAAGTGGCGATTCTCGGTCTGCCTTTGGGTGAACAAGAGTTAAAGAATTTCATGCATGTTACATTCTAAATCAGGGGTTCTCAACCTTTTTCTTTCCGCTCACATCCCACCTATGCCATTGGTGCTCTGTGATTAATAAGGGATTGTTTAAGTTAGTCTGTGAGTGGGAAGGTTGAGAACCACTGCTCTAGACCCAATTGTTACTGAAATATTTTGCTTGAGAAAAATTTGTCACTGGCCCATTTCCTTTGGAGTTATGAAACCGTCCACATAACGAGTCAATGAGTGGCGATTAAAACTTTTTCTTTCCACTTACACACCATCTTAAGCAATTCCTTACTAATCACAGAGCCCCGATGGCACAGGGATTACTTAGAGTGGGATGTGAGTGGAAAGAAAAAGGTTGAGAACCACTGGTCTAAATGAGGTGTTACTTGACAATAATGGAACCTTTATGTTTACCTGTCTTTGCTGTATAAAGTAGGACACTTTGAACTGCTGGGTTTCTCCAACGTTGTGTTTTTACTTCAACCAGTGCCTGCAGACTTTTGATCTACCCCAGAGTGTGGGTGGTGGATCCTAACTAATATGCCCACTCAAACTTGTCCCATCACAAGTGCATCTGTAAAATGACTGGGGAACTTGTTTGTGTGGGGTGGGGGGGGGTGGTGCAGGCGATGTAGCTAATTATCGGGTTAGAGGTGAGGCGGATCGGGTTACAGCCGCCCCTTCCACTGCCCCTGTCCACAGAACTAAACGCCACTTCAACTCCGAGCACAGAAATATTGGAGGAACGCAGCTGGTCTTGCAGATACATCACCAAAATTTCGGGCCCTTCTTTAGGCGTGCAGCGCAGCAAAAGGCCATTTCGGCCCTCGTGTCCATGCCGCCCAATTTACACTCAATTAACCAACATCCCCTGTTCATTTTGAATGATGGGAGAAAGCCGGAGGTCCCAGGGGAAAACTCCCACAGAGACGGGGAGAACGTGAAAACTCCTGACAGACAGCGCAGGATTCGAACCCCGGTCCCTTTTGCTGGAGCTTTAAGAGAGGTGGCGCTAATCACTATGCCAACCGTGCCGCTCACCGGTGAAAGTATTAAAGGCTGGGAAAAGAAAGGGGTATGTATGGAGGTGTGGGAGGGGGAGGAGTCCAGACCAACAGACAAAAGGTATTAATTGATGCGAGGTGATGCTTGATTTTGGCTCTGTGAAAATAGACAAGAGGGAAATGGGAAGAAAGAGAGAGGGGGTGACAGGATGAAAAAGATACACAAGACAAAGGGACAGAAATCTGCCATTCGGCCCATCGAGTCTGTTCCATAAATCTACACTCAGCTACTCTACTCTAGTTCCAGTTTCTGACATTGACTCCATATCCCTTGACGAGATACTTGTCTATTTCTTGTTCAAAATACTCCCAGTGATCTGGCTTCCACTGCTGTATACGGCAGCGAGTTCCACGGATCCACGACCCTCTGGCTAAAGAAGTTCTTCCTAATCTCTGTGTTAAATGGATAACCTCTCATTTTCAGACTATGACCCCTTGTCCTCGATTCACCCACCAAGGGAAACGTCTTACCCGCATCCACCTTATCTAAACCTTTCAGAATACTCTCTGAGATCTCATCTCATTCTCCTAGACTCCAATAAATACAACCCAAGAGCTGCCAAACGCTTCTCGTACGTTAGCCCTTGCACTCCGGGAATCATCCTAGTAAATCTCCTCTGCACCCTCTCCAACAATGTCACATCCTTTCTAAGATAGGGGGCCCAAAACTGCACACAGTTCTCCAAATGGGGCCTCACCAGTGCCCCATAGAGCTTCATCAACGCCTCTTTACTTTTATACACTATTCCCCTTGAAGTGAACGCCAACATAGAATTCGGTTTCTTCACGACCAATTCCACCTGGTCATTAACTTTTAGGTTTCCCTGCATGCGGACACCCAGGTCCCTTTGCAAATCCGAGGTCTGAATTTTCACCCCATCCAAACAGTATTCTGCCTGTTTGTTTCCACTGCCAAAATGTACATTTCTCTATGTTAAATCTTATCTGCCATAATTTTGCCCAGTCTCCTAATATGCCTATATCCTTCTGCAACTTTCCAGTTTCTACTGCACTTCCCAGTCCACCACCTATCTTGGTGTCATCCGCAAATTTAGCTACAAAACTATTCATACCACAATGCAAATTGTAAACAGCAGCGACCCCAAGACCAACCTCTGAGGAATACCATTAGTTGATGAGGGGGTTTAACAGAAACTGTAGATGTGAATGCCATTTGGTTGGAGGTGGCCCAGTTGGGCGATGAGGTGTGCCTCCAGTTTGCGGGTGGTCTCAGTCTGGCAGTGCATGAGACCATGGGCAGACATGTCGGCAAGGGAATGGGACAGGGAATTGAAATGGGAGGCCACTGGGAGATCCACATTATTGCGGAGGATCGAGCCGAGGTGCTCAATGAAGCCATCTCCCAGTCTGCGCCTGGTCTTTCTGATGTAGAGGAGACCACAGCGGGAGCCCTGGAAGCAGTAGATGACCCCTGCAGATTCACAGGCGATTTGACGCTTCACTTGAAAGGAACCGTTTGGGGACCTTAATGGTGGCGAGGGAGGAAGTGTGGGCGCAAGTGAAGCGTCTCCTGTGGTCACAGGGGTAGAGAGTAATTGGCAAGGAGGTAACAGTGGGAGGGGCAGTCATGGAGGGAGCCGTCCACGCAGAAGGGAGGAGAGGGGTAGGTGCGTCTGGTGGTGGGATCACGTTGTAGGTAGCTGAAATGATGGAGGAAGATTTGTTGGATACGGAGGCTGGTGGGGTGGTAGGTGAGGATGGGGCCAGGCCAGATGTTTGAGAATGGAAGATATGTGGGTAAGGGTTGAGTTGATGGTTGCAGAGGGAAACCACATTATTTGAAGAAGGAGACTATCTCTAATGGCCTGGTTTGTGAAACAAACTCAGTTCCCGTTGCCCAGTGTGATCCCCTGATGTAATTCTGACCCTCATTGTTAACGCTGACTTTCACCCACCACCGCCCCCCCCCCCCCACCAATCTTCCTGAACTGACACCCATTCCATTACTTCTATTTTCAGCTCTACAATGCATTCCCCTTGCTGGGATACCTTCCAGGAACCCACAGGAAGGTCTTTAAAAACATCTACAGGGTGCATAGTTTCCTCAGAAGTTTCCTCAAAGAAAACCGTCAGAGTTTGAAGGAGGACGATATTCGGAGTTTCATCGATGTCTTCATGATGAAGCAGGAGGAGGTAAGGACTAAGGCGAGAGGAAGTGAAAGGCGAAGCCTGGGAAATCTGAAGGGAAACACAGCAGCGACCATCTGTTGCGCTATCGAACAGAAAGCAGATACAAAACATAAAGTCTGTTCTACAGGCTTTATTGAGCATAAACTTCCACAGAGCTGGTTGTGAGAGTAGCTGTGCAAGCTCTGAGACTGACCTCAAGGGGCCGGATCTGGTTTTTATCCCAGAGGGTGATTGGCAGCCAACTGGGTGGGGCTTGGTCCATTCAGGTCAGCTGATTGACAGCCGGCCAGGTGTTGGTGAAGAAACCCCTGCCCCTTCTTCCCATCTCCTTTCCTTTAGTTCTCTCCGTCTCTCTCTCTCTCTCTCTGCCTGTCTTTCTCTCTCTTTCTCTCTTCCCTGTTCCCTCTGTCTCCTTTCACGGAAGCCAATCAATTCTCACCTTGTCATATCTAATTAACGCCTTTTTGGCTGTTGGCCTGGACGCCTCCCCCTTCCCAGCCTTCAGTCTTTATTCTGACACTTTCTTGTTTTTTGTAGCTAATTCATTGAAAGAAGGCCTCAGGACTGAAACATCTTTACCTCCAACAATCAGAGAAAGGCCTTGATAGAAAAAAATCAACACTGACAAGCTTGATGGGGTCAGAGTTAGGGACATTTGTCCCTCTAATTTCAAAATTGAGTTACTCTGGAGAAACTCTGAGTTCTTTAACATCCTGGGTGTCGACCCATGAGTATGTAGAGAATCAGACGTTTATAATGAGAGCAACCTCAAATGAGACAGCCGCTCTGTATCTTCAGACCCCACTGCCTCCCTGCGGACAGCAGCATGTGCTCTTGTCCGAGACTGAAGACCTTGGTGTAAACCAGCTTTTACCCAGTCCTATTAACTGCAGACAATCCCCCAGAGTGCCCCACTCACAGTCACTGACCACAGCTATTCTGATGAGTATTGAGGCATTGCTAACGATCTTCCAGAAATCCACGGATTCTGGCATGGTCTCAGAGGATCGCAGATTCAAGAAGGGAAGGGAGGCAGCAGAAATGAAATTATAGGCCGGCTAGCCTGATGTTAGTGGTTGGGAAGGTGTTGGAGTCGATCGTCAAGGATGAGGTTATGGAGTACTGGGAGACATGACAGGGTAGGCCAAAGCCAGCATGGTTTCTTTCAGGGATGATCTTGCTTTGGAATTATTTGAGGGAGTGAAAGCCGGCTGGATAAGGGAGAACAAGTGGATGCTGTGCATTTGGATTTTAAGGACTTGATAAGGAGTCACACATGAGGTCACTTAACAAGATAGGGGCCCATGGTATAACAGGAAGCATGGGTGGAGCATTGGCTGGTTGGCAGAGAGTCAGAACGCAAGAATCGTATTCACGATGGCTGCCGGTCGCTCGTGGTGTTGGGGCCGCTTTGTTTTACACTGCACATTAATGATTCAGGTTGTGGAGTGAACAGCTTTGCAGCCAAGTTTGCAGATGATGTGAAGGTAGGTGGGGGAGCAGGTAGTGTTGAAGAAATGGGGAGGCTGCAGAAGGGCCAAGAGAACGGGCAGAGAAGTGGCGAATGTCAGAAAGTGCACTTTGGAGAAAACTGCAAAAAAAAACAGATGCAAAGGGAATTGGGCATCCTCGTGAAGGACAGCCTGAAGGTAAACTTGCAGGTTGAAACGCTGGTGTTTCCCTTGGTGGGAGAGTGTTGGAGAAGAGGGCATAGCTTCAGGATTGAAGGGTGTCCACTCGGAACAAAGATGCCAAGGAATTTCTTCAGCCAGAGGTTGGTAAATCTGTGGAATTTGTTGCCACAGGCAGTTGTGGAGGCCGGATCATTGGGTGTATCTAAAACAGAGGCTGATAGGTTCTTGATTAGCCAAGGTTATGGCAATGGAGTGGGGAAATGGATCGGCTCATGGTGAAATGGCAGGGCAGACCCAATGTGCTGAATGGCCTATTTCTGCTTCTATGTCATTATCTTAAGACAGCGGATAGAGGGGAAAACTGTGACCTGCAGGTTTCCCTCCGAGTACCAACCTCTCGCTGTCCCTTCTTTGATGTTGGGGTCCACCCCAACAGCACCCTGGAGGCTCCTTCACCAGAAGGTGGGCAGGGGTCTGAGAAAGCAGCTCACTTCCACTCTTTCACAGGTCAGTTAAGGGTGGCCAGAGCCACAGGCTCTGAATCGAAAGGGAAATGAATAGGGTTCTTGATTATCATTGCTGAGCATCATGGAGGATAGAAGCAAATTTTATGTTTGTAGGGCTGAGAGGCCTCTCATTAAACCAAAAGAGAACCACTTCTATCAGAGTCAGTTAGGACAAAGCCAATATAATGCCAGCGATCTATAGCTAAGAAGGGTAGGGGGATGAAAATGTGAGCTGTAGTGATAGAGGATTCCATAATTGGGAACACTATGAGAGATTCTGTGGAGGAGATCGTCAATCCTGGATGATATGTTATCTCCCTGATGTCAGGGTCCAGGATATCTCAGATGGCGCTCCTGACATTCTTAGTTGGGAGGGTGAGAGGCCAGATGTCGTGGTCCAGGTAGGGACCAATGACATGGGTAGGAAGGGTGAGGAGGTCCTGCAAGGAGAGTTCAAGGGGTTAGGTGTAGGTTGAAGAAGAGGACCTCCAGGGTCGTGATCTCAGGATTGCTTCCCTTGCCATGTGCTGTAATAGGAGGACTATTGTGTGCTGTTGTGGGCACTAAACTACAGGAAGGATATCAGTGAGCGAGCAGAGAAGATTTACTAGGAGGTGGCTGGGACTTCAGTGACCGGGAAAGATTAAACCTTATGCCTTGGAGCGAAGAAGAATGGGGGGGGGGGGGGAGATTTGATGGAGGTTTACAAGATTATGAGAGGTAGAGACAGAGGGGATGCAAGGAGGCTTTTTCCACTTAGACTGGGAGGAGATAAATAGGAGAGGCCATAGTTTTAAGTTGAAAGGGGAAAGGTTTGGGGGAAACATTAGGGCAAAGTTCTTCACTCAGAGAGCGGTGGGTGTGGAATGAGCAGCCATCTGATGTGGTGAATGGTGGGCTCGATCTTATGTTTTAAGAATAAATTGGATAAATGAATGGGAGAGGTCTGGAGGGTTATGGAATGGGACCAGGTTGGTGGGACTGGTGGAATGATGGCTGGCACAGACTAGAAGGGCTGAGTGGCCTGCTTTCGGTGCTGTAGCCTTCAGTGGCTTGAATATGGTGATATCTGTAAGGAGTCTGTACATTCTCCCAGTGTCTGTGTGGGTTTCCTCCCACTCTTGAAAAAACATACTGGGGGAGGGGGGGTGTCAGTCCAATTGGATGCAATTGGGCGCCACAGGCACGTGCGCCAAAGGGTCTGTCGCCGCGCAGTAAAAACACAAGGCTGGAGAAACTCAGCCAGTGTCCGGGCTTGAGACCTGCAACAAGGACAAGTTGGTGGGGTGGAGGGGAGAGGTGGAGGGAAGAGCATGGTCCCACGGGCATGAGGTAAAAGGTGGATAAGGGACAGAGGGCACCACTGGCAAACCACTTCAATTCTGCACCCCATTCTCGCCACGATGTGTCTGTCCGCGGCCTCAGGCACTGTCCCACAAAGATCTCCCGCAAATTGGAGGGCTATCCCCTCCTTCTCCTCCTCCTGGTGGGTCCTCCCTCCCTTATCCATCTATTAGCCCCTGCCTGTGGGTCCCTAACCCTCCCCCTCACCATTTTGTTCGGGAGCCTGCCCACCTTGATGAAGGGCTCAAGCACGAAATGTCAGTTCTGTATCTTTATCTTTGCAACATGAAGGGCACTGTTTGACTCACTGAGTTTCTCCAGCCTCGTGTTTTTACTTCGGTCACGTGTTGGTGGACTTTCGCGCTTTACCCTGTTACCAGGTCGAGTGCCTAAAATTTTAAGAGGTAGCCCCAGAAGCCAGAGGATAGGGAGTTGGGGGCATCTTTGGGGAGGGACACACCCTATCGCACCAGCGTGCGGAACAGCTCGCAGTCCACGCAGACCATGTGTCACGGCGATCTACCCTGATCACCCACCCCGACCCCCCCTCCAACGGATGCTGAACGATGCCCATGTTTCTGTTCTTTCAAAGGAAACTGGAAATTCTGGAACTTATTTCCACGAAGACAACTTACTGCAGACAACAAATGACCTGTTTGTCGCTGGCATGGAGACCACCTCCACCACCATTCGATGGGCACTGCTAGTGATGGCCAAAATGCCACACATTCAAAGTGAGAGTTCATTCAGTTGACTGTTAGCGCAGCGCTACTGTAGCACAATCGACCCATCGGCCGTTCTCCCATGACCTACATGCCTTTTCTCTGGGTGCTCCAGTTTCCATCCCCCCCTCCAAAAAAATACTTAACAGGCCAGTCAGCATCTATGGAGAGAGGAAGAGCAAGCCTTGTTTCTCAGCGGATGGATGATTCCTAACCAAATCCACGCAAAACTTTCCGTACAATTCTTTAGCCAGAGGATCGTGACTGTGGCCACAGGCGGCTGTGGAAGCAAAGTTGTTGGGTGTATTTAAGGCAGAGATGGAAAGGTATTCGATCAGACAGGGCATCAAGGTTACAGTGAGTGGGGCTGAGTGGATGGATGGATGGATCAATTCATGATTAGAAGGGCCGATGGGCCGACTTCTGCTCCTGTATCTTATCTTCAATTTCTAATTTAAAAAAATCAGACCCTGGATTGCCAAGGCCATCTCTCTCTCTCGCGAGGATGCATCCTTCCTGCTTCTCACCCTCTCTCCGTAGATGCAGCCCAGCCTGCTGAGAGCCCCAGCGCTTCCTGAATTTATGCTGGGTTTCCTGCATCAGCAGTGGGTGGACTTCCCTTGCTCATGGTGTCATTTGGTCCACATACCACCCTCTGCCCAGTTCTCAGTCACGCTGCTTCACAAAGGGAGTTGGCTAGAGGCACCATTCAGACTTGGACAAAACCAACCCTTTCTCTCCTATCTTCCAGAGAAAGTCCAGGATGAAATTGACGCGGTGCTCGGCAGGGAGCGGTATCCGCAGTTAGATGACCGCAAGCACTTGCCGTACACTGACGCCGTGATACACGAGACGCAGAGGTTCGCCAACATTGTCCCGCTCAACCTTCCGCACGAAACCACAACGGATGTCAACTTCCGAGGATACCTCATTCCCAAGGTAGAGTGTGGGCTTGAATAGTCGGACAGAGAGTGAGTGGAACAGAGTATGGAGTCCAGAGCTAGAGGAGGGACTTTATGCATGAATCGCAAATGGTTGGTTGGCAGGTGCAGCAGGCGGTCAAGAAGGCAAATGGAAAGTTGGCCGTCATTGCCGGAGGGATTGAATTTAGGAGCAGGGAAACTCTGCTGTAACTGTACAAGGTCCTGGCGTGGCCGCATCTGGAGAACTGCATGCAGTTCTGGCCTCCTGACTTGAGGAAGGACATCCTGGGTTTGGAGGCGGTGCGGAGGAGGGTCACCAGGTTGATTCCAGGGGTTGGCCGTCATTGCCGGAGGAATTGAATTTAGGAGCAGGGAAGCTCTGCTGTAACTGTACAAGGTCCTGGCGTGGCCGCATCTGGAGAACTGCATGCAGTTCTGGCCTCCTGACTTGAGAAAGGACATCCTGGGTTTGGAGGCGGTGCGGAGGAGGGTCACCAGGTTGATTCCAGGGGTTGGCCTATGAGGAGAGATTGAGTCGCCTGGGACTTCACTCACTGGAATTTAGAAGAATGAGAGGGAGTCTTATGGGAACATACAAAATTATGAAAGGCATAGATACGATAGAGGTAGGTAAGAAGTTGATTCTGTTGGTTGGGGAGACCAGAACTAGGGGACATCGGCTCAGGGTATTAAGGGATCTGGAGAAAAGGCTGGTCGGTGGAGATGAGCCTAGCATCAGATCAGCCACGATCTCATTCAATGGCAGAGCAGAGTTGGCGGGCCAACTCCTGCTCTTATTTCTCCTATGCTCTTCTCTCAGGGGAGGCGGGGCCGACATGTGTTTCGGGGATGGGGGGGGAGCAGCTGGAAGAGCCGAGCGGTCCGAGTGCAACATCCTCACGGGACTGATTTGGCGTTGATTCTCAGGGGACTCAAATCATCCCATCCCTCACCTCCGTGCTGCGAGATAAATCCTACTGGGAGAGGCCAGAGGAATTCTACCCAATGCACTTCCTAGACAAGGATGGGAACTTTGTGAGGAGGGATGCCTTCATACCTTTCTCAGCAGGTAAGTGGACTGTCTGCCTCTAGAAAGGTGAATGGAGCCCTCAAATTCCCATTAAAATATAACATAACATAACAATTACAGCACGGAAACAGGCCATTAGGCCCTTCTAGTCCACACCGAACCAAACACCCCTCTCTAGTCCCACCTCCCTGCGCAATGCCCATAACCCTCCATCTTCTTCTCATCCATATACCTGTCCAACCTTTTCTTAAATAATACAATTGACTCCGCCGCCACTATTTCTCCCGGAAGCTCATTCCACACGGCTACCACTCTCTGAGTAAAGAAGTTCCCTCTCATGTTACCTCTAAACCTCTGCCCCTTAATTCTTAACTCATGTCCTCTTGTTTCAATCTCTCCTCCTCTTAACGGAAATAGTCTATCCACATCCACTCTGTCTATCCCTTTCATAATCTTAAATACTTCTATCAAATCCCCTCTCAACCTTCTACGCTCCAAAGAATAAAGACCTAATCTGTCCAATCTCTCCCTGTACTCTAGATGCTTAAACCCAGGTGACATTCTGGTAAACCTTCTCTGCACTCTCTCCACTCTGTTTATAGCCTTCCTATAATTAGGCGACCAGAACTGCACACAGAACTCCAAATTAGGCCGCACCGACGTCTTATACAATCTCAACATCACCTCCCAACTCCTATATTCCATGCAATGATTGATAAAGGCCAGCAGACTAAAAGCCTTCTTCACCACCCTATTCACGTGAGTTTCTACCTATGTATGATGCTCCAGACATGGGACCAGAAATAGGCCATTCAATCATGAGCTGATCCGTTCTCCCACTCAGCTCCACTGTCTGATCGTCTCCCTCATAACTTTTGATGCCCTAGTTAAACAAGAATCTATGAATCTCTACCTTAAACACACCCAATGATGTCCACAACTGCCTGTGGCAACGAATTCCATAGCTTCACCACCCTCTGGCTACATCTCCGTTCTAAGCGAACGCCGTCCATTCCTGAAGTTGTGCCATCATGTGCTAGACTCTCCCACCAATAGTGGAACAAACTCTATCCACACCTTTCAACATTCAAATGTTTCAGAGATTCAAGGACCCACACCACCATTGAGAGCATCCACGGGGAACGCTGCCGTTGGAGAGCAGCAGCGGTCATCAAGGTCACCCACCACCCAGCGCACACTCGGTTCTCGCGGCTGCCATCAGGAAAGAGGTACAGGCGCCACAAGGCTTGCGCCTAGTGGGTTCAGGAACAGCTGCTACCCCTCCACCATCAGACCCCTGGTTTCAGAGTGGTGGAACGGTGAATCCTTTCCTAATTTGGGTGGTGTGCGACAGAAGGGCACATTCAGGTGGTGTTGTTCCTCTGCACCTACTGAGGTCACAATTTCAGATTTTAGATTTATTGTCAGAGTACGTATGTAGGTTTTCTCCAGGGGACTCCGGTTTCCTCCCAGCTTTAATCAGGTAGCACGGATTCATGGGCCAAAATGGCCTGTTATTTCTAAATAAAATAAATAAATGACATCACTATAACCCTGAGATTCTTTTCCTGCGGACGAAACAAAATTACCACGTATTGGCAGTTTTTAAAAAAAACTGGACTCAATGTACACGTGTAAACAAACTGACAGTGCAATGCAGAGAGAGAGAAAAAAAACCCAACAAAGTGCACAAGGAAGAGTCCTTCAACGAGTCCCTGATTGAGTTTGTCATTGAGGAGTCTGATGGTGGAGGAGGAGCCGCTGTTCCTGAACCTGGTGGGTGCGAGTCTTGTGGCCTCAACATCTCTTTCCTGATGGCAGCAGCGAGAACAGAGCGTGTGCTGGTGGTGGGGATCTTAGATGATTGCTGCTGCTCTCCGACGGCAGTGTTCCCTGTGGATGTTCTCGACGGTGGGGAGATTTCTTGGGCTGAATCCACTACCTTTTACAGGGTATAAGCATTTCACCAGCTCTCTCTTCTCTTTTCCCGCTGTCTCCTTTCAAATATCTACCTTTCCCTTTATCATATCAGATTAACTCCTTTTGTTGATCCGGACCCCTCTCCCTCCCATTCTTCCCCCTTTATCTCTCCAATCTTTATTCAGATGCCTTCCTGCTTTTTGCTTTACACCTTGGATCTGGGATAAAGCCCGAAATGTCAGTGATACACCTTCACCTCCTGTGGGCGCTGCGAGACCCCCGGCTGAGCTTTCAGCTCCAATTGCGGCGTCTGCTGACTTTCCTGTTTTACTTTGTGTTCCCAGGTCGGAGATCCTGTGCAGGAGAGAGTCTGGCCAAGGCAGAGCTCTTCTTGTTCTTCACAGCCCTGTTGCAGGCATTTACTTTCCAAATTCCGGCCGGCACTGAAGCTCCAGATCTCGAGGCTGTGGTGGGAATCACACTTGCCCCAAAGCCTCACAAGCTCTGCGCCATGCTCCGTTGATACCACCCTCCATGTGCCTGGCACCAACGCTCTGAGGACTTCCCACCTCGGGCTGCCGTTTGTCCTCTCGGACCTGGCTCATCTCCCCTGTGAGAGGCCAACATATCCGCCCAGCGGAAGCCAGCTCTGCACCACACCGCCAGGACGCAGGGGCACTGTCAACAACAATCCTGCGAAAGATGGTGGTGGGGCACGGAATGGTGGCTGGGGTGGCAGGGAGAAGGGACCATTGGGAAAGGATGGGGGTAGAGAGGGTGGATGGGAGAATGGCCGCAGTAGACTTGTGTTAATTGTGATGAGTGGGGAACCATTGAGTTGAAGTGAGTGGTGGGTGGGGTTCGAAGGAGGATGAGGCTAAGGGTGGAGAAGGTTGGTCTGGAAAGAGGTTGGGTGGGTGCTGAGGTTTGGTTTGAAAGGAGTTTGGGTCATGGTTGACAATGGTATGAGGGTGAGGTTATGTTAGCCTATGGAGGGTCTTGGTTGGGCTGGGGAGAATGATGGAGGAAGAAGGGGTGAGAGTGGAAGTTGGGGTGGGAAGATGTTGCGACAGGAAGATGGTGGGATAGGTGGTGAGAGGGTGGGTGGGTGAGAGGGTGGGTGAGTGTCAGGATGGGTGGATGTCAGGGTGGGAGGATGTCAGGGTAAGCAGGTATCGGTGTGGGTGTCGGGGTGGGTGGGTGTTGGGGTGGATGGGTGCAGGGACAGGTGGGCGTCAAGGTGGGCTGGGAAGGGATGAGCAGGTGCCAGGGTGGGTGGGAGTCAGGGTGGGCATGAGTCAGTGTGGGCAGGTGTCAGGTTGGGTTAGTGCCGGGGTGGGCGGGTGCTGGGGTGGGGTAGGAAGGGGTGAGCAGGTGTTGGGGTGGGCAGATGTCGGGATGAGTGGGAGTCGGGGTGGGTGGAAGTCAGTGTGGGCGGGTGCCGGGGTGGGCGGGTGCCGGGGTGGGCGGGTGTCAGGATGAATGGGGATCAGGGTGGGTGTGTGTCAGGGTGTGTGGGTGCTGGGGTGGGTGGGGAAGGAATGTGTGTGTGTCGGGGTGGGCTGGGAAGGGATGAGCGGGTGTTGGGGTGGGCAGGTGTCGGGATGAGTGGGTGCTGGGGTGGGTGGGAGTCGGGGTGGGCGTGAGTCAGTGTGGGTGGGTGTCAGGATGGGTTGGTGCTGGGGTGGGCAGGTGTCAGGTGTGCGGGTGTCTGGATGAGTGGGGGTCAGGGTGGGTGTGTGTCAGGATGGGAGGGCATCGAGGTGGGCTGGAAAGGGATGAGCAGGTACCAGGGTGGGTGGGTGGGAGTCGGGGTGGGCATGAGTCAGTGTGGGTGAGTGGCAGGTTGGGTTGGGTTGGTGCCGGGGTGGGCGGGTGCCGGGGTGGGCGGGTGCCGGGATGGGCGGGTGTCAGGGTAGTAGGGAGTCGGGTGGTAGGGAGTTGGGGTGGGAGTTTGGATGACTGCAGAAGTGGTTGTGATGGGGAAAGGTTGATGTAATGGAGGTGGGGGTGAGGTAGGTAGCTTCCCTAGACTTCTGGACAGGAAATCAGGTTGGACAAAGGTGATGAAGTTTGTTGGCGTTTATAACTAAAAAGGACAAAATCTGGGGAAGAGCAGATTTGGAACTTCACCACTTCATTGACAAGTTCCACACCAAGTTACTGAAGAAAATTTGACAACTTCCAGAACTCTGTGTCAAACCCTCCAACTTTTGCTAACCCCCCTCCTTCCTTCTTTCTCTCTGGATCAGGATGGTCATTTCTATCTTGCTTCTTCCCCCATCCTCTCCCTTCACACCATGTTCCACTGACAGGGAAACATAATCCTTACCGAAACATCGACCTTCTCCACCTCCGACGCACGGTGGTGGCTGTGAGTCCTGTCAGTCAAATGCTGTCCCTGATTCTGACATAAAGATTTCAGAATTCAAATAAATGTGACAGACAAACCTGTTTGAAATTTGATTTGTTTTCTGCTGGTGTTCATTAACATATTTTGCATTGCTCTAATTCATTTTTCACAGAGTACAACCCTTGCCGATAGAATTGTGTGAGGTCGAGGTATGATTTCAGATTTATTGTCAGAGAACATACCTGACATCACATACAACCCTGAGATTCTTTTTTGTGTGGGCAAGGCAGAATTACCACTGATTGGTAGTGCAAAAAAAATAAACTGTACGCAGCGTGAACATGTAAACAAATAAAGAAATTTCAACAAATTGTGTAATACAGAGAGAAAAAATCAATAAAGTGCAAAAGTAAGAATCCTTCAATGTGTCCCTGATCGAGTTTGTTGTTGAAAATTCTGATGGTGGAGGGGTAGCAGCTGTTCCTGAACCTAGTGGTGTGAGTCTTGTGACACCTATACCTCTTTCCTGATGGCAGCAGTGAGAACAGAGAGTGAGCTGGTGTGGATCCTTGAGCTGCTGCTTTCCGATGGCAGCGTTCCTTATATATATTCTTGAAGGTGGGGAGGGTTTTGCCGGTGGTTGCCCTGGGCTCTGTCCACTACCTTTTGCGGAGCTTTGTGCTCTCGAGCATTGGTGCACCGTACCAGACCATGATGCAGCCGACCAGCACACCTGTAGAAATTTGCCAAGGTTTCTGGTGCCATACCGAACCTCCGCAAACTCCTGAGGAAGTAGAGACGCTGACTTGCTTTCTTCATGATGCCATTAGTGTGTTGGGTCCAGGAAAGATCCTCTGAGATAGTGACTACAAAGAACTTAAATTTGCTCACCTTCTCCATCTCATCCCCCAATGATCACTGGGTCATATACTCCTTGGCAAAATAACAGTTTGGACTTAAGGCAGCCTCTCCCATAGGGGACAGAGGATAACGGTGGAAGGCTGTCTTCACACTGGAGATCTGTGATCATTTTGGTAAGAATAATCCTATCAGGACGTATTCAGTGAAGGGGAGGGCGTTGAGGAATGCAGAGGGATTTTGGAGTAATGGTTCATTGTTCTTTGAAGGTGAATTCTCATGTAGACAGGGTTTTGGTACGCTGGCCTTTATAAATCAAAGCATAGAGTATAGGAGCTGGGAGGTGATGTTGCGACTTTTCAAGGCATCGGTGAGGCCAAGTTTGGAATATTGTATGCAGTTTTGGTCTTCAAATTATAGGAAGGATATCAATAAGGTTGAGAGGGTGCAGAGAAGATTGACTAAAATGTTGCCTGGATTGCAGTATCTAGAATACGGAGAAAGATTGAGTCGACTGGGTCTTTATTCATTGGAGGGTAGAAGGTTGAGAGGGGATTTGAAGGAGGTATTTAAAATTATGAGGGGAATAGATAAAGTAGATGTGAATAGACCTTTCCCCTTGAGGGTAGAGGAGATTGGAATGAGGGGTCATAAGCTAAAGGTTAGGGGGCAGAACTTTACAATTAACATGAGAGGAAACGTCTTCACTCAGAGAGGGGTGGCTGAGTGGAATGACCTTCTGGAAGAGGTGGTTGTGGCAGGGTCAATTCTGTCATTTAAGAAGAGGTTGGATGAGTACAGGGATGTGAGGGGGTAGGAAGGTTACGGGCAGGGAGCAGGGAGGTAGGAGTCGTGGAGTTCGCTTAAATCGGTGCGGACTCGAGGGGTCGTAATGGCCTGTTTCCATACTGTAAATCATTATATGTTGGTATTCCACAGGGATTGGTATCGAGACTCCTGTTGTTAATTATATATATTAAAGATTTGGATGACGAAGCGGGTGGGTGGGTTAGAGTGCAGCGCTTTTGACATGTAGAGGATTAGCAAAAAATACGGCGGATCAGTTGCAGAGATGTACAAAGCAATGGAAAAAGGGGTTCAATCGGACAAGTGCAAGTGTTGTACTTTCAGAGGGGTTCAATAGCAGAAACTAAAAGCAAGGATCTAGGGGTTCAAATCGAGATCTCCTTGAAAATAGTCATGCAAGTACATTAGGTGGTAAAGAAGGTAAAAGTAAGCTTGTCTGCACGGGCTGCTGAATTGTTAAGACAAGTTTGTTATCAACTGATAGTACAAGTACAACCCAACAAAACTGCATTCTCTGGTCACACGCAGCGTACAACCAGACATAACACACATACAGACAAACAGTGCATTTGCAAGACAAGTATTCAGAGCCAGCTCTTCAGCGCTTGACGTCCTGTTTTGCGGAAACTGCCAAAATGTTTGGCCTGGAAATCAGCCTGAAGAAAACGGAGGTCCTCCATCAGCCAGCTCCCCACCATGACTACCAGCCCCCCCACATCTCCATCGGGCACACAAAACTCAAAACGGTCAACCAGTTTACCTATCTCGGCTGCACCATTTCATCAGATGCAAGGATCGACAACAGACTCGCCAAGGCAAATAGCGCCTTTGGAAGACTACACAAAAGAGTCTGGAAAAACAACCAACTGAAAAACCTCACAAAGATAAGCGTATACAGAGCCGTTGTCATACCCACACTCCTGTTCGGCTCCGAATCGTGGGTCCTCTACCGGCATCACCTACGGCTCCTAGAACGCTTCCACCAGCGTTGTCTCCGCTCCATCCTCAACATTCATTGGAGCGCTTTCATCCCTAACGTCGAAGTACTCGAGATGGCAGAGGTCGACAGCATCGAGTCCACGCTGCTGAAGATCCAGCTGCGCTGGGTGGGTCACGTCTCCAGAATGGAGGACCATCGCCTTCCCAAGATCGTGTTATATGGCGAGCTCTCCACTGGCCACCGTGACAGAGGTGCACCAAAGAAAAGGTACAAGGACTGCCTAAAGAAATCTCTTGGTGCCTGCCACATTGACCACCGCCAGTGGGCTGATATCGCCTCAAACCGTGCATCTTGGCGCCTCACAGTTTGGCGGGCAGCAACCTCCTTTGAAGAAGACCGCAGAGCCCACCTCACTGACAAAAGGCAAAGGAGGAAAAACCCAACACCCAACCCCAACCAACCAATTTTCCCCTGCAACCGCTGCAACCGTGTCTGCCTGTCCGCATCGGACTTGTCAGCCACAAACGAGTCTGCAGCTGACGTGGACTTTTCCCCCCTCCATAAATCTTCGTCCGTGAAGCCAAGCCAAAGAGAAGAGATTTATCCATACGAATAAATAAATTAATTTTTTTTCATAAATATTGGAGCCTTGGATGTTTAGCATGGGCAGCTCCTTCGGTCATTCAGCATAGGACGGCTGTGTTTCTCAGTCCAGTGGCATTGGCTCTGATACAGGGCCAGAGCTACCACTAGGCAAACTAGGCAGCCACCTATGACCCGGACCTCAGAGGGGCGCAGTCAGGACAGCCAGACGTCCGGCACGTAAGGGCCAAATGGGCAAAAGTGTACTGTCTTTATTGGTCGGCGTCCTGGGTGTCCGTTGGCTGGGCGTAGCCATCTTTATTCTCATGCCCGTGCGAGGGCCAGCTGGTGCATGCGTGATGGATTTGAGCGACTCCGGAGCTGCAGGAGCCGCAAGCAAGGCAGGTGCAGGCAGCATTTGAAAACAAATAGGAAACTCTTCAGCAAGGGGCCAAGCAAATCCAATGCAAACTTCCCCCCACCCTGTTCTAGCTTCCCCCCCCCCACCCCCGCCTCTCTATTCTGTTTCAACCCCCACCCATCTCTGTCTGGCTTCACCCCCTTCCCTCTGATCTGGCTTTCCCCCCTCCCTTCTTTCCTCCTCTCCCCTTCCCCTCCCACCTGTTCTGTTTCCTGCTCCCTGTTCTGTTCCCTCCCCCCCCCAATCTGGCTTCCCACACTCCCCTCCCCTCTGATCTGGCTTCTCCCCTCCCTTCTTTTCTCCCTTCCCCTTCCCCCCCCCACCTGTTCTGTTCCCTTCCCCTTGTTCTGTTCTCCCCTAACCTGCCCCCCCCTGATCTGGCTTCCCCCACTCCCCTCCCCTCCCTCTGATCTGGCTTCCCCCCACCCTTCTGTTCTGTTCTCTCCCCCCTGTTCTGTTTCCACCCCCCCCCACCGATCTGGCTTCCCCCACACCCCTCCCCTCCCCTCTGATCTGGCTTTCCACCTCCTTTCTTTCCTCCCCCCTTTGATCTGGCTTTCCCCTCCTCCTGACTGTTTTGTTTCCCCCCCCCCTTGGTTCTGTTTCTCCCCACCTTCCACCTTCTCCACTGTTCTGGGTTCACCCCCTCCCCTCTGATCTTCCCCCCTCCCTTCTTTCCTCCCCTCACCTCCAATCCAGGCAATGTCCTGGTGAATCTCTTCTGTATTCTCTCCATAGCCTCCACATCCTTCCTGTAATGAGGCGAACAGAACTGGACTCGATACTCCAAATGTGGTCTCACCACAGACTTATAAAGTTGCAACCTGATTTCTCTCCTCATAGACACAATCCCCCTATTAATGAAGCCCAGAATCCTAGAGGCTTTTTTAACTATCCTATCAACCTGAGCAATGACCTAGAAGGGTGTATGGACATGAAGCCCAAGACCCCTCTGTTCATCCACACTCTTAATTAACCAACCATTAACCCTGTGCTCAGCTTTTCGATTTGTCCTGTCAAAATGCATCACCTCACACTTGTCCGGATTGAATTCCACTTGCCATTTTTCTACCCAACACGGCAATCTGTCTATGTCCTCTTGCAACCTCTGTGAAAGGAGACAGAGAGAAAAGGGAAGAGAGAGAGAGAGAGACAGACAGACAGCCCTCCCCACCATCGAGAACATCTACTGTTGGAGAGCAGCAGCAATCATCAAGGATCCACACACCACCCAGCGCACGCTCTGTTCTCGCTGCTGGCATCAGGAAAGAGGTCGAGGTGCCCCAAAACTCGCACCACCAGGTTTGGGAACAGCGGCTCCCCCTCCACCATCAGACTCCTCAACCACAAACTCAATCAGGGACTCACTGAAGGACTCTTCCTTGTGCAGTTTATTGATTTACTTTGCTCTCCCTATATTGCACAGTCAGTTTATTCACATTCGTGATCTGTTTATTATTTGTTTACATGTTCAAGCTGTGTGCAGTTAATTGATGCGCTACCAATTAGTGGTGATTCTGCCGCGCCCGCAGGAAAAAGGAATCTCAGGGTTGTACGTGATGTCAGGTATGCACTCTGACAAGAAATCTGAAATCTGAAGTCCGGGAAACATCCGAGTAAATCTTCTCTGCCCTCTTTCAATCTTATGAATATCTTTCTTGTCTTAAAGGCCTCGTGGGCAGAAAGGGTCTGTTGCCGTGCTGTATGTCTAAATTAAAAAGAAATAAAATTTATCAGCATCTCTGTGTAAAGGTGAAGTCAATTGACTCTGTCACCCTTCACACAAATATTCCCTGCCAAATCAAATTCAACTTTTGCACCAGTTAACAGTTAACCAGAAACAGTTCAGATAATCTGCTTGGCTGGACTGTTTAGTCCAGTGGTTCTCAACTTTCCCTTCCCACTCACAGACCTCCTTAATCATTCCCTTACTAATTCACAGGGATTGCTTCAGGTGGAATGTGAGTTCAGCAGGGCAGTTTAAAAACCATTCATTGTCCTAGAGCAGTGGCTCTCAACCCTTTTCTTTCCACCCACTTTAAGTAATCCTTCTGCCATCGGTGCTCTGTGATTAGTAAGGGATGGCTTAAGGTGGTCTGTGAATGGGAAAGGAAGGTTGAGAATTGCTGCTCTAGACCCAATTGTTACTGTAACATTTTGCTTGAGAAAAATTGTCATTTTCTCTGGAGTTCTGAAACTGTCCACATAACGAGACAATGAGGGATGATTAAAACTTTTTCTCTTCACCCACATCCCATCTGAAGCCATCCCTTCCTAATCACAGAGCACTGCTGGCAAAGGGATTACTTCAGGTGGGATGTGAGCAGAAAGAAAAAGGTTGAGAACCACTAGTTTATTCTATTTTCCACAGTTATCTGCATTTCCACAGGGAGTATAAATGATTTATTTATCAGATTACAAAAGGTGAAATCAGGCAGTTTAAGTGAAAGGGTTGAAAATTGTACGGGAATGGAAAGGAATTAGGCCATAGAGTGGGTGAAAACATTGTAGGCTGAATGGGGCCAATTTCAAAACGTTGTCAAAATACAGAGAGATTCAGGACAGAAACAGGCCCTTCGCCCCATCAGGGCAGCACCAAGCTCCAACGACTCATTACGGTGATCCTATAAATATCCCATTTGTTTTGCCTCCATCTTCCCATCGACTCTCCTTGTATTCTACCATCCAGTACAACTTATGGCAGCCCACACGGGAGTCCACGCAGTGGTGGGGGGAATGTGAAAACTCCACAATTACAGCACCTGAGGCCAGAATCGAAGCCAGGGTCTCTGACCCACTGAGGGTGTGTTTCTTCTGGCTGAGACACTTGCAGGAACCAGTTGGGAAACAGTAGGGCAAATGTATTTGCTCAGGGCAAGTCAGGTTCAACTAGCTTGTTGGACTGTGTGAGCGAAAAGGCATCGTGGCCTGATGAGGGCGGGGTGGTAGATCCCACATATTTGGGCTCATTCAGATTTCTGATTTATTGTCAGAGAATGTACATGACATCACATACAACCCTGAGATTCCTCTTTCCTGTGGGCAAGACAGAATTACCACTTACCACTCTGATCACGGAGGGAAAGGGGGGGGGGGAATGTGAGGTGGACCTTATTAGAGCTGCCTGCATTTACCATCAGCGCAACATGCACACATAAACAAATAAAAGAACTGTGAACAAACTGACTGTGCAATACAGAGAAGAAAACCAATAAAGTGTACAAGTAAGGGTCCTTAAATGGATCCCAGATTGAGTTTGTCATTGATGGTCTGATGGTGGAGGGGGAGTGGCTGTTCCTGAACCTGGGGTGTCTGAGTCTTGTGGCCCTTACATCTCTTTCCTGATGGCAGCAGCGAGAACAGAGCGTGCGCTGGGTGGTGCGGATCCTTGATGATCACTGCTGCTCTCTGACGCCAGCGTTCCCCGTAAATGTTCACAATGGTGGGAAGGGTCTTGCCTGGGATGCCCGGGCTGTGTCCCCATGATGTAGCCATTCAGCACATTTTCCACCGCACCTCTGTAGAAATTTGCCAGGGTTTCCGATGTCATATTGAAACTCCACAAACTCCTTGAAGGCCAACGCACCGATAATGACGTTATCGGTGAATCTAATGGATGGAGGGGGCAAGTCAGAGCATGGTGGAGAGGCATCAGTGTTAGAAGAATGTCTTTATTTTGTGGGACCAGCATTATTTTAAGGGGTTTGGATAACAAAAACATCAGGAATGGAGGAAGAGAAGATTAGGTGAGCAGGTCAACATCAAGTCAAGTTTATTGTCAAGTACAGCCTGACGAAACAGCGTTCTCCAGTCCTCGGTGCAAAACACGCAGACCCACAACTAGATGTAACACACATACAGACAAACTATATATATATATATATATATATACAGGACAAGTATTCATATATACAAATAAATAAATTGTTAGTGTTTTATACATATGAGGGTCTCGGATGGTCAGTGTGAGCAGTTCCTTTGGTCGTTCAGCATTCTCACCACCCGTGGGAAGAAGCTGCTCCTCCTGTATCACTTCCCCGATGGGAGCAGCTGAAAGATGCTGCGTGCGGGGTGGAAGGGGTCCTCACTGATTTTGCACACCCTTTTCAGAGAATGATCTCGGTAGATCATGGCGGCAGTGGGGAGGGAGACTCCAGTGTAACCTAGGACAGGAGTTTTGAATGATGGTCAGGGAGAGGGCTCCAGATAGAGAGGAGAGGACACTTAAGAATGAGAAAGATCATGGAGGAGTTTAAAACGATTGAGTCCCAGCCCTAAACTTGGAAAATCATCCCTCTTTAGTTTGAACTTGAACATACTGGGGTTGGTCACCTATCTTCTCGTATTTAGGAGGGTAACTCTCTGATCCCAGGTTCAAAGGCATGACCGTTCACACCTCTATGTTCAGGGCAGAATCCTCAACCCCCTGTGTACAGAGGTGAACTCTCATATTCGACAGATTAGCCACCTCACACCACCCCCCCACCTTTACTCTCCATGTTTGGCAGAGCAGCCACTGCCCCTCCCTCTTTGAACCATAGAACATTACAAGGCAGAAACAATCCCTTCAGCCCTTCTAGTCTGTGCAGAACCATTTTTTTCCTTGTCCCACTGACCTGCATCCAGTCCATCGCCCTCCATACCCCTCCCATCCATATACCTGTCCAAATTCTTCTTAAATGTTAAAATTGAGCCCACATTTACCACTGACAGCTCGTTTCACCCTCCCACCACTCTCTGTGTGAAGACATTCCCCCTAAACTTTTCCCCTTTCACCCTTAACCCATGTCCTCTGGTTTGTACCTCATGTGCCCTCAGTGGAAAAAGCCTATCTATGTTTATTCTGTATATCCCCCCCCCTCATAATTTTAAAAACCTCTATCAAATCTCCCCTCATTCTTCTATGCTCCAGGGAATAAAGTCCTAACCAATTTAGCCTTTCCCTGTAACTCAGTTCCTGGAGTCTGGGCAACATCCTAGTTCGGTGACTGAACTTGCACATAATACTCTAAATTTGGCCTCACTAATGTCTTATGCAACTTTAACATAACATCCCAACTCCCGTACTCAATACTTTGATTTACGAAGGCCAATTTGCCAAAATCTCTCTTTACAACCCTATCTACCTATGACACCACTTTCAGGGAATTATGTGTCTGTATTCTCAGGTCCCTCTGTTCCTCTGCACTCCTCAATGCCAACCATTCACCATGTACATCCTTTCTTGGTTTGTCCTTCCAAAATGCAACACCTCACACTTTTCTGCATTAAATTCCATCTGCCATTTTGCAGCCCACTTTTTCAGCTGGTCCAGATCCCTCTGCAAGCTCTGAAAACCTTCTTCGCTGTTCGCTACTCCTCCAATCTTAGTGTCATCTGCAAACTTGCTGATCCAATTTCCCACATTAACATCCAGATCATTGATAGAGACGACAAATAACAATGGTCCCAGCACCGATCCCTGAGGCCCACCACTAGTCACAGACCTCTAGTCTGAGAAGCCGTCATCCACCATTACTCTCTGGCTTCTCCCATCCAGTCATTATCAAATCCAGTTTACCACTTCACCATGAATACCTGGCATCTGAACCTTCCTGACTAACCTCCCATGTGGGACCTTGTCAAAGGCCTTACTAAACTCCATGTAGACAACATCAACAGCCTTTCTTTCATCAACTTTCCTGGTAACCTCTTCGAATAATTTGAATAATTGGTTAAACACGGACTACCACACACAAAGCCATGTTGACTTTCCCTAATCAGTCCCTGGCTATCCAAATACTTGGATATCCGATCTCTTAAAACAGCTTCCAATAATTTACCTACTACTGACATCAGGCTCACTGGCCTATAATTTCCAGGGTTAATTTTGGAGCCTTTTATAAACAATGGAACAATCTGAGTTACCCTCCAATCCTCTGGCACCACTCCTGTGCCTAAGGACATTTTAAATATTTCTACCAGAGCCCCTACACTAGCCCCCCTCCCCCCTTCAAGGTCCGAGGGAATATCTTGTCCAGCCCTGGGATTTATCCACCTTTATTTGGTTTAAGACAGCAAACACCTCCTCCTCTTTAATCTGTATAGGTTCCATGACCTCCCTGCTTGTTTTCCTTACTCCCTATGACTCTCTGCCGGTTTCCTGAGTAAATACTGATAAAAAGAAAACATTTAAGGTCTCCCCCATCTCTTTTGATTCCATACAAAACCGACCACTCTGATCTTTGAAGGGACCAGTTTTGTACTCTCTCTCATTGATACCTCTATAGAGTATATTGATTTCAAAGACTTTCCTGAACACATTTGACAAACTCCATGCCATCCAGCCCTTTTAGAGTATGGGAGTCCCAGTCGATATATGGAAAGTTAAAATCTCCTACTATCACAATTTTATGTTTCCTGCAACAGTCTACTATCTCTCTACAGATTTGCTGTCCAATTCTCATTGGCTATTTGGTGGTCTATGATACAACCCCATGAGTGTGATCACACCATTCCCATTCCTCAGTTTCACCCATATAGCCTCAGTAGATGAGCCTTCTGGTCAGTGATATTTTCCTTGACGAGCAATGCTACTCCTCCTGCTTTCATCCCATCTGAAGTCAAAAGCACGGAACATTGAGCACCCAGTCCTTACCCTCCTGTAACCAAGTTTCACTAATGGGCACAATTCCACGTGCCAATCCACGGTCTAAGCTCATCTGCCTTTCCTACGGGGTACTGCTTACATTGAAATAGATGCATCTGAGAACATTTCCACCCCATACAACCCGTTGACTTCTAACAGAGCGTGCAATTTTAACATAATTTTTTTCCCTCCTCCACTCCTCAATTTGCTCTGACACCCTGGCCCCCTACAAACCCCCTGGTTATTGGTCCCCCTCTAGTTCAGATGCGAACTGGAACAGGTCCCACTTTCCCTGGAACAGACCCTAATGATCCAGAAACCTGAAGCCCTCCCTCCTGCAACCACATCTTCAGCCACGTGTTGAGCTGCATTGTCCTCCTATTTCTAACCTCACTAGCACCTGGGCACAGGTAGCAATTCTGAGATCACTACCCTGGAAGTCCTGTCCTTCAACCTAGCGCCTACTAACTCTCTGAGCTCTCCTTGCAGGACCCCCTCACCCTTCCAACCCTATGTGGGCCACGGCATCTATCTGCTCACCCTCCCTCTGAGATATCTCGGACCCTGGCACCAGGGAGGCCACATTGTGGTGCCATCACTGTATGGCTATTAGCACTGTCTGTCTGTCTGAATGTACAGTATGAGCTGGCCTGCCTCTTGCACCTGTGACTCCTTTCCCTCCCCCCCCCCAGGAAATCCCCATAAAGGCTGTTACGCCAAAACTCCTCTCTTAGCACCTGCCTTGGAACCAGATGAAGATGTGTTAATGTCTTAAAATGATTAATCTCAACTCTCAGTCTGATGTGGTTGATCAATAGCACGACCCGCACACCATCGGGGATTATCAATCCCTTCCACAGAACCTCTTATCTGTCCCCCTTAACTATGGAATCGCCTGGGCCATAGGCAGAGCACAGAGAGCTGCTGGGGTCGAAGAATGAGAGTTCAAACCCCCGCCACTCCCATCGGCATTTTGGGGTTTATCTGAGCATCTCGGTGGAAAGGTGAAGAACACCTGACTCTGTCACATCTCACCCAAATAGTCAATGCCAAATCAAACTCAACTCCTACAATCACAACATTTACATTGAAGTTAAATATTGACCAGAAAATTTTCTCTATCTGTTCAGCTAATCTGCTTTCCAAGGTTGTTTGATCATCTATTTTCCCTAGATGACACTTTATCTGCATTTAGTGACTTAAATGTTTTTTTTTAACTATATTACAAAGGTGAAATGCAGTCAGTGAGGTGTAGGTGAAAGGGTTGGGACAGGAACGGGAAGTAATCAGGCCAAAGAGTGGGTAAAAGTGATTGGAGGCCGATGGGGCGAACAGGTCGGTAAAAGCCCCTACCCCCTCCCTCGGCTCATCAATCCAGCAGGTTCGCTACCGTTTGCGCCACACGGGACCAGAGCAAGTGGCCCTCACATTTCGGGAACCAGCCTCCACCGCTGCCCAATTTAGGGGAGTAGATTCCCTTCTCCGATCGGCTCAGAAAAAGCCCCCTGCAGAACCTGGTCATGACAAAGAACACAGGGTCAGGAGTCAGCCATCCCCACTGACCTGGCCATAAAGGTCGACTTGCCTGCCCCCTTCCACTCATTCGAGCCCATGGAGTTGAGGCCAGCCAGAATCTAATGTGTATTCAAGCCTATCGTTCCCCACTCGGTCTTTGGAGTCATTGATAGAGTGTATTGTTATGAGCCCAAAGGACCCCAAAACCCAGCAGCAATAGACATTCACCAAGACAAGTAGTTACTTAAACAAAATTTGTTTTTAATTATCTTTAAACATGAAAATAGAATCAAACTTTAACTTATCTCTATACTTAACTAACCCAAATTAACCCCCTTCTAATTCTAAGCGCACGTGTATGTAATGTGTGCGTAAATTTAAGAAAAGTTCTTTGGTTCCCAGTTCAATCTCACTTCTCCTTCATCCAAGTTCTCTGGATGCAGGCAATTCTTACACTGGGCCCAGAATTTAACATGTATAAAGTTCACCAGGCTTTGGTGCTCGAAAGGTAAATGTTTACCGCTCAGGAAGATTCTTGTAGGGTTTGCAGAGAGAGATTTGTTGTTCCAGGATTTTCACAACTGAGGTACCACCATTAGTCACCTCAATGTCTCGCTGATGAAACTTACCCCATCAAGATTCTCCATATGATAACCTCTTTCTTTCAGGCTAGCACAGAGTTCCTTTCTGTTCCCCTTATTCCAAGAGAAACCATATAACCATATAACCATTTACGGAGCGGAAACAGGCCATGTGGGCCTTTCGAGTCCGCACCGGTTCACTGATTTTGTGCGCCCTCTTCAGGCATTGGTCCCGGTAGATCTTCATTCAATAATGATGGGCGAATTCAATGCAGGTGGAATCAGTTGTAGAAACATTTGTGAAATGTGCAGTTCAATACTTCTGTGGCACTTCCAGCCATCTGCCACACTGGAGCTTTTTGTTTCCCACCAGCTTTTCCTGGCTTGTTTCAGCCATGACTGTTCAGCCTCTTTCAGTGTCACACACCTACTGGCTGAGAGAGCTTGTTGATCTTGTCTTCTCTCTTTCTCTCTCTCTCCAACTGCCAACTGCCAGGAAGCTCATGTGACTCTCCCACCTTCTTCAGCAAATAACAGGAGTGATCCTTCTGCTCCCATCTGTTCCCTTATGTTAGAAATAGAAGTACCTTAACAGAAATTGCTCGAGACAAAAATTGAGAACGAAGAACATTTATTATAACAACAATGCAAAGTTGGGTGCTTCCCCTTACCCTGGGAATACACACATACACTGGGGCTCACCCAACTTTTATACAGTGAATTTCAGTATCAGAATACCCTCCCCCTTACATTCTTCTGCCTCCTGGATGGGTTTGGCATTAGGCAATCCTTCCTGCCTACGTGCAATTTCAGGGTGAACTTGGAAGACCAAGGGGTATCCTGTCGGTGTCTTCTCATGTCATTATCCTCATTGTCCTTATTCACAACCTTGCCCTTGTCCCCATTCACACCTTTCCAACTCTCAGAGCTACAGTCTCTTCATATGCAGAGTTCGCTAATCCTGTCTAGGGTTTACTAATTTAATATGCATAACTTGATAAATCTGTGTATGGCTTACTAATTATATATGTAGAACTTGGTACTTCTCTCTAGGGCTAGGAGACCCTTATCTCATCCAGACTATCTCAACTTCCTACATTCTATTATTCCTTACCTCTCCTTATCTTATTCATACGGTGGGCTCACTGATCCTGTCGAAAAGACTAGAAGATTCTTATCTTACAGAGGCTGACTCTTCTTCCTGCATTCTAATTTCCATGCTTAGCCTGTTCATACTGGTTTAATCCATCACTCCACATGTCTGCACTAGTTTCCCCATCTTTCATATTTTATGTCAAGTTTCCTCATCTCTCATACTTAGATAAACAAAACCCAGGAGGGACCTTTCTGTGAGCACTCTGTAGGTATTTGCAAACACCCAGTTTGTCCTCCAAGACAATGGTCTATTGATGACGCCATTTCAATTAGCACTACTTGTGAAATGTGCATAAAATTCTCCAAAGTTTCTGTAAAGTTCCTGAATATGAATTCTTCAGTCTTTCAAATAAGATCTGTTTTAAAATGTGTGTAGGTATGCAACCTACTAATCCCTCCCAATATTTATCCATTACAGTATCAACGACCAGATTGAGAGTGTTATGGTCAATTCAAATGTGAGCTCGGACTGTGGGCAGATTTATATTAGGAAAGGGGAGGGGGAATCATTTTGTTTGTATTTTTGTCAGGAAAAAATGTTTTATATATTGATATTATTGTGGTGATACACTGCACAGGGAGCAACCTGCAGGAAGAGCACTGGAGGACAAGGCAACACCTGGCTGGCTGTCAATCAGCTGACCTGAATGGACCAAGCCCCACCCAGTCGGCTGCCAATCACCCTCCAGGATTATAAGATAGATCTGGCCCCTCGAGGTCAGTCTCAGAGCCAGCACAGCTACTCTCACAGCCAACTCTGTGGAAGCCTGTTGAACAGCCTTTATTTTTGTGTCTGCTTTTCTGCTCGATGGCGCAGCACAATGATTGTTTTTGAAGAGTTTATTATGTATATTTATGAAATATAATATTCAAAAAAAAATTTAAAATATAACAGAGTCTGGGCTATTTTTTTTATCGTTGCTGTCTGGTGCATAACACCGCTCAGACAGGAGCTGATGAGCTTCAACACCAGCCTTTCAGAACACTTCACCACTGATGATGTGAATGCTGGGGGACTTAAGCTGGGCCCAGTCAGAGAGAAACGGCATTCGGCCCATGAGTTGCTGCTACTGGCCATCCTACTCTCATCCCATTTTATACCCCTCTTCCTACCCCCCCCCCCACCCTGTGCTTTCATCAACTCCTCTAAATTGTACCCCTTACCCACACTCCGGGGAGAGTCCATAGCAGCCAGATAATGCACCGCATTGAGGGGTGTATCTGAGGTAGATCAACTGTGGGGGGGGGGGGGGGGGGTGGCAGATGGATTGGAGCTCTCTGAGGTTTAAGCATGGACAGCAATTTCACGGCGAATGGTGGGGCCCCGGAGTTTGTTATGGAGCAGAGACACCTGGAGGAACAGGTACAGAGTGTACTGACAATAACCACAGCAGCAGTGCGGGTATAAGACAGCTTTAATAAACTAATATGTACACTAAGAGGTCTTGTCTCTCTGCAAGACGAACCTGGAAGGCTAGACTGTAGCTCTGGACTGCTTTATATACAATGTCACCGGGGTGACCCCTGGTGGCCTAGTGGTTTAATTACATATCACCACATGCACCCCCCTTTAAAAAATTGTTATCCGCTCCCCCCCACCCCCGTCCTCTTTCCCTTGTTTGTAAGTTCATAAGTCCAAAATTTTTCGTGGCTTCCATTACCTTCTGGACCTCCTCGGTAGTGGTATAGGGGTAGGGAGTGCGGTCTGCCTTTTGGCCTTTCTTGGTGGAGGTGTGGGAGTGGGAAGTACTGGTTTGCCATGTGGGCTGGGGATCCTCTTGTATGGGATTAGATCCTCCACCGAGTCTAGGGTGGTGATATTTTGTGGGGCGGGCATACCCAGGGTCCTGATTTCCGGGGTGGGTGGTAGAGTCCTCTGGCGTAACTCGATGGATGTTTGTTCCAGTGATAGCTACTGCGCTCCTTGTTGATCCGTAGACATCTGTGTTTCCTCCGCGTTGTTCACACATCCGGCCGGCGCGAGAAACCTGGTGGCCACCGAGTCTTCTCTTCCATCTGGGAATGTGACGAAGGCGTACTGAGGGTTCGCGTGCCTCAACTCCACTTGATCCACCAGCGGGTCCGCTTTGTGGGGTCTGCAGTACTTCCGGAGGAGTACAGGTCCCGGTGTCATCATCCATTTAAGTAGCACTGTGCCTGTTGTGGCTTTCCTTGTGAAAGAAAAGATACGGTCATGTGGGGTCATGTTAGTGGCAGTACACAACAAATAACGTATAGTGTGTAGGGCTTCTGGCAACACTTCTTGCCATCTAGTAACAGGCAGGTCTTTTGCTTTTAAAGTCAAGAGGACCGTTTTCCAGATAGTGGCATTTTCCCTTTTGACTTGTCCATTCACCCTGGGATTGTAACTTGTAGTGTGGCTGGTAGCAATCCTCTCGTGCAGGTACTGCTGTACTTCTGCACTCATGAATGCAGCACCCCTGTCTGTGTGTATGTAGTTCAGGTACCAAAATATGCTGAAGATGGGTTGGAGGCATTTTATAACAGTGGCTGCTGATACATCAGGACACGGGATTGCGAAGGGGAAATGGAAATAATCATCTATTACGTTTAGGAAATAGACATTTCTATTATTGGATGGGAGCAGGCCTTTAAAATCGAGGCTGAGGCGCTAAAAAGGTTTGGTAGCTTTTATTTATTTATTTTTTAAAAATTTTTTATTTTTCACACCATAAATCACATTAGTCATGATACACACTTTTTCCTTTTCACACATATACAGTGACATTTTCTCCCCCCCCCCATCCCTCCTCACAACCCACCCCCCCACCCCCCACTATCCATTTAAGGTATACAATCTAGGATACATTAAACCAGTCAGACAATGTTGTCACTCAACAAAAATACACCAGAAATTCTACTGAGTCCATTCTTTTCTTTACTTCCCCTTCCATCAACTTAGGTAATGATTGTCCCCGGTAGGTTTTCGTTATTGTATTTAATGTAAGGCTCCCATATTTGTTCGAATATTTCAATATTATTTTTTAAACTATATGTAATTTTTTCTAATGGAATACATTTATTCATTTCTATATACCATTGTTGTATTTTCAAATTATCTTCCGATTTCCAGGTTGACATAATACATTTTTTTGCTACGGCGAGAGCTATCTTAACAAATCTTTTTTGTGCATCCTCCAAATCAATTCCAAATTCTTTGTTTTTTATGTTACTTAGGAGAAAGATCTCTGGATTCTTTGGTATATTGTTTTCTGTTATTTTATTTAATATCTGATTGAGATCTTCCCAAAATTTTCTACTTTCTCACATGCCCAGATTGCATGAATTGTTGTTCCCATTTCTTTTTTACATCGAAAACATCTGTCAGATACTGTTGGGTCCCATTTATTTAACTTTTGAGGTGTAATGTATAGTCTGTGTATCCAGTTATATTGTATCATACGTAGCCTCGTATTTATTGTATTTCTCATCGTTCCAGAACATAATTTCTCCCATGTTTCCTTTTTTATCTTTATATTTAAATCTTGTTCCCATTTTTGTTTAGTTTTACCATTTATTTCCTCATTCTCCTTTTCTTGCAGTTTAATATACATATTTGTTATAAATCTTTTGATTATCATTGTATCTGTAATCACATATTCAAGGTTATTTGCCTCTGGCAAACTCAAACTGCTTCCTAATTTATCCTTCAAGTAGGATCTCAATTGGTAATATGCCAGTGCTGTATCTTGAGTTATATTGTACTTATCTTTCATTTGTTCAAAGGATAAGAATCTATTTCCTGAAAAACAATTTTCTATTCTTTTAATCCCTTTTTTTTCCCATTCTCTAAAGGAAAGGTTATCTATTGTAAAAGGGAGTAACTTGTTTTGCGTCAATATTAGTTTTGGTAATTGATAATTTGTTTTATTTCTTTCTACATGAATCTTCTTCCAAATATTGAGGAGATGATGTAATACTGGAGAACTTCTATGTTGTACCAATTTTTCATCCCATTTATATAATATGTGTTCAGGTATCTTTTCCCCTATTTTATCTCATTCTAATCACGTCCAGTCTGGTTTTTCCCTTGTTTGATAAAAATCTGATAGGTATCTTAATTGTGCGGCTCTATAATAATTTTTAAAATTTGGCAGTTGTAAGCCTCCTTGTTTATACCATTCTGTTAATTTATCTAGTGCTATCCTCGGTTTCCCCCCTCTCCATAAAAATTTCCTTATTATTTTCTTCAACTCCTTGAAGAATTTTTCTGTCAGTTGTATTGGCAATGCCTGAAATAAGTATAATATCCTTGGAAAAATGTTCATTTTAATACAGTTTATCCTTCCTATTAGTGTTAGTGGTAAATCTTTCCAATGCTCTAAATCGTCCTGTAATTTTTTCATTAGTGGATAATAATTGAGTTTATATAGTTGGCCGAGATTTTTGTTTATTTGTACACCTAGGTATCTTATTGCCTGCATTTGCCATCTAAATGGAGATTCCTTCTTAAATTTTGGGAAATCCGCATTATTCATAGGCATTGCTTCACTTTTATTTACGTTTATCTTGTAACCCGACACTTCTCCATATTCCTTCAATTTCTTATATAATTCTTTTATTGATAGTTGTGGTTCTGTTAAGTACACTATAACATCATCCGCAAATAGACTGATTTTATATTCCTTGTCTTTTATTTTTATTCCTTTTATATTATTATCTATTCTTATCAATTCTGCTAGTGGTTCTATAGCTAACGCAAACAATAAAGGTGATAGTGGGCATCCCTGCCGCGTTGACCTGCTTAAGTTAAATTGCTTTGATACATGTCCATTTACTGTCACTTTCGCTAACGGTCCCTTATACAATGCTTTAATCCAATTAATATACTTCTCCGGTAAACTGAATTTTTGCAATACTTTGAACAAATAATTCCATTCTACTCTGTCAAAGGCCTTCCCTGCGTCTAAAGCAACTGCTACTGTAGGTGCTTTATTTCCTTCTACTGCATGAATTAAGTTAATAAATTTACAAATATTGTCTGTTGTGCGTCTTTTTTTGATAAATCCACTTTGGTCTAAATTTACCATTTTCGGTACATGCTCTGCTAATCTGTTTGCTAATAGTTTAGCTATTATCTTATAATCTGTGTTTAGTAAAGATATTGGTCTATATGACGCTGGTGAGAGTGGATCTTTCCCTTGCTTTAGTATTACTGTAATTATTGCTGTTTTACATGAATCTGGTAAGCTTTGTGTTTCATCAATCTGGTTGATTACATCCAGGAGGGGCGGAATTAATAAGTCTTTAAATGTTTTGTAGAATTCTATTGGGAATCCATCCTCTCCTGGTGTCTTATTATTTGGTAATTTTTTTATTATCTCTTGTATTTCTACTATTCCAAATGGTTCTGTTAATTTATTTTGTTCCTCTATTTGTAGTTTTGGTAGTTCAATTTTAGTCAGAAATTCATCTATTTTCCCTTCTTTCCCTTCGTTTTCAGTTCGGTATAATTGTTCATAGAATTCTCTAAAGTTTTCCTTAATTTCTTTTGGATTATATGTAATTTGTTTGTCTCTTTTCCTTGATGCCAATACCATTTTCTTAGCTTGTTCTGTCTTAAGCTGCCATGCTAGGATTTTGTGCGTTTTTTCACCCAGTTCATAATATTTCTGTTTTGTCTTCATTATATTCTTCTCCACCTTATATGTTTGTAGTGTTTCATATTTTATTTTTTTATCCGCCAATTCTCTTCTTTTAGTTGTATCTTCCTTCATTGCTAATTTTTTTTCTATATTTACAATTTCCCTTTCCAACTGCTCTGTTTCATGATTATAGTCCTTCTTCATTTTGGTTACATAACTTATTATTTGCCCTCTAATGAATGCTTTCATTGCATCCCATAGTATAAACTTATCTTCCACTGATTCCGTATTTATTTCAAAATACATTTTTATTTGTTTTTCAATAAATTCTCTAAAATCCTGCCTTTTAAGTAACATGGGGTTTAATCTCCATCTATACATTCTTGGAGGGATGTCCTCTAGCTTTACTGTCAATATTAAGGGTGAATGGTCCGATAGTATTCTAGCTTTATATTCTGTTTTTCTTACTCTATCTTGCATACTGGCTGATAACATAAATAGGTCTATTCTTGAGTATGTTTTATGTCTAGCCGAGTAATATGAATATTCCTTTTCTTTTGGGTGTTATTTCCTCCATATATCCAAAAGTTGCATTTCTTCCATTGATTTAATTATAAATTTGGTTACTTTGTTCTTTCTATTAATTTTTTTCCCAGTTTTATCCATGTTTGAATCCAAATTCAGGTTGAAATCTCCTCCTATTAATATGTTCCCTTGCATATTTTCTACCTACAAAAAGATATCTTGCATAAACTTTTGATCTTCTTCGTTAGGTGAATATACATTGAGTAGATTCCAAAACTCCGAATATATCTGACATTTTATCATTACATATCTCCCTGCTGGATCTATTATTTCCTCTTCTATTTTAAATGGCACATTTTTACTAATTAATATAGCCACTCCTCTTGCTTTTGAATTATACGATGCTGCTGTTACATGTCCTACCCAATCTCTCTTTAATTTCTTGTGCTCCAATTCAGTTAAGTGTGTTTCTTGCACAAATGCTATATCAATTTTTTCTTTTTTCAGTAAATTTAGCAGTTTTTTCCTTTTAATTTGGTTATGTATTCCATTAATATTTAAAGTCATATAGTTCAACGTAGCCATTTTATACTTTGTTTATCTTCCTTTTCCGTTTTTCCATCATTACCTTTCCTCCTTTTCCATTTCTGTTTTCTTATTTTAAACCCTTTATAAGACAACATTCCTAAAACATCAAACATTTTCCTTATTCTCCTATTTAAAACTTCTTTAGCCCCAATCTCCCCTTCCCCTCCTGAGTTGTCCTTTATCCCTTGTCGGACAACCACATCTCCCCTCTCCATTTGGGTTTGCGAATTCACTCGCAAGTGTCAGCTGATTTTGCAGTGACCGCAACTCCTCCCCACCCAGCCCCCCCCAGAAAAGATTTCACTTTTCATATGTAACAAAGGTCACTCTTTTAGTTCCCTCCTTATTCCCTCTATTCCATTTCCTTCCCTTATTAATTCTTGTCTATACTATCTATATTTTTCTCTAAATACGGATACATTCACGTATTTCTTCTTTGGCTTGGCTTCGCGGACGAAGATTTATGGAGGGGGTAAAAGTCCACGTCAGCTGCAGGCTCGTTTGTGGCTGACAAGTCCGATGCGGGACAGGCAGACACGGTTGCAGCGGCTGCAGGGGAAAATTGGTTGGTTGGGGTTGGGTGTTGGGTTTTTCCTCCTTTGCCTTTTGTCAGTGAGGTGGGCTCTGCGGTCTTCTTCAAAGGAGGTTGCTGCCCGCCAAACTGTGAGGCGCCAAGATGCACGGTTTGAGGCGATATCAGCCCACTGGCGGTGGTCAATGTGGCAGGCACCAAGAGATTTCTTTAGGCAGTCCTTGTACCTTTTCTTTGGTGCACCTCTGTCACGGTGGCCAGTGGAGAGCTCGCCATATAACACGATCTTGGGAAGGCGATGGTCCTCCATTCTGGAGACGTGACCCACCCAGCGCAGCTGGATCTTCAGCAGCGTGGACTCGATGCTGTCGACCTCTGCCATCTCGAGTACTTCGACGTTAGGGATGAAAGCGCTCCAATGGATGTTGAGGATGGAGCGGAGACAACGCTGGTGGAAGCGTTCTAGGAGCCGTAGGTGATGCCGGTAGAGGACCCATAATTCGGAGCCGAACAGGAGTGTGGGTATGACAACGGCTCTGTATACGCTTATCTTTGTGAGGTTTTTCAGTTGGTTGTTTTTCCAGACTCTTTTGTGTAGTCTCCCAAAGGCGCTCTTTGCCTTGGCGAGTCTGTTGTCTATCTCATTGTCGATCCTTGCATTTGAGGAAATGGTGCAGCCGAGATAGGTAAACTGGTTGACCGTTTTGAGTTTTGTGTGCCCGATGGAGATGTGGGGGGGCTGGTAGTCATGGTGGGGAGCTGGCTGATGGAGGACCTCAGTTTTCTTCAGGCTGACTTCCAGGCCAAACATTTTGGCAGTTTCCGCAAAGCAGGACGTCAAGCGCTGAAGAGCTGGCTCTGAATGGGCAACTAAAGCGGCATCGTCTGCAAAGAGTAGTTCACGGACTAGTTTCTCTTGTGTCTTGGTGTGAGCTTGCAGGCGCCTCAGATTGAAGAGACTGCCATCCGTGCGGTACCGGATGTAAACAGCGTCTTCATTGTTGGGGTCTTTCATGGCTTGGTTCAACATCATGCTGAAGAAGATTGAAAAGAGGGTTGGTGCGAGAACACAGCCTTGCTTCACGCCATTGTTAATGGAGAAGGGTTCAGAGAGCTCATTGCTGTATCTGACCCAACCTTGTATGCATATTATACATATACACACTTATACCTCTTTACCCACATACATATAAATCGTGGTCATTTTTACTCTCATCACACGTCTTCATCCCTCAGTCTATTTTGTAATTGTTCTGCAAATTTTCGTGCTTCTTCTCGATCCGAGAATAGTCTGTTTTGTTGTCCTGGAATAAATATTTTCAATACCGCTGGATGCTTTAGTATAAATTTATACCCTTTCTTCCATAAAATCGCTTTTGCTGTATTGAACTCCTTTCTCTTCTTTAGGAGTTCAAAACTTATATCTGGATAAATGAAGATTTTTTGCCCTTTATATTCCAGTGGCTTGTTGCCCTCTCTTACTTTTTCCATTGTCTTCTCCAGTACCTTTTCTCTTGTAGTATATCTTAGGAATTTTACTAAAATAGATCTTGGTTTTTGTTGTGGTTGTGGTTTAAAGGCCAATGCTCTATGTGCCCTTTCTATTTCCATTTCTTGCTGTAGTTCTGGACATCCTAGGATCCTAGGGATCCAATCTTTTATAAACTCTCTCATATTCTTGCCTTCTTCATCTTCCTTAAGGCCCACTATCTTTATGTTATTTCTTCTGTTATAATTTTCCATTGTATCTATTTTTTGAGCTAGTAGTTCTTGTGTCTCTTTAGTTTTTTTTATTAGATTCCTCCAATTTCTTTTTTAAGTCTTCTACCTCCATTTCTGCTGCTACTGCCCGCTCTTCCATCTTGTCCATTTTCTTTCCCATTTCTGTTAAGGTCATATCTATTTTATTCACTTTCTCTTCTGTGTTGTTTATTCTTCTTCTTAAATCATTAAATTCCTGTGTTTGCCATTCTTTAAATGACTCCATGTATCCTCTAACAAGAGAAAGTATATCCTTTACCTTGCCTTTCTTTTCTTCTTCTATTTCACTGTACTCTTCCTCTTCTTCCTCTGGGTTGGCCATCTGTTGTTTCTTTGTTGCCCTTTTCTTCTCTTCTTTCTTGTTTTCATTGTCTTCTGTGTTCTCTTCTTGCTGCAGGTGTTCTGCAGCTGTCGTTGCCGGCTGTGGAGATCGACTCCCCAGCTGGTCACCCCTCCCATCGGTGTGTTTTTTTTTCATGCGCACCGCGCATGCGCGACTCCTTGCGCATGCGCGGTTGCGCACTTTTACTCGGCTCAACGAGCCATTTTTGTAGTCCACTTTCTACCGACCTGAGGGAGCGGGTTTCTCTCTCCACCGCGGGCCTCTTCGAACAGGTAAGGCCTTCTTCTTCTTCCTCCGTTGTCTTCTCTTCCTCTCTTCTTACCGTTGATTTCAATTTTTCTTTTTTTGTCGCCATCTTCTTTCCACCTTTATATTCACTTTTCTTTAACTTTTATTTCTGTGCCTTTGTGTTTTCCTTTGTTTTTTCCGACTTTTCTGGAGAGGGCTGGAGTTCACCGTCCGGCCACTACTCCATCACGTGACTCCCCCTCAGGTTTGGTAGCTTTTATCAGGGTGGCTTTGTCTGGGGGTTTCCATTCCGCCCAGATGGGGGAGCTCTTGTTCACTGACCTCACTTCCTTGACCGAAAATGGGAGGTTTTGGGTTTTAATGAAGTGAAACAGTCTAACGACCCCCAGGTGGCCCAGCTCATTGTGCAAGCTCTGCAACTGGGATGTGGGGTTAAGGATGGCACAAGTGCCTCTGGACAGCGCATCCGGGGGCTCGTTGAGTCTTCCAGGGCGGTATAGAATGTCACAGTTAAATGTAGACAATTCTATCCACCAGCACAGGATTTTGTCATTCTTAATTCTCCCCCTGTTCTGGTTCTCGAACATAAAAGCCACAGACCGTTGGTCCGTAACGATGGTGACATGTTTGCACGCCAGACATTGTCGCCAATGCCTTACTGCTTCCACAATGGCTAGGGTCTCCTTCTCTACTGCTGAGTGTTTTACCTCTGACCCCTGTAGGATTCGTGAGAAAAAGGCCACCGGTCGTCCATCTTGGTCCATCCATTTCTACTTGAAACCGGATCGACTCATCTATGGACCACATGGTAGCTTTAGCGATATGGTCCCTAATTTCCCTGAATGCCTGGTGGCTGCTGGGTACAGTGGGAAAACTGAGGCAGGCCCTTTCGGCATAGTTGGGGACCCATTGGGCGTAGTAAGCGAACAATCCCAAACACCTTTTTAGTGCTTTCAGTGTGTGTGGCACTGGGAGATCTAGGAGAGAGCGCATACAAGTTGGGTCTGGGCTGATTTCCCTGTTCTGCACCATGTAGCCCAGGATTGGCAACTTCCTGGCGCTAAAGATGCATTTGTCCCTGTTGTATGTTCGGTTCCTTTCCTCGGCTGCCTGGAAGAAGCGTTTTAAATTCGTGTCATGATCCTCCTAAGTGTGGCCACAGATTGTCACATTGTCTAAGTAGTTGGAACTCATCTACTATTCGGTCCATTTCTCTCTGAAACAGGGACACTCCAATGGTGACACCGAAGGCGAGTCGCTGAAATTGATACAGCCTGCCGTCTGCCTCAAATGCCATGTAAATGCGATCGCTGTTTCTAATGGGCAGTTGGTGGTTTGCTGCCTTCAGGTCTATGGTGGAGAACACCTTATACTCCGCAAGGTTGTTGACCATGTCTGCTATGCATGGCAGGGGGTAGGCATCTAGTTGTGTAAATTTGTTGATTATCTGGCTGTAATCCACTACCATGTGCAGTTTTTCTCCTGACTTTACTACAACCACCTGGGATCTCCAGGGGGTGGTGCTCTGCTCTATGATGCCCTCCTGTAGTAGCCTGCGACCTCTGTCCTAATGAAGGCTCTGTCTCTCGGGCTGTACCTCCTGCTCTTTGTGTGCATTTTTGGGTCAGGTGTGTGAACAGCGGAGGGGGTTCTATGTTCAGGACAGACAAGCTGCAGTGTTGTTTCTTCGTAAGGCGTAGTAGTGGGTGAGGCCCGTTGTGCACTATTGTAATGCTTTTGTTAGAAATTAAAGTACCTTTAAAGAAATTGCTCGAGACAAAAATTGAGAACAAAGAACATTTATTACTACAACAATGCAAAGTTGGGTGCTTCCCCTTACCCTGGGAATACACACACATACTGGGGCTCACCCAACTTTTATACAGTCAATTTCAGTATCAGAATGCCCTCCCCCTTACATTCTTCTGCCCCCTGGATGGGTTTGGCATAGGTAATCCTTCCTGCCTACGTGCAGTTTCAGTAAACTTGGAGGACCAGGGGGTATCCTGTGGGTGCCCCATCATGTCATTGTCCTTATTCACACCTTCCTGATTCTCTGGGCTACAGTCTCTTGATATGCAGAGTTGACTCATTCTATCTAGGGTTGGCTAATTTCATATGTATAAATCTGTGTATGGTTAGCTAATTAGAAATGTATGACTTGGTACTTCTGTCCAGGGCTAGGAGACCCTTATCTGATCCAGACTACCTCAACTTCCTACATTCTATTGTACCTTACCATTCCTTATCTTAGTCCTATGGTCTTGTCACAAAGACTAGAAGATTCTTATGTTAATCGTGCTGACTCTGCTTTCCTGCATCCTAACCCCCAAGCTTATCCTGTTTGTACTGGTTACAGCCATTTACTGATGAACTTTAGTTTCTTCCATGTTCATAATTTTAGATCAATTTTCCCATCTCTCACAATCCTCACTTTTCTTTTAGATCAGTAATACTGATCTTTCACCATGATCAGTGTTACTGATCTTTGGTTACTAGTGTCAGTGTGACTGATCCCCCCCCCCCCCCTTCCTCACTTTTCTTTTAGATCAGTAATACTGATCTTTCAAGTGTAAGGTGTAGTTTTACCCAGCTGGTCAATAACCGAATTGTAATCTCTGTGTAAAGTCTTTAGGTAGGGGAGGACCATGAAGGTCAGAGTAGCGAGTCCAGCTGCTTATTAGGGTTGCGAGTATCAGGCTCCAGTTCTCAGTAAAGAGTCTAGTCCATCCCACATCAGTCCGAAGTTGCCACGTCTGAACATGGGCATGGGCAGATTCACGTTGAAATATTGAAGCAGTGTCTTTTAACCACCCGACTTTTGTAAGCATTGTCCTGACGAAGTCTGTGAGAGACGCTGCCTTCAGCAGCGAACGAGTAGCAGTCTGTGAGAAACGCTGCCTTCAGCAGCGAACGAGTAGCGAGAGTCAGGCGGTTTCGTTGAATTGTGGCTAGTATCTGATGTCCTCTTCAGCCCCGAATCCTAGGGCCACCGATCTCCGAAGGCTGTTTGGAGCCTGATATTAAAGTGTCAAGCAGCTCACGTTGTTGGAAACTGGTGCTCCCCTTCACGGGGTGATGAAAAGTGACCAAGCTGGGGGGGGGGATTGTTTCTCGTGATTTAACTGTGTGTTGCAGCTTGTCTGCTAACATTAGCATATGTATCATTGAACTTGGGAGTTGCAGCCTGTCTGTGTACATTAGCATATGTATTAACTCTCTCTCTCTCTGTTACATGTACAATCCTGACTACCATTCTGTCTGTCTTTGTCCCACCATGCCCTTTGTGCTATCGCTTCAAAACTCCTGTCTCTAATACCTGTGTAGGCTAAGATACAAATTAGATGTACTCCACTAAAGCTGTTCAGTTCCCCTGGTCCGTATTGGAATCCCTTGTTAACCCATACCCCACTATGACTATACATTAAATCTATGCCCTGTCTACATTCTAAAGGAGCACAATTGTAACCTCTGCTGCCCCTATTCCAGGAGGACTTAAAACATAGCGAGTACTGAAGTGACATATCCATTTAACGAACAATATTCCAAAAAATGAATAAACAACAATAAATGTAAAACCCATTAAAACTGCAATAAAAATACAACAATAACTGTATAAACCATTAAAATAGGAAACAACAACAATAACTGTATAAACCATTAAAATAGGAAACAACAACAATAACTGTATAAACCATTAAAATAGGAAACAACAATAAATGTAAAACCCATTAAAATACGGCAATAAAAAATACAACAATAACTGTATAAACCATTAAAATACGACAATAAATGTAACATTACGGCACTTTGTCATGGCGCAGTGTAAGTTTCAGGTCTGATGGATGAAGAACTGCACGCCAGGTTAAGGGTTGAATCTGTGTGTCATGATGTTGTGGTTCAGAAGCTGGTTTAATTCTTTGAATGTGGGTCCAGCCTTTCTCTCTTGTTCTTACTGCAGTGTCTGTAATTAAAAGTACACAGCAGGGACCATCCCAGGCAGGTTTTAGTTGATCCTCTTGCCATGCTTTTACATATAACCCATCACTAGATTTTAATAAAATGAATAACAATCTGACTTTCCTTTGTGTTAGTGTAAAAATTGTAAAATGAAACACAAACCATATTTGCATGGGTTTTGAATATGTTAGACCTTATTAAAATGCAGTTGGAGCTGCTTGTCTGTATGGGGCACAACCCTCCAATTTGTTAGAGTACATAACAGACATTGTAGCACAAGAGCCTCTGCAAGAGAACTTGAAACATATTCAACCTTTAGTTCTGCCTTAAGTAAAATGCCTTGTGCCACAGCTCACAACCATATTCCATATAATAACCATATAGCAATAACAGTACGGAAACAGGCCATATTGGCCCTTCTAGTCCGCACCGATTTACATGAAACTCCAACTAGTTCCACCTACCTACTCCCTGTCCATAACCCTCCAACCCCCTCACATCCATGTACTCATCACTGCCACTGTAATATAGTTGAACTAACCGCTGCACTACCCAAAGTGAGACAAGAGCCCATGCATTTTCTGACTAAAGGTCACAAGTGCAGCCAACAGATTACTTCAAGGCACTTTCAGCCTTGCTCCTCTGTGCAGCCATGTAATCTTTGAGAAGAGGCAAACATAACCAAGGGCATTAAAAGGGTAAAAATCTGGCAATTTTCTCTCCACAGAGAGCATTTGGGAGCCGGGAACCGATTGTTGATTTTGTAAAATGAAGTTGAACAGGCTTGTACACATTTTCAGACTGCTTGTGCAGTGAGTGCCATACACCATGGTCTTCTGATTCATTGGTGAGGAGGTGATCAGTAAGATGCAGCAGTGGAAGCGCTTGCTCAAAGGCTGGAGGAAAATTAGACTTAGACCTGGATTTGTCAGAATGATAAGAGTTTATCTAAAGCTGGCTTTAGATAGAAGAACATCACAGATGCTCCTCAATTTATGATAGGGTTGCGTTCCAGCAGACCCAGCATAAGTTGAAAAAAAAATCTTAATTGGAGACGTACCTTGTCTAACATTGACAGCGCTGTATCAGTCCCCATACGGATCCCACTACCTTGCTCTCTCCCAACAGTCCCTGTAAGCTTTCCGAAAATGTGATTAACCAACGAGGAAATCAATGATGCTTGTGATGACCTTTAACACATTATATGAAAGTAAATGACAGTCATGCTATTGTGTCATCGTAAAATCATAAGTAGGGGAGCACCTGTATTACCTTTCATATTTTTGCAATGTTGATTGCACACACAATCATTTAAGTACCGGCTAGTTTCTATAATATTGCACTTAAAGTTTAGCTGCATGAATCCTGGAGCTTGTGGAGTCATTAGTGAATCAAGAAATATTGGTGCCATGGCAATTTCTCTGTACCATGCCAATTTCCCAGTCCTGAAGCCGGGATGTAGTGAATAGTATCAGGTACAAGATCTGTGAGTAATTAATGCTATTATTCCTATGCGCCCAATTGTTCTGAACGATGCCACCAATTTAAATCATATTCCACCTATTGCAGTACTCACACACCACCATAGACCAGTTCGCAGGTTTATTTCTCCATTAAGCTGAATCCAGTCGCGCAGGGTTTACCTCCGTGATTATTTACAATGTAACTTCCGCACTACCGGATTTAAATATAAACCTGATGAATGGGGAAAGTTATCATGAATTAAATAACAGCGGCAATACAGAGAAATTGTGCTGAGGCATTAATTTCACTCCGGAGGAAAATGCACCAGAGAAATGAATGATTAAACTTATAGGAATCCCCATAGGAATCCCCAGAGGTATCTTTATTCTCCAGAGGTGGGTGATCTTTAAACTCACGGACCTTGACTGCTGAATGTGTAGAAGAAATGTACTAAATCTATTGATAGGGCTCCATACCTCTAACTGCAAGACAAGAGCCTGAAGCCTCAATTTCAAGTGCCACAGTGCACTTAAAGGGACATGCACACTCCTGCTTCAACTGGCTGAACCAGCCACTTTACACATCAGATCCTTTCTTTATCTTACATACACTTAAAATAAGACGTGTAGAACTCACCCTATTTGCGCAAACATTTCTCCCTGCAAATGTTATAACATCACAACTCTCAGGTACTCCCTGTGCAAAATCACATTTGAATACAATTTATTTCATAAATTGGAATTAACTGGTAGTTAAATTCGCTAATTCTACAGTATTGAAAAACGATCATTTATGACATTTAATTTTTAGCATGAATTTTAATCAATATTGGTCAGTGACTGAAGTGGGAAGTCGTGATTTATGAAATTATCTCTGGTCTCTACTCTCCCACTCCCGACGCTTCTCCCAACATTCAGGAGCTGGCACACAGTCCCTGCCTTTTCCATGTTACTCATCTACTATTACTTTAACTGCTTGCATCAAAATGTTAGCCTTTGCTTTCTGCTTATCCTCAGATGTCTGGACAAATGCTTTTTGTGTGATCTGTAGAAGCTGGGTTATTCCCTGCTCATGCCAATTTTCTGTCTTTTGTAATTTTCTCCTAATGTCTGGGGCTGAGTTGGTAACAAAACCTGTTAGTACCAATTGTTCCCCTGCTGGGGATTCTATGTCGAGACCCCCATATTGTATATATATTTGGTCCCAAAAATTGGTCTTAACTGTTCGGCACATCCCTGGGGATCTTCTATCAGGGAGGTCAGTTCTTTCTTAAAGTTACGCACTTCAGTACTGGTCAGGGGCACATTTACAAAACCGAGACCCTCTCCCATGGGAACTTACCGCAGTGGTCTCATCCAATTGGTTTCTGGCTTATTAGGTCTGGGTTCCTGCTCCCTGGGAAATGAATCAAAGGGTTCTGCCCTTTCTTCCTGAAGAGTCTCACGCTGTTCTGAATTAAAGTTACCTCTCTCTCCTGTCAACAGAGGTGGTAATCGAGTGCTTTGTGAGCAAGTTATCATACCACTCCTGCTCTCTTCTCTCTTCTCTAGTGGTGGGGGAGGTGGGGAAGGTGCAGAAGGGTAGGTCATAGGAGGGGAAGGAAAGATAGGAGCCGGCATAGGAGGAACATAAGGTGGAGGGAGGGAATGTAACACATCCCAACCCTGTGATTCAGGGACAAAAGGTTCCTCCTCTCTCTTATCCCTGAATTCTTTCTCATTCAAAACCAGCTGTTCAATGGATCCCTTGAGCCAGCAGGCTGCATATTCCCTGCTCTCAACATTGTCCCTCTGGTTTTGATAGAGCCATAGGTTCAAAGCTTGACACATCCATTCATCCTCGGATCCGAATTTTGGCCAGTACACGGAGCTCCCTTTAACCGGGTATTTAACCCATTCAATACAACAATACCTGACCATTGTCAGTTTCTCTTTACCACGGGTCTTTCCTGTGCCCCACTCAGATAACATCAACCCAAGCGGGCTGTACGTAGCTATCTGGTGTTCACATCCTGAACCAGGACTACAACAATACCTGACCATTGTCAGTTTGTCTTTCCCACGGGTCTTTCCTGTGCCCCACTCAGATAACATCAACCCAAGCAGGCTGTACGTAGCTATCTGGTGTTCACGTCCTGAACCAGGACTCTCTTCCTTGCTACCCATTATTCCCATACTTATAAACAAGTAAAATTACTCTTACCGAGTTCCAGTAGCAATGCTCTAGCGCGCTTCCTTCCGTCGTTTGTTCTCAATGCCTCTTCTCGGATATCACTCGCTTCTTCCACTGACCAGCCACCCGTCGCCCATGAGTCCAGCTGAATCAGCCGGGGTGCACCTACTCTCGTCGTCGGGGTACTCTGTCAGTGGAGGGAGTGTGATCCCGGACGAGCCCCCATTTGTTAGAAATTAAAGTACCTTTAAAGAAATTGCTCGAGACAAAAATTGAGAACAAAGAACATTTATTACTACAACAATGCAAAGTTGGGTGCTTCCCCTTACCCTGGGAATACACACACATACTGGGGCTCACCCAACTTTTATACAGTCAATTTCAGTATCAGAATGCCCTCCCCCTTACATTCTTCTGCCCCCTGGATGGGTTTGGCATAGGTAATCCTTCCTGCCTACGTGCAGTTTCAGTACACTTGGAGGACCAGGGGGTATCCTGTGGGTGCCCCATCATGTCATTGTCCTTATTCACACCTTCCTGATTCTCTGGGCTACAGTCTCTTGATATGCAGAGTTGACTCATTCTATCTAGGGTTGGCTAATTTCATATGTATAAATCTGTGTATGGTTAGCTAATTAGAAATGTATGACTTGGTACTTCTGTCCAGGGCTAGGAGACCCTTATCTGATCCAGACTACCTCAACTTCCTACATTCTATTGTACCTTACCATTCCTTATCTTAGTCCTATGGTCTTGTCACAAAGACTAGAAGATTCTTATGTTAATCGTGCTGACTCTGCTTTCCTGCATCCTAAGCCCCAAGCTTATCCTGTTTGAACTGGTTACAGCCATTTTACTGATGAACTTTAGTTTCTTCCATGTTCATAATTTTAGATCAATTTTCCCATCTCTCACACTTTCTAACTGGGACTGAAAACCTAATCCCAATAGTACCAGGTCACAGAGGTTAAGGAGTACTAGTCATTTGAACCCTTCGTATTTTGTGCCCTGGATTTCTAGAGTAACCCTGCAAAACTGTTTTACCTCAGCCACAAGGCTGCTGGCTGCTAACAGGAACTGGTGCTCACTCGGGCATGTGGGGAGGGCAAGGCGGTCGACTAACCCCTGGTCAATAAAACTTTCAGTGCTTCCATTATCTATAAAGCAATTTACCCTCACATCATTAATTTTGATGTACACAGTGGCATCAGAATTGTGTGGACTCGCCTGATTCATGCGTAGGGAAGCAAGTCTGGCATGTCCTTTGTGTCCTTTCATCCGATAGTACTCAGCGTCATATTCATCTCCTGAAGACTGTGTCCTCTGCTTCCTCTCATTAGCATGAGAATGGGCCTTGGCTGTGGCCTTGGGGCTTCTGCAGACTTTCACAGTTGGAACAGACATTTTCTCTGGCAGGGCAGAGGGCTCTGTGGTGCTTTCTTTGTCCTCAGAAAAAGCACTTGGGACCCTCAAGGTGCTGCTGCTGCTGTGGATTCCTGTGAGGCAGCATACTTTTCTTTTCGTTGGGCTAGAGAGTCCAGCAGTGTGACATTTGTCCTAGCCCCAGGGTCCTGTGAGTACTCCTCCAGTTCTTTCCTGGTGCTTTCTAAAGCTTCTGCAATAGTCTCTGCCTCATCTAGCCCCACCATTCCTTTCTCCAGCAATCGATGTCTCATCTCAGTGGACCGTATGTCCGCAACAATCCTGTCCCTAATAAGGTCCTCCGCATACTCCTGAGCTGATACTGCTTTAAAGTTGCATCCTCTCGCCAGGTCTTTCAGAGAGAGTATAAAGTCTCTGGGAGACCCCCCTACTTGTGACCTGGTCATGAGTCTGTACCAGGAGTGTAATTCACTATATGCCTTACTGTAATGCCTCTGTAAAATGCTCATTGCCTCTTGGTAGGACCTGGCATCCTGTATAAGGGAGTAAGGGTGGTCTCCCAGCTGGGCTCACAGCAGCATTAATAGCTCTTTATCTGATGCCTCAGCACCCTCCACGTAATTCAGAAAGCATCTCTGCCAGTGGTCGAAGTGCGTGCCGGCTATGGGATTTTTGATGTCGAGCTCCAGCCTGTCTGGTCGCAGCACATGGCTAAACCGCAGTCTCTGGTCCCTTAGGTGTAGCAAGGGCAGACCCTGGGGTACTGGGAGCTGCTGGTAGAGCTTCTGTGGGGCTTGTGTCTGTTGGAGGAGTAACCTGGGCGCTTGGGGCTGTTGGCTGAGTCCCTGGCTTTGGGACATTTGCAGCGGGCTTAGGGGGGGATCCCAGTGGTAGTGTCAGGTCTCCGTGGTACTGGGGAAACTGCTGCTGGGGGAGTGACGATAGTGGTGTCTGTTTTCCCTGGCTCCGGAGTGGTTGGGAATTCTGCACATAAGTGGCGATCGGGAGCACAACTTGTGGAGATCCTTCCATCCGCACTTGTGGCCCCTTTCTGATTGGACAAGGGTTTAGGGTCGGCGGCGCCTGTACCGGCAAACCCACGAGTAGGCAGGGCTCTTGGCCATTTCTTACCTGCCTTATCATACTTCTGTGGTCTTCCCTGCATTCCACCATGATTCCAGTACAGCGGTCCCTCGCCGTCTCTGTCCTCAGAAGCACGTGCGTGCTAGTCATCCCCAAATTCTATTCCTCAGGAAGAGTCTCCAGGTGGTCGAGAATGTGCATCAGAGCAGAAGCAGCTTCTATCCTAGTAGCTATCATATTAGTTTATTAAATTGTACTGACAATAACCACACCAGCAGTGTGAGTATAAGACAGCTTTAAAAAACTAATATGTGCACTAAGAGATCTTGTCTATCTGCAAGACTGTAGCTCTGGACTGCTTTATATACAAGGTCATCGGGATGCCCCCTGGTGACCTAGTGGTGTAATTACATATCATCACACAGAGTTCCTTAACGAGGTGATACAAGTATATAGGGTGATGCAGAAGGCCTTTGATACCATTGCACAGGCCACTGAGTGCAGGAGCAGCGACGTCATGTTACACTGGAAAGGTGTCAGTAACTGTTTGGTGAATGAGGCACCAGGCCTCATCTCGGTTCCATGACCACACAGAGTGAAACATGAAAGCCTGCAGATGCTGCGATTATCGATGCTGGGGGGAATTTCAGCCGGTCTCATGGCATCCACAGGAGGTAAAGGTATTGTAGTGATAGGTTTTCTCCTTGTACAATATTCTCTTATCTATGCTGTTATGAGAACCCGAAACCACCCCATCCACCCCCAACCACCCCATCTTTCACATCATTCCCCTTCCCCCCCCCACCCACCAATGATGGGATTCATCACCAGGGCACAGCTCAGCGGCCCCCACACACAATCTTTCTTCTGCACCCGCTGCACAGACAGTCCTGCCCCCAAACATACAGCCGCACCCCCAGACACTCAACCGGTAACAGAGCAAGCAAACTCCACACCCGCTCCCACAGACGGAGGAAAACGCCAGTGGGACTAACCCTCTTGGAATGAGGTGATTCAAAGACAAAAAGGATGGGGGGGGGCTCTGTTTTTAAAGAAGGGCTGTTTTCTCCTTGTATATTATTCCCTACCTGTGTGCTCTTGTATGTATGAGGCTGGCCCACCCACTAGCGACTCATCTCCTATGTTTCCGCTCCTTATGACCTGGCCTTAAAGGTTGACCCCCCCACCACCCCCGCCAATCCTGTACCTTCCAGGCCAGCCAAAGTCTCATGTTTATTAAAGCCTATCATTCCCCAGCTCTCGTCTTTGTAGTTATTGATAGGGCCTATCTATTACCGACATTTCGGGACCCAAGTCCTTCCTCAAGGTAAAAGCAAAAAGCATGCAGGAGTCTAAATTAAAGATGAGAAAGAGAAAGGGGGAAGACTGGGAGGGGCAGGAGTCCAGACCAACAGGCAAAAGGAGTTAATTGGATCTGATGAGAGGTGAGAATTTATTTTGTGAAAGGAGACGAAGGGAGAAGAGAGATAGAACGAGGAGATGAGGAAGAGGAAAGGTCAATGTTAATGCCATCCGATTAAGAATGCCCCTCCCTTCTTCCCCATTGCCTGTCCTTAGTTCTGTCTCTCTCCCACTCACCTCTCCCCCCCCCACCCATCTTTTCCCTCTGTCTCCTTTCTCAGAGCCGAAATCAGTTCTCACCTTTCCTCTTATCCTATCCAATTAACACCTTTCATCTATTGGTCTCTCCCTCCCACCCCAAGACTTTATTCAGATGTCTGCCTGCTTTTTGACTTTACCTTGAGGAAGGGTTCAGGCCCGAAGTGCCGGTGATGTGTCCTCCCCTCCCATGGATGCTGTGAGGCTGGCCTAGCTCCTCCAGCGTTTACTGTGTGTGTTTTAACTACACTCCGGGATACTCGATCTCTTCCACAGAACCTCTTATCTGTCCCCCTAACTATAGAATCCCCTATCACTACAGCTCACCTCCTCTCCTCCCTATCCTTCTTAGCCACAGGGCCAGAGACCTGATTGCTGTGGCTTTTCCCTGGTATGTGCCCCTCCCTCTTCCCCCACAGCAGTATCCAAAATTGTATACTTATTATTGAGGGGAATGGGCAAATAGGGTTCCCTGCACTGCCCACCCGTCCCCTTTCCCTCTCCTGATTGTCACCCATCTACCCTTCTCCTGCCTTCTATGTGTGATAGTGTAACTCCTGTCTATCACTTCCTCTGCGTCCTGAATGATCCAGAGTTCACCCAACTCCAGCTCTAAATCCCTAACTTGGGTTGTCAGGAGCTGCAGCTGGATGCACCTCTTGCAGGTGTAGTCATTGGGGACAATTGTGCTGTCCCAGATTTCCCACGTGCTGTGTTCAGAGCATTGCACTGCCCTAGATGCTCTCTCCATTACCTATTCTTTGTTTCATGCAAAGAACTTACCTGGCCTTAGCCCACCTGAAAGAAGCTAATCCTCGGCCTTGGCTCACCGTAGTCCCTCAAGCCTGAGCTACTGAGTTTCGCTTGGAGGTGTGTAACTCCTCCTGAGATGAGGAGTTACACACTTCCAAGTGAAGTACCGGTACTGGTATTTACAAGTTGGCTGATGACTTCATAGCTGTCAGCAGAATCACAAGCAATGAGGAAGCGTACAGGAGGGAGATAGATCAGATCGCTCAATGTCAGCAAAACCAAGGAGTGTGATTGTGGACTTCAGGAGGAAGTCAGGGGAACATGACCCAGTCCTCATCGAGGGCTCAGTAGTGGAGAGGGTCAAGAACTTCGAATTCCTGGGTGTCAACCTCTCCGAGGATCTGTCCTGGAGCCTCCACATTGATGCAGTCACGAAGACATCTCGCCAGCGGCTGTACTTTGTGAGGTGTCTGAGGAGATTTAGTATGTTACCGAAGGCCTTCATAAACTTCTACAGGTGGACTGTGGCGAGCATTCTGGCTGGTTGCATCACTGCCTGGTCTGGAAGCACCAACTCTCAGGACAATAAACTCCAGAGGGTTGTTAACGTGGCCTGCGGCATCGCGGGGGCACCAGACCTCACTCTATCGAAGACATCCACAAGGCGCTGTCTTCAAAAAAACAGCCTCTATCCCCAAAGAACCCCACCCCCCTCAGACCACACCCACTTCACTCTGCTACCATTGGGGAAAAGGTACAGGAGCTTAAAGACAACCACTCAGCGGCACAAGGTCAGCTTCTTTCCCTCTGCCAACAGATTTCTGAATGCTCAAAGACACTGCCTGACTTTTCGTCCACCATTATCGTCACTTATTTTATGGTAATGTTGCAAGACGGTTATAATCTGAATGTTTGCACTGTGATGTTGCTCCAAAAACCCCAAATTTCATGATAATAAATTCAGATTCCAATTCTGAGCAGAGAATATTTGGCGAGTAACTGAGACCTGGTTCATGCAAACAGCAAAAGGTTTATTGACCATTGGGAGGTGTTAACACAGATGGGTTCAGACACACAAATACATTGTCTCCTGAGGCCGCTCTCTCCCCCATCACTGCTGCCTGGAATTCTCAGCGCTTCCCAGTCTGATATTCCTGAATCTGGGGTCCACCGGATGATTTAAACACACACAATGCTGGGTAAACTCAGCGGGTCAAACCATGTACTTTATAGAGCAAAGATAGAGATACGTAACTGACGTTTCAGGCTTGAGCCCTTCGACAAGGTACGAGCAAAATGTAGGCAGGCGCCTACATAAAATGATCGGGGCAGGGAGAGGATCACAGTTCCACAGGCAGGAAGTAATAGGTGGATGAGCACACCAGCAAACAATGGGAGGGGGAATGGGTCTGTGAATAGAGAGGAAAGGGGGGTGCCTACATTTTGCTCATACCTTGATGAAGGGCTCAAGCCCGAATCGTCAGTCATGTATCTTTATCTTTAGTGTATAAAGTCCGCTGTTTGACTGGCTAAATTTCTCCAGCGTTTTGCTTTTATTTCAGTCAGTGTCTGCAGATGATCACTGTTGGGTGGCCAGTTTGTCGTTGAGTGTTGGTGCTGTCACAGGGTGGGGGAGAGGGGGCGGTGGAAGTGGGCGATGAGCCAATGCCAGTCTTCCTGGAAGGTTGAGCTAACAGAATAGTCCACGGCAAGTCGCAGCAGCTCGTTGGTCGTAGCGAAGCTGGAGTTTCTGCACCAAGCAGAGTACTCCTCTTCACCCGCCTCACGAAATGGGGCAGTTGGAGCTCTCGGTCGAAATGAACCAGATCTCTCTACTGAAACGTCAAGCAGAGAAAGGTTAAACAGAAAAGTGAGGGAGGGAATAATGGAAGGGGTCCGTTCCCTCAAAGGGGAGATATATGAACAAATATATTTACTGAGATATATTATCAATGTTTTGAGCTTGAGCCCTTCTTCAAGTCAGGAGTGTGATGGAACACCCTCCCCTTGCCTTGAGTGCGGCTTGAAAAACACGCAGGAAGCTCATCACTGTTCAAGACACACCAGGCTGGTAGCCCATCCACACCCATATCCATACCATTCAACAACCCAGAGCAGAGGCAGTTTGTACCATTTACCGCACAAACTCGCCAAGGCTCCTCAGCACATTCCAAAACCACTCCCTCTGGCAGCCACATGGGCAGCAGAATCATTGGGACAAGATGCCATTCAGCTGATGAACTGCCCTGACTCGACAATATCTCACTGTTCCTTCATCAAAATCCCACCACCCACCCCTCACAGAAATGTGGGTAGAAGCACACTGCAAGAAATAGGAGTGAGAGTCGAGCCTGCTCTGCCATTCAATGGGATCGTGGCTGATCTGATGGGCTCATCTCCACCTTTTCCCCATCTCTCTTAAAGGCATTCCAGGCTCCCACAATTCTCTCTGTAAAAAGCTTCCCCCTGATGTCTCCCCTAAATTTCCTTCCCTTCACTTTGGCCCCTGGAGCTTGCTGATCCTGCCCTGGGAAAAAGGTGCTGGGTGTCCACCCTATCCATGCCTCTCAGAATCTTGCGGACCTCAATGAAGTCTCCTCTCATCCTTCTTCGCTCCAAAAAGCCTCAGCTCTGCAACATCCTGGAAAATTTCCTCTGCACCCTCTCCATCTGCCTTTTGCACCTGCAAACCAACCTTTTGCGATTCATGCACAAGGACTCCCAAGTCCTTCTGCTGGCAGCATGCTGCAAACGCTCGCCGTTTGAATAATAACCTGAGCTTCCATTTTCCTTTCGAAACCTCACATTCACCAACATTGTACTCCATCTTTCTGTGGTCTGGAAGCTGTTGCCACGAAGCGCCCTGAACACAGGGGCAGACCCGGCTGGCGTGTCATCTCGGCACCAACAATCGGGATCAGGGCTTGAATCCTGTGCTACCCGTGAGGAGTTTGTGCTTGTACACCCTCCCTGTGTCTGCGTGGATTTTCCCCAAGGAGCTCTAGTTTCCTCCCACCAGAAATGTACCGGGGGTATAGGTTGGTCAGGTGTAATTGGACAACACGAGCTCGTGGGCTGAAATGGCCTGTTACTGTGCTGTATGTCTGCATTTTGTTAAAAAAAATTAATAGCATTGTCCAGATACAGCATGGAAACAGGTCCTTCAGCCAACTATTTCATGCTGACCATTTCTGCTCGCACCACCAGTTCCCTTTCCTTCAAGAGCTCCCCCACACACCTGTTAAATGGTGTGAAGCTCTCTATCTCCACTACCCCCTCAGGCAGTGTGACCCTCGCATCCTCTTCCCTATTCATGTCAGGCCCAGGTTTACACATCGAGGTGATATAATTAATATAAACAGCATATAAGAGCGGGGATGTAATGTTAAGACTCTATAGGGCACAGGTGAGACCTCGCTTGGAGTAATGGGGACAGTTTTGAGGGCCTTGATTGAGAAGAGACATGCTGGAATGGATGGGTTAGCACATAAGGAATGTTTGCCGGTTCTTCGTTGGAGTAAAGTCATGGTGGGGGAGTCTAGGACAAGAGGGCAAGACTTCATGATAAAAGGGCGTCAATTTAAATCCGAGATGTGGCGAAATTCCTTTAGCCAGAGGGTTGTGAGACTGTGGAACATTGCCACAGGCGGCTTGTGGAAGCGAGGTCATGGTGTATTTAAGCCAGAGATTGATGGGTATTTGATTAGTCAGGGCATCAAGGGTTACGGGGAGAAGGCCGGGGAGTTGGACTGAGTGGGGAGGATGGACAGAATTGTGGAGAAGACTTGACGGGCTGATTGGCCTACTTCTGCTCCTATATCTCCTATGAGATCAGAAAGAGCAGCAACTCTTGAAAATAGAACCTTCCCCAGTTCCTGGAGAGAGAGATCAGAGATTTATTAGGATGTTTACCAAGAATCCAGGAACTGAGTTACAGGGAAAGGTTAAACAGGTCAGCACTTTATTCCCTGGAGTGTAGAAGAATGAGGGGAGATTTGATTGAGGTGTTTAAAATTATGAGGGGGAATAGATAGAGTAAATGTAGGTCGGCTTTTGCCACTGAAGGTCGGTGAGATACAATCCAGAGGACATGGGTTAATGGTTAAAGGGGAAAAGTTTAGGGGAATTAAATTAAATTTAGACATACAGCGCAGTAACAGGCCATTTCAGCCCACGAGTCCATGTCGCCAATTTACACCCAATTAACCCGGTACATTTTGAACAGTGAGAGGAAACTGGAGTGTTGTTCCTCCCCAACGCAGACAAGGAGAGAACATACAAACTTCTTACAGGCAGTGCGGGGTTCAAACCCTGCCCTGATCACTGGTGCTATAACATTGTTGCACTTACCACAACACTGACCATGCTGCCCTTGAAACATTGGAGTGGGGGGGGAACTACTTCACACAGAGTGCTGTGGGAGTGTGGAACAAGCCGCCAGCTGAAGTGATGAATGTGCGCTCGTTTTAACATTTAAGAAGGATTTGGACAGGTACATGGATAGGAGGGGTATGGACTGGGTGCAGGTCAGAGGGACTAGCAGAAAAATAGTTTGGCACAGACGAAAAGGGCCTGTTTCTGTGGTGCAATTTTTTTTGGCTCCATGATACTAACCATTCCATGTCCACCCATTGTCTGTCGCCAGTTCCTAGAACAACCATTCCTGCCTACCTGTTCTGTTACCCCATATCCATGTCATTAATGACCAAGAGGCCACTCATGTAACACCTGATCAAAAGCATCCTCATCTACAAACACCACATCAGCCGGATTATCCTCATTTGTTTCTTCATCAAAGAAATCCAGGCATATAATGAATCCAGTTTCGTCCAGCAATGGAGCTTTGCTGTGGCACCACCCAATCAGTTCTCAATCTCAATCTTATATTCTGACACAATTTCCCGTTTCTCAGCCAGTGACAGGGACATCACCAGTGAATTTGTGGATTGCCCGTTGAGAGTATAATGGATTGAGTGGGGGTCCAAGCACACAGCCTTGAGATGCCCTGTGTTGATGGGCAGCGAGGCCAATCTGCACCGAGTGGGGCCTGCCGTTGAGGATCCGGTTCCAGAGGGATGAACAGAGTCCCAGATCACTGAGTTTCATCACACGCCGTGCTGGTGGTGTTGAACACCGAGATGCAGAGCAGAGGGTCAGTGAGCTGGTGTTGATCTGTGGTGACAATAGGTGAAACAGGTCCAGGTCCTTCCTGAGGCTGGAGTTGATTTGCTCCATAACCATCCCCTCAAGGCACGTCATCGTGGTAGACTTTAACATCACAGATTGATAGTCGCTGAGGCGGGTCACCTTGTTCTTCTTTTGGGCACCAATGTGATGGCTGTTGTTTTGAACAAGGCGAGGACTATGACAGAGTTGCAGTAACTCCAGCCAGTTGGTCAACAAAGGTCTTAAGGAAGAGGGGATGGAGTGGTGTATCTAAGTTTGCTGATGACACTAAATTGAGTGGAAAAGCACATTTGTAGAGGATATGGAGAGTCTGCAGGGAGATATATAGGTTAAGTGAGAGGGCAAGGGTCTGGCTGATGGAGTAGAATGTTGGCAAATGTGGGGTTAACCACTTTGGAAGGAAAATGGAAGATCAAATGATTATTTACATGGGAGGTGATTGCAGTGCGCTGCCATGCAGGACTCGGGAGGGCTTGTGCATGAATCGCAAACGGATGGCTTGCAGGGGCAGCAAGCAATCAAGAAGGCAAATGGAATGTTGGCCATTGTGAGAGATGAGTAAACTTGACATAAAAATATGAAAGATGGGGAAACTAGTAGACACATGGAATGATGGATTAAACCAGTATGAACAGGCTAAGCATGGAAATTAGGATGCAGGAAGCAGAGTCAGCCTATGTAAGATAAGAACCTTCTAGTCCTTTCGACAGGATCAGTGCCCACCGTATGAATAAGATAAGGAGAGGTAAGGAATAATAGAATGTAGGAAGTTGAGATAGTCTGGATGAGATAAGGGTCTCCTAGCCCTAGACAGAAGTACCAAGTTTTACGTATATAATTAGTAAGTCATACACAGATTTATCAAGTTATGCATATTTAATTAGTAAACCCTAGACAGGATTAGCGAACTCTGCATATGAAGGGACTGTACTCTGAGAGTTGGAAAGGTGTGAATGGGGACAAGGGCAAGGTTGTGAATAAGGACAATGGGGATAATGACATGAGACACCGACAGGATACCCCCTGGTCCTCCAAGTCCACTGAAACTGCATGTAGGCAGGAAGGATTGCCTATGCCAAACCCATCTAGGAGGCAGAAGAATGTAAGGGGGAGGGTATTCTGATACTGAAATTCACTATATAAAAGTTGCGTGAGCCCCAGTGTATGTGTGTATTCCCAGGGTAAGGGGAAGCACCCAACTTTGCATTGTTGTTATAATAAATGTTCTTTGTTCTCAATTTTTGTCTCGAGCAATTTCTGTTAAGGTATTTCTATTTCTAACAGCCGTCATTGCCGGAGGGATTGAGTTTAGGAGCAGTGAGGTTCTGCTGCACCTGTACAAGGTCCTGGTGAGGCCGCATCTGGGGAACTGCGTACAGTTCTGGCCTCCTGACATGAGGAAGGATGGATTGGCTTTGGAGGCGGTGCAGAGGAGGTTTACCAGGTTGATTCCAGGGATGAGGGGATTGGCCTATGTGGAGAGATTGAGTCGTCTGGGACCTTAAACAAAAATTTAGAAGAATGAGAGAGGATCTTATAGAAACGTGCAAAATTATAAAAGGCATTGATAAGATAGAGTTAGTTAAATGGTGGGGGAGACCAGAATGAGGGGACATAGCTTCAAGATCCAGGGGAGTAGATTTAGGACAGAGATGCGGAGAAACTGCTTTTCCCAGAGGGTAGTGAATCTGTGGAATTCGCTGCCCATTGAAACAGTGGAGGTGACCTCAGTGAATGTATTTAAGATAAAGTTGGATAGATTTCCACAACGTAGGGGAATTAAGGGTTGGGGGTAAAGGCAGGTCGGTGGAGATGAGCCGAGCATCAGATCAGCCACAATCTCATTGAACAGCGGAGCAAGTTTGACAGGTGGGATGGCCGACTCTTGCTTCTATTTCTTAAAGTACTCTGTCTGGGCTTCAGTCATCTTCCTGAAGGCCTGTTCATGTCAGCAACAGGAATTGGCAGCACAGAGTGGCCGGGAGCTGTGGGGGCTCCTGAAGGGGCGTGCCTCTTCTACTTCATGACGGAGGCAATGAGCTTGTCTGGAAGAGATGCCTCGTTGTTTATGACTTGCCTCGTTTCGCCCGATAGGATGTAATGGTGCGCAAGCCCTGCCATGGCTCTCTGAATCCTGGCTTGGTCTGGAATAGTCTTTTGGCATGGGTGATGTACTTCACGAGGTTGTGTTGACACTTCTGATATATTTCTGAATCGGTCCGATCTGAACACCATCGATCTTCAACAGGTTCATTCTCAATTCCAACCAAGCACATTAACTTTTACTGTGAACGCTAGAGAATGGTCCCAAGTCCACTACCACTCTTGGCCTGTATAACACAGGCCACTGTATAACACCCATTCAGACTAGCCCATTACCGGTCTCAAAACGTTAAACTAGCTGAAGCCTTCCGTGATATAACCTTTGATACTCTTGGTGGCACATGGAGCGGCTTCCATTCCTCAACATCCGACCCCTCCCTTAGGATGAGCCCCCAAACTCCACTACAGCCCCTTTTACCTTGAGGAAGGGCTCAAGCCTGAAATCTCGGTGATGTATCTTTATCTTTGCTCCATAAAGGACAGAGCTTGACCTGCTGAGTTTCTCCAGTGTTGTGTTTTTTCAACATCCCGTTTAATTCATTTACAGCAGTGGTTTCCAACCTTTTCCTTCCCACTCACATCCCACTTTAAGTCATACCTAGGCCATCGCTGCACAGTAAGGGGTTGCTTAAGGTGGAATGTGAGTGGGAAGGGAAGGTGGAGAATCACTGCTCAATTATTACTGTAATAATTTGCTTGAGAAAAATTGTCATTGGCTCATTTCCTTTGGAGTTCTGAAACCATGCACATAACGAGCCAATTAGGTACAATTAAAACAGTGTTTATCACCCACATCCTACTTGAAGTAATCTCTATGCCATAGGTGATTATGATTAGTAAGGGATTACTTCAGGTGGGATGTGAGTGGAAAGAAAATGGTTGAAAACCACTGATTTACACAGAGGATTTCAGCTGTCACTTACCGACGGAAAAGTTCTCTTTTCTTCCGTTCTTCGAACGGGCCCCTGTTCCGTGTGAAGAAAATGAACCATGAGAGGACTGTGGTGCAGAGAGACGCACAGATACACGTAGCGGTGTTGGCTCACGGTATAACTTGGACGGACAGAATAAACAGAAGGAAGGGACGTCTTTCAGTCCCGAGAGCTCACTCGACTATATCTTTGGACTAAACGGTTCAAATGATCCCGTCCCACATCAATAGAGTTCACGGTGGGCAGGGGTGATGTGTTGTGTTCCAAGGGGAATAGGGAAATGTTCCATCGGGTGTGTTTCTGTCCTTCACAGTGGGAACCCAGCATCGGCCCCGTGCGGTGGTGTCGTCCGCACGCAGATAGATGGGCAGAGAAACCGCGGGCAGCGACCCCACGGCTGCCCACCCACTGCACCATCCCTACTGCCATTCGGGCGCCTGACCCCCACCACCAGTATCATCGCCCTGTGATGGCCCATGGGAAGTTGATGGTTGGGACCTGTCATCCCCAAGAGCCACCGACTCCAGAACACCTCCCGGTAGTGTGACTAGTCACCCATTCATTCGACGGCAGATAGCAGCAGGGTTCCGGCCCTGAGGCCAAACACATTATGGGGGGGATTGCAACGTGGATCCTCGGGTCTTGGACAGAACCAGGGAGGAGGATTCACTCACAGACCCAAGGATAGCCGTGTCCAACGTTGGCTCCCCTTGGACAGGCATCGTCAGGAGTGGGGCTATGCCCCTCACCACCGCAGCGCTCCCACCCCTCCGTGAGGACGTCCCAACCCACACTTGAGAAATGAACCACCCCGATCTCCTGCACACCTTTCCAATTCATACTGTGACAGAGTATTTAGAGGTGGTTTGGGAGGAATTGTTAGAGCAGCTTGCACACACACATATTAAAACAGAGAATTTTTGCATGACTTTTGCAGAGTGCTTTTTGCAGGAGGCAACAAATTTCTAGAATACAGCTAGCCTGGGAGAGCTTGTGATTTTTGCAGACAGAGGAGGAGAGTTTTGCTCTCAGAGAGGGAGGGTGTGAAACAGAGAGAGGAGACAGAAATCCATTCCAGAGAGACAGTCTGGCAAGCTTTGAAAGGCTGCCTGGTCAAAGGAGAAGATTGGTGGTGTGAAGGGTGACCTGAAAGAAAGAGGATCATCAGGAGAACCCTGAAGGGGGCAAATTTCATCAGCGAGACTGATTGAGAAGGAATCAGTTGTGAATGTCCTGGAAAAGAAATCTCTCTCTCCGAAAACCAGCAAGAACCCTCCTGAATGGAAACCATTTGCCTATTAAGCACCAGAGACTGGTGAACTTTGTTAATGCTAACTTCTGTGCACAGTACTAGAATTGCCTGCAACAAGTGAGATTGGACAGTGTGCCAAAGAACTTTTCAACTCTTAAATGGACATTACACACACCTGTGCTTAGTGTTAGAGGAGGGATTAAGTAGTTAGGTAGATTAAGTATTAAGTTAAACTTTAATAATGTTTTCTTGTTCAATTATAATAATAAACAACTTTTGTTTCAGTAACCCAGTGTTGTGGTGTATATCTATCGCTGCTGGTTTTTGGGATCCTCTCGGCTTCATAACAATACTCACTCCGACGAGTCCTCGTCAAATTCAGAATCGCTCCCATTCCACTCCAACGAGTCCTCGTCAAATTCAGAATCGCTCCTGTTCCAGATTGAGCCAAAGAATCAGATCCCTTCATTTTACAGATGAATTTCAATTTCTCCATCCCATGCCGAGTCCCACATCTGAACAATTCCTCAATGTCCCGCTCAGTCAATCCATTTCCAACTCCCTCGTGTGAACCGTGATCTTGCCCAGTGCCAAGGTCGGCGCTTATTTTATTTCATTACCACTAAAATATGCACCGAGTGGGTCTTCTGTCGATCGCCACCGCAGCGCTCCCCAGCCCTCCCTTAGGACGAGTCCCAACCGACACTAAAAGCCACTGAGTCACTAACCGCCGCGATTCCACACATAATGTTCCAATTCATACTCACATGGACTCCAGCTGGTTAGATGCAGACAGGCTCCTGTTCCAGAAAGAGACAGGGAATCAGGGACCTTCCTTTCACACTTTCAGTCACTTTAATGTCTCCATCCCACATCCACCCCCACTTTGAACCGCTAGCCACCAAAACCAGCTGGGGCAAATATCAGCTCATTCCCTGTCTGGGCACGTTACCAGCATCAGGACTCAAGCGTCCAATTCAACAATGCCAGGGCGCGCCTTCTCACTGTTCCAACATTGTATGCGCCGTTGGTTCAGCTTTTCTTTCTCCACACGCTGCTGGGCATTTCCAGCATTTCTTTGGTCTCCGATTTCTGCAGCACCTTCCCGTCATCTCACAGTTTTAAATCCCACATCAGATTTCTTGTCAGATTACATACCTGACATCACATACAACCCTGAGATTCTTTTTTCCCATGGGGGCGACAGAATTACCACTAATTGGTAGTGCAAAAATTAAATTGTACACAGCGTGAACAAGTAAACAAATAAAGAAGTGTAAACAGATCACGAATGTAAACAAACTGACTGCACAATACCGGGATATCAAAGAAAATCAATAAAGTGCACAAGTAAGAGTCTTTACATGAGTCCCTGATCGAGTTTGTCATTGAGGAATCTGATGGTGGAGGGGCAGCAGCTGTTCCTGAACCTGGTGGTGCTATTCTTGTGGCCCCTCCACCTATTTCCTGATGCCAGCATCGAGAACAGAGCGTGTGCTGGGTGGTGTGGGTCCTTGATGATTGCTGCTGCTCTCCGATGGCAACATTCATTGTAGATGTACTCAATAGTAGGGATGTCCTGGGCAATGTCCACTAACGTTTGCAGGGCTTTATGCTCAGGGGTATTGCTGGCCCCATCCCACACCATGGTGCAGCCGGTCAGCACATTTTCCACCACACCTTTGCAGAAATTTGCCCGGATTTCTGATGTCATACCGAACCTCCGCAAACTCCTGAGGAATTAGAGGCGCTGACGTGCTTTCTTCATGATGCCGTTGTTGTGTTGGATCCAGAAAAGATCCTCCCAGATGGAGACTCCCAAGAACTTAAACTGGATTGTAAACCTCTGGCTTTCCCTTCCTGAAACCAACAATCAGCTCTTTCGTTTCTGTGACTTTGAGTACAAGGTTGTTGTTGGCGCACCATTCAGCCTGGTTTTCAATCTCCAACCCACTACCGTGGTTTGTCCCCATTTCTTCATATATTTCTGCACTCAATAAAGCAGCAGCACCACATCCCCTGGTCAACCCAGGTCTCACCCTATCACAGGTATTCTCTTCCATCTCTCCTTCTTCCCCACACCAACACTGCACCTGGGGACCAACTTGTTTCCCCACATCCCCACTCCCAATGAAGACTCAGGGACCTGACCAGCCCATCTTTTTGCATTAGTGATGGATTCAGGCGGTTGTGCCATTGACTGATGTGAACACCGTGGATCTGATCTGCAATCGTTTGCGCACCCTTGTCTCATTCTTAAACCCAAATGAGCAAATCACCTGTGGATATGGTCCCAAGCCCACTCCATCTCCCTGATGCAGTAAGACCCCATCTCAGCAACCGAACTCCCACTGTGTCTGCTATTTACACCTGTTCAGACTAGTCCATTACCAGTCCGACAAAGAGTAAATTTTTTTTTTAATTTTAAAAAAATTTTTCACACTGTGAACCATGTCAATCAAAATATATACAAACATTTCCCTCTTAAATATACACAGTGGCAATTTTCAATCCTTTTTTCCCCCTACCTTCCCTCCTCCCCCCTTCCCACCCCTCTCCAAAACCAATAAACATTCAACATATACAATACAATAAACCCATTAAACAATATCATCACACAATGAAAATAAAAAAGAAAATTGTGTCATCTACTTTTATACACTGGATCACGTCTTCTTCTCATTTTATCATTTTAGCGGGTGGAGGTCCGATGCAAGCCCTCTCTGTTATGTTCCATGTACGGTTCCCAAATTTGTTCAAATAATGTGACTTTATTTTTTAAATTATATGTTATTTTTTCCAATGGAATACATTTATTCATTTCTATGTACCATTGCTGTACTCTCAGGCTCTCTTCCATTTTCCAAGTTGACATTATACATTTTTTTGGTACAGCTAAGGCTATCATAATAAATCTATTTTGCGCTTCATCCAGTTTGAGGCCTAATTCTTTACTACTTATATTACTTAGAAGAAAGATCTCTGGATTTTTTTGTATGTTGCTTTTTGTGATTTTATTTAATACCTGATTTAGATCTTCCCAAAACTTTTTCACTTTCTCACATGCCCAAATTTCATGTACTGTTGTTCCCATTTCCTTCTTACAGCAAAAACATCTATCTGATAATGTTGGATCCCATTTATTTAACTTTTGGGGCGTGATATATAACCAGAGTAACAAATTATATTGTATCATGCATAACCTCATGTTTATTATATTCTTCATAGTTCCAGAACATAACTTTTCCCATGTTTCATTTTTTAATCTTTATGTTTAAACCTTTTTCCCACTTTTGTTTGGGTTTATAGCTTATTTCATCATTTTCCTGCTCTTGCAGCTTGATGTACATGTTTGTTATAAATCTTTTTATTATCATTGTGTCTGTAATCACATATTCAAAGCTGCTTCCTTCTGGTAATCTCAGTCTGTTTCCCAATTTATCCTTTAAGTAGGCTTTCAGTTGATGGTATGCAAACATTGTACCATGAGTTATTCCATATTTGTACTTCATTTGTTCAAATGTTAATAAATTATTTCCCAAAAAAAGTTTCTAATCTTTTAATTCCTTTTCTCTCCCAATTTCTAAAGGAAAGGTTATCTATTGTAAAAGGGATTAGCTGATTTTGCATCAATAATAATTTTGGTATTTGGTAATTTCTTTTTTTCCTTTCTAAGTGAATCTTCTTCCATATATTGAGTAAATGATGCAATACTGGTGAGCTTTTATATCTTACCAGCTTTTCATCCCACTTATAAAGTATAAGTTCTGGTACCATCTCCCCTATTTTATCTAGCTCTATCTTAGTCCAATCTGGTTTTACCCTTGTCGGATAAAAATCTGATAAATACCTTAATTGTGCTGCTCTATAATAATTTTTAAAGTTTGGTAACTGCAAACCACCTTGGTTGCACCTCTCTGTTAATTTATCTAACGCTATCCTCGGTTTCCCCCCCCCCCCCCCCACCCCTTTACATAAAAATTTCCTTATTATTCTCTTTAGTTCATTAAAGAATTTCTCTGTTAAGGGAATTGGTAACAATTGAAATAAGTATTGTATCCTTGGGAATACATTAATTTTAATGCAATTTACCCTTCTTATCAACGTTAGCGGTAATTCTTTCCAATGTTCTAAGTCTTCCTGCAATTTTTTTATTAGTGGCTGATAATTTAATTTGTACAAGTGGCTTAAATTATTTTTTAAATTCTGTATAATCCGCATTACTCATTGGCATCGCTTCACTTTTATTTGAGTTGATCTTGTACCCTGATATTTCTCCATATTCCTTCAATTTCTTATGTAGTTCTTTTATTGATATTTCTGGTTCTGTTAAGTATACTATGATTTTATACTCCTTTTCCTTTATTTTTATCCCTTTTATTTTATTTTCTGTTCTTATCAGTTCTGCCAATGGTTCTATTGCTAAAGCGAACAATGAGGGAGATAGTGGACATCCCTGCCTAGTTGACCTACTTAATTTAAATTGGTTCGATACATATCCATTTACTGTTACTTTCGCCAATGGTCCATTATATAATGCTTTAATCCAATTAATATATTTTTCTGGTAGATTGAACCTCTGTAATACTTTGAACAAATAATTCTATTCTACCCTGTCAAAGGCTTTTTCTGCGTCTAAAGCTACAGCCACTGTTGGCTTCTTATTTCCTTGAACCACATGAATTACATTAATAAATTTACAGACATTATTCGCTGTTCATCTTTTCTTAATAAATCCAGTTTGATCTTGTTTTACTATTTTTGGTACACAGTCGGCCAATCTGTTTGCTAATAATTTTGCTATTATCTTACAATCTGAATTAAGTAGAGATATTGGTCTATATGATGCTGGTGTTAGTGGATCCTTCCCCGTCTTTGGTATTACTGTAATTATTGCTGTAATTAATCTGGCAAGTTTTGTGTTTCTTCTATCTGGTTCATTACTTCCAGGAGAGGAGGAATTAATAACTTTTTAAATGTTTTATAGAATTCTATTGGGAATCCATCCTCTCCAGGCATTTTATTATTCGGCAGCTTTTTTAATATATCCTGTACTTACTCTATTTCAAATGGTATTATCAGTTTGTTTTGCTCCTCTTCTTGCAATTTCGGCAGTTCAATTTTAGCTAAAAACTCTTCTATTTTATGATCTTTCCCCTCGTTCTCAGTTTGGTATAATTGTTCATAAAATTCCTTAAAGTTCTCATTAATCTCCATTGGATTATATGTAATTTGTTTGTCCTTTTTCCTTGATGTCAATCCAGTTCTTTTAGCTTGTTCTGTTTTAAGTTGCCAGGCTAATATTTTATGTGTTTTTTCTCCTAGCTCATAATACTTTTGCTTTATTTTCATTATGTTCTTCTGCACCTTATACATTTGTAATGTTTGTTTTTTTTTGGTCCGCCAATTCTCTTCTTTTTGTTATATCATCCCTTGTTGCTAGTTCTTTTTCTGTACTTACTATCTCCCTTTCCAACTGTTCTATTTCTCGATTGTCATCCTCTTGCATTTTAGCTACATTACTTATTATCTGCCCTCTAATGAAGGCTTTCATTGCATCCCATAATATAAATTTGTCTTTCACAGATTCCATATTTATTTCAAAGTACATTTTAATTTGGCGTTCAATAAATTCTCTAAATTCCTGCCTTTTAAGTAGCATGGAGTTTAACCTCCATCTATGTGTTCTTGGTGGGATGTCCTCCAGTTCTATTGCTAATAACAGGGGTGAATGATCAGATAGCAATCTAGCTTTATATTCAGTTTTCCTAACTCTCCCTTGGATAAGGGCCAACAACAAAAACATATCAATCCTTGAGTATGTTTTATGCCTACTTGAATAATATGAACATTTGATTCTCCCTTGGGTGCTGCCTCCTCCATATATCCATAAGTTTCATTTCCTGCATTGATGTAACCATAAATTTGGCTACTTTATTCTTTTTGCTAGTCTTTTGTCCAGTTTTATCCAACATTGGATCCAAATTAAGGTTAAAATCCCCTCCTATCAATATATTCCCCTGTGTATCTACAATCTTCAAAAAATATCTTGCATAAACTTTTGATCCTCTTCATTAGGTGCATATATATTGATCAAATCCCAAAATTCTGAATATATCTGACACTTTATCATTACATACCTCCCTGCTGGATCTATTATTTCCTCCTCTATTTTGATTGGTACATTTTTATTAATTAATATAGCGACACCTCAAGCTTTTGAATTATATGATGCTGCCACTATGTGCCCTACCCAGTCTCTCCTTAATTTATTATGTTCCACTTCAGTTAGATGCGTTTCCTGCACAAATGCTATGTCTATTTATTCTTTTTCAGGAAATTTAATAGCCTTTTTCGTTTAATTTGGTTATGCATTCCATTAATATTTATAGTCATATAGTTCAAAATGGCCATCTCAAATCCTGTTTACACTTCATTTCCGCTTCCTCACCACCACATTTCCCTGTTTCCCCATTTTCATCTCTCATTTTCCCATTTTGAACTCAATGTATGACAACACATTTAAAACATAAAATACTTCAACAACTCCCACATCTAATATTCCCTTAACCCCAAATGATCCCCCTCCTCTCTGAGTTGCCCCTTATCCCTTGCCGGGCAACCACAACTCCCCTCTCCATTTGGATTCCAAACCTGCTCGCAAGCATCAACTGATTTCGCAGTGACAGTTATTCTCTCCCACCCAACCCCCTCCAGAAGACTTTTTTCTTCACATATAACAAAGGTCACCCTCTTTTTTTTCCCCTTACTTCCTTTCTTCCCTTCTCTTTCCCTTCTTTAGTTCTTACATATTATTTTTACATCTTTATATGTAGTTTGTCGTCATTCTTCATTCTTGTTACATCTCTTCATCTCTCCTTCTGTCCTGCAGGGGTTCTGAAAATTCTCGTGCTTCCTCCAGATCTGAGAACAGTCTGTTTTCCTCCACAGGGATAAATATTTTAAGCACAGCTGGATATCTTAGCATAAATTTATAACCATTTTTCCATAGGATTGATTTTGCTGTATTAAACTCCTTCCTCTTCTTTAAGAGTTCAAAACTTATGTCTGGGTAAAAAAATATTTTTGACCCTTGTATTCCAATGGTTTTTTGTCTTCTCTAATTTTATTCCTTGCCCGCTCCAGTATATTTTCTCTTGTCGTATATCTCAAAAATTTTACTAAAACGGATCTTGATTTTTGATTTCGGAGCTAGTGTTCTGTGTGCCCTTTCTATTTCCATTTCTTCCTGTATTTCTGTCATTCGCAGGACCTTTGGGATCCATTCTTTTACAAATTCTTTCATATCTGTGCCTTCTTAATCTTCCTTTAGGCCCACTATTTTTATGTTTTGTTTCACCAACTATAATTTTCCATCATATCAATTTTATGAGATAACAACTCTTGTGACTAACTTTTTTGTCACTTTCTTCCAATTTTCTTTTTAAGTCGTTCGCTTCCATTTCTACAGCCGTTTCTCGTTCTTCCACATTTTCTAATCTTTTCCCTATTTCTGTCATGACCAGCTCTATTCTACTCACTTTTTCTTCTGTACTTTTCTTTTTTTTCCATTTCTCTAAATTTTAATGTCAACCATTCTTTTAATGCCCTTTGTTTCTTGAAAATTTTTTAAAAATCTATATTCTGTCCATCTGTTTTACCTTCTATTTCTCTGTGCAGATCTTGGTCTTCTTCATCCTCTTCTTCTGTGTCTGTACCTGTATTTGTGTCTTCTTCTCTTCCTTGTATCTGTGTCTCTTCTGACTTTCCTGATGAGTTGCTTGTCTCACTTTGCTGGGCTTCTTCTTGCTGGCTTCTTGCTGTTGGTCCTCTTCTTCTGGGCTACTCATCTGTTGGGCCTCCTGTTGCTGCTCTTCTTTCCTATCACTCCCTTTCCTGTCACTTTCCTCTTCTTCCAGCTGAGAGCCCTGGTGTCGGGCATCCCTCAGCTGGTCGCGCTGTGTTTGCCCACTCCTCAGCTGGGCCCCCCTCCCGTTGGTGTTCTCTCTTTCCTTAGTGAGTGTACTTTTGTTTGGCTCAAGAGCCATTTTTGCAGTCCAGCGGTCGGGGTTCGCGACTCTGCAGGGTCATCACCAACTTTGGTGAACGGGCTCTCTTCTCCACAATGGCTCCCTGTTTCTTCATGAAGGTAAGGCCTTCTCCTTTCTCTTCCGGCGTCTTTTCTTTTTTTCCCATTGTTTTTACTTTTTCCTTCTTGGGTGCCATTTTCTTTCTTTTCTCCACAACTATATCTTTTATTTGTTATGTTTTGTGTTTCTTGAACTTTGTGTTTTCTTCACTTTATTTCTTCTTTTCTGGAGAGGGCTGGTATTCTCCTACCGGCCACTACACCATCATGTGACTCCTCAAAGTATAAATGACCGAAACTATTTGTGATATAATCTCTGATAACTTGGTGGCGCCTAGAGGGACTTCTGATCCTCACCATCCAAAAGTTCCCACCCCTCCCTTAGTATGAGCCCCAAACCTCCACTACAGCCCCTTTTACCTTGTTGAAGGGCTCAAGCCCGAAACATCGGTAATGTATCTTTATCTTTGCTTCATAAAGGACAGAGTTTGACCTGCTGAGTTTCTCCAGCATCGTGTTTTTGCAACATCCCCTTTAGTTCATTTACTGCAGTGGTTTCCCACCTTTTTCTTCCCATTCACATCCCACTTTAAGTCATCCCTAGACCATCGCTGCTCTGTAAGGGATTACTTCAGGTGATACGTGAGTGGGAATGGAAGATTGAGAATCACTGGTCTAGACCCAATTGTTACTGAAATATTTAGCTTGAGAATAATTGTCATTGGCGCATTTCCTTTGGAGATGATACCACGCACATAACGAGTCAATTAGGGACAATTAAAACAGTGTTTATCAAACATTTTCTTTCCACCCACATCCCACCTGAAGCAATCCCTTACTAATCACTGACATACTCTGGCATAGGGATAACTTCAGGTGGGACGTGAGTGGAAATAAAGTGGTTGAAAGCCACTGATTTACACAGACTATTTCAGTTATCACTTACCGCCGTAAAAGTTCTCTTTTCTTCCGTTCTTCGAATGGGCCCCTGTTCCGTGTGAAGAAGATGAACCATTAGAGGTCTGTGGTGCAAAGGGAGATCCACAGATACATGGAGCGGTGATAGCGTACAGTACAACATGGACAGACAGAAACAACAGGAGGGGACGCCTTTCAGTCCTGAAAGCTCTCAACAAAATCTGGGGACTAAACGGTTCAAATAATCCTGTCACACAGCAATAGAGTTCAAGGCTGCCTGGTCAAAGGAGAAGATTGGAGATGTGAAGGGTGACCTGAACGAAAGAGGGGGCAAATTTCATCAGCAGGACTGACTGAGAATGGATCAGTTGCGGATGTCCTGGAAAAGGAATCTCTCTCTCCAAAAACCAGCAAGAACCCTCCTAAGTGGTGACCATCTGCCTGTTAGGCACCAGAGATTGGTGAACTTTGTTAATGCTAACTTCTGTCCACAGTACTAGAATTGCCTGCAACAAGTGAGATTGGACAGTGTGCCAAAGAACTTTTCAAACCTTAAATAGACATTACACACATCTGTGCTTAGTGTTAGAGGAGGGATTAAGTAGTTAGGTAGGTTAAGTAATAAGTTAAACTTTAATAATGTTTTCTTGTTCAATTATAATTATAAACAACTTTTGTTTAAGTAACCCTGTGTTGTGGTGCATATCTATAGCTGCTGGTTTTTGGAGTCCTCTCTGCTTCATAACAATACTCACTCCGACGAGTCCTCGTCAAATTCAGAATCGCTCCCGTTCCACTCCGAGTCCTCATCAAATTCAGAACCGCTCCTGTTCCAGATTGAGACAAAGAATCAGATCCCTTCATTTTACAGATGAATTTCAATTTCTCCATCCCATGCCGAGTCCCACATCTTCAATGTCCCACTCGGTCAGTCCATATCCAACTCCCACATGTGAACCACGATCTTGCCCAGTGCCAAGGTTGGCATTTGTTTTATTTCATTACCAATAAAATATGCATCTATATTGCACCAAGAGGGGCTTCTGTCGATCGCCAGCACAGCGCTCCCCACCCCTCCGTTGATGGTCGGTACCTGTCATCCCCGAGAGCCACCAACTCCAGGACACCGCCTGGTAGCGTGACCAGACACCCATTCATTCGACATCAGATAGCACCAGGGTTCCGGCCCTGAGGCCAAACACATTATGGGGGGATTGCAACGTGGATCCTCGGGTCTTGGACAGAACCAGGGAGGAGGTTTCGCTCACAGACCCAAGGACAGCCATGTCCAACGTTGGCTCACCTTGGAACGGCATCATCAGGAAAGGGGCTACGCCTCTCACCATCGCAGTCCTCTCACCCCTCCGTGAGGACGTCCCAACCCACACTTGAGTCATGAACCACCCCGATCTCCCACACACCTTTCCAATTCATACCGTGACAGAGTATTTAGAGGTGGTTTGGGAGGAATTGTTAGAGCAGCTTGCACACACACATATTAAAACAGAGAATTTTTGCATGACTTTTGCAGAGTGCTTTTTGCAGGAGGCAACAAATTTCCAGAATACAGCTAGCCTGGGAGAGCTTGTGATTTTTGCAGACAGAGGAGGAGAGTTTTGCTCTCAGAGAGGGAGGGTGTGAAACAGAGAGAGGAGACAGAAATCCATTCCAGAGGGACAATCTGGCAAGCTTTGAAAGGCTGCCTGGTCAAAGGAGAAGATTGGTGGTGTGAAGGGTGACCTGAAAGAAAGAGGATCATCAGGAGAACCCTGAAGGGGGCAAATTTCATCAGCGAGACTGATTGAGAAGGAATCAGTTGTGAATGTCCTGGAAAAGAAATCTCTCTCTCCGAAAACCAGCAAGAACCCTCCTGAATGGAAACCATTTGCCTATTAAGCACCAGAGACTGGTGAACTTTGTTAATGCTAACTTCTGTGCACAGTACTAGAATTGCCTGCAACAAGTGAGATTGGACAGTGTGCCAAAGAACTTTTCAACTCTTAAATGGACATTACACACACCTGTGCTTAGTGCAGGAAGGATTAAGTAGTTAGGTAGATTAAGTAATAAGTTAAACTTTAATAATGTTTTCTTGTTCAATTATAATTAAAAACAACTTTTGTTTAAATAACCCTGTGTTGTGGTGCATATCTATCGCTGCTGGTTTTTGGGATCCTCTCGGCTTCATAACAATACTCACTCCGACGAGTCCTCGTCAAATTCAGAACCGCTCCTGTTCCAGATTGAGACAAAGAATAAGATCCCTTCATTTTACAGATGAATTTCAATTTCTCCATCCCATGCCGAGTCCCACATCTGAACAATTCCTCAATGTCCCGCTCGGTCAATCCATTTCCAACTCCCACGTGTGAACCACGATCTTGCCCAGTGCCAAGGTCGGCGCCTATTTTATTTCATTACCACTAAAATATGCATCTATATTGCAGTGTCCCTTCTCTCGGCATCACCGAGAGGGGCTTCTGTCGATCGCCAGCACAGCGCTCGCCACCCCTCCGTTAGGACGAGTCCCAATCAACCCTAACCGCCGTGATCCCACACATAATGTTCCAATTCATACTCACCCGGACTCCAGCTGGTTAGATGAAGACAGGCTCCTGTTCCAGAAAGAGACAGGGAATCAGGGACCTTCCTTTCACACTTACAGTCACATTAATGTCTCCATCCCGCGTCCACCCCCACTCTTGAACCACTAGCCACCAAAACAAGCTGTGCCAAACATCAGCTCATCCCCCGTCCGGGCATTTTGCCGGCGTCAGGACTCAAGCGTCCAATTCAACAATGTCAGGGCGCACCTTCTCACTGTTCCAACCTGTCACAGACATACCTGTTACAACATTGTCTGTGCCATTGGTTCAGCTTTTCTTTCTCCACCCGCTGCTGGGCATTTCCAGCATTTCTTTGGTCTCCGATTTCTGCAGCACCGTCCTCGTCATCTCACAGTTTTAAATCCCACATCAGACTTCTTGTCAGACTACACACCTGACATCACATACAACCCTGAGATTCTTTTTTCCCGCGGGGGCAACAGAATTACCACTAATTGGTCGTTCAAAAATTAAACTGTACACAGCATAAACAAGTAAAGAAGTGTAAACATCACAAATGTAAACAAACTGACTGTGCAATACCGGGAGATCAAGAAAATCAATAAAGTGCACAAGAAGGAGTCATTAAATGAATCCCTGATCGAGTTTGTCATTGAGGAGTTTGATGGTGGAGGGGCAGCAGCTGTTCCTGAACCTGGTGGGTGCTAGTCTTGTGGCCCCTCCACCTCTTTCCTGATGGCAGCAGCGAGAACAGAACGTGTGCTGGGTGGTACAGGTCCTTGATGATTGGTGCTGCTCTCCGATGGCAGCGTTCACTGTAGGTGTACCCAATAGTGGGGATGTCCTGGGCAATGTCCACTAACATTTGCAGGGCTTTATGCTCAGGGGTATTGGTGGCCCCATCCCACACTATGGTGAAGCCGGTCAGCACACTTTCCATCACACCTTTCCAGAAATTTGCCAGGATTTCTAATGTCATACCGAACCTCTGCAAACTCCTGAGGAAGTAGAGGCGCTGACGTGCTTTCTTCATGATGCCATTGGTGTGTTGGGTCCAGGAAAGTTCCTCCCAGATGGAGATTCCCAAGAACTTAAATGTGCTCCCCCTCCCCACCTCTGATCCCCCAGTGATCACTGGATTGTAAACCTCTGGCTTTCCCTTCCTGAAACCAACAATCAGCTCCTTCGTTTCTGTGACTTTGAGTACAAGGTTGTTGTTGGGGCACCATTCAGCCTGGTTTTCAATCTCCATCCTGTATGCTGACCCATCCCCTTCCTTTATCCAACCCACTACCGTGGTTTGTCCCAGTTTCTTCATATCTTTCTGCACTCAGTAAAGCAGCAGCACCACATCCCCTGGTCAGGTCTCACCCTATCACAGGTATTCTCTTCCATCTCCCCTTCTTCCCCACACCATCACTGCACCTGGGGACCAACTTGTTTCCCCACGTCCCCACTCCCGATGAAGGTTCAGGGACCTGACCAGCCCATCTTTTTGCATTAGTGATGGATTCAGGTGGTCGTGCCATTGACTGATGTGAACACCGTGGATCTGTCCTGCAACCGTTTGCGCACCCTTGTCTCATTCTTAAATCCAACCGAGCAAATCACCTGTGGATATGGTCCCAAGCCCACTCCATCTCCCTGATGCAGTAAGACCCCCATCTCTGCAACCGATCTGGTGATTCTCTCCTGAACGCCCCTGTGTCAGCTATTTACACCTGTTCAGACTAGTCCATTACCATCCGACAAAGTGTAAATATCTGAAGCTATTTGTGATATATTCTCTGACATCTTGGTGGCACTTAGAGGGGCTTCTGATCCTCACCATCCAAGCATACCCACCCCTCCCTTAGGTTGAGCCCCCAACCTCAACTACAGCCCCTTTTACCTTGATGAAGGGCTCAAGCCCGAAACGTCGGTGATGTATCTTTACTCCATAAAGGACAGAGGTTGACCTGCTGAGTTTCTCCAGCATCGTGTTTTTGCAACATCCCCTTTAGTTCATTTGCTGCAGTGGTTTCCCACCTTTTTCTTCCCATTCACATCCCAGTTTAAGTCATCCCTAGGCCATCGCTGCTCTGTAAGAGATTACTTCAGGTGGTATGTGAGTGGGAAGGAAAGATTGAGAATTACTGGTCTAGATCTAATTGTTACTGAAATATTTTGCTTGAGAATAATTGTCATTGCCCCATTTCCTTTGGGGATATGATACCATGCACATAATGAGTCAATTAGGGACAATTAAAACAGTGTTTATCAAACGTTTTCTTTCCACCCACATCCCACCTGAAGCAATCCCTTACTAATCATTGACATCCTCTGGCAAAGGGATAACTTCAGGTGGGACGTGAGTGGAAAGAAAATCGTTGAAAGCCACTGATTTACACAGACCATTTCAGTTGTCACTTACCGCCGGAAAAGTTCTCTTTTCTTCCGTTCTTCAAACAGGCCCCTGTTCCGTGTGAAGAAGATGAACCATTAGAGGTCTGTGATGCAGAGGAAGATCCACAGATACACGGAGTGGTGTTGGCTCACGGTACAACATAGACAGACAGAGACAACAGGAGGGGACGCCTTTCAGTCCTGAAAGATCTCAACTATATCCAGGGACTAAACGGTTCAAATGATCCCGTCCCACAGCAATGGTGGGCAGGGGTGATGTGTTCCGAGGGGAATGGGGAAATGTTCCATCTGTTACTGAGGCAATAAGATGTGAGGTCGGACTAACATGAAGTCCTTGAACTGGGACGGAGGATGGTGCAGACGGAATATGAGGGGGTTTGCACTTGGGACTGAGGTGGGGGTGGGGGGTGAACACCGAGACCCGCAGCAGTGGGAACCCATCGGATGTGTTCCTGCCCTTCACAGTGGGAATCCAGCGCCGACCCCATGCAGTGGTGTTGTCCGCAAGCAGATAGATGGGTGGAGAAGCTGTGGGCAGCATCCCCATGGCTGCCCACCCACTGCACCATCCTGTCTGCCAATCAGGTACCCGCCCCCCAGCGCCAGTCTCATCGCCCTGATTAACAGTCCGCGGGATGGCCCGTGAGAAGTTGATGGTTGGGACCTGTCACCCCCGATAGCCACCGTCTCCAGGACACCACCTGGTAGTGCGGCCGGTCACCTATTCATTTTTTCCGGGGCAGATGGCGCCAGGTTTCCAGACATGCAGACAGGCTCCTGTTCCAGAATGAGGCAAGGGATCATGGACCTTCCTTTCACACTTAGTCACTTTAATGTCTCCATTCCACGCCTACCCCCAGTTATGCACTGTCAGACTGAGACCACCCGTAAATTGTTTGAAGAACACCTCATCTTCTGACTGAGCACCCACCAACCAGTTGCATTAACATCAACTTCTCCGTTTCTGTTAACCCCCCCTTCTTCCCCCTGTCACCTTTCCCCCCCTCAGACTGTCTGTCTGTGTCACACTCTCTCTCTCTCTCTCTGTCTCCCTCTCTGTCCCTCCCCTACTTTTCCCTCCCTCTTCTTTCCCAGAGCCAAAATCAATTCTCACCTTTCCTCTTACAATATCCAATGAACACCTTTGTCTGTTGGTCCGGACCCCTCTCCCTCCCAGTCTTCCCCCTTCTCTCTCTCGTCTTTAAACAACTGCCTGCTTTTTACTTTTACTTTGAAGAAGGTCTCAGGCCCGAAACGTCGGAGATGTATCTTTACCTTCTATGGACACTGTGAGACTGGCTGAGTTCCTGCAGCATTTTTACAGAAGTCCCCTTAAAACCAGGTCTAAAATACTTCAGTCGTTGCTTTGCGAAACATGTACAAGGATCCCAGGCAGAGAGTGAGTTCTTGTACAAGGACTGACGAACAGATTGTTCACTGAAAACTCAGCAGGTTCTTTATACCGTGAAGATGACCAGTGTTTCGGGTTGAGGTATAAGCAAAACGTGGGCAGGCGCCAGAGGTGGAGTAGGGGAGGAGCCCAGACCCACAGGAAGGAGGTAGTTGGTGGATAAGGGAGGGAGGGCACACAAGCAAACAGGGGAGTGGGGATGGCTCCTTGGATGGAGAGGGAAAGGGGCAGAGAGCTGGAGGAAAGAAGGGAGAGGGTTGGGGAGTAGAGGGAGAATGGGGAGTGGTCTAGCAGAAAATGGTGGAGTCGATGTTAACGCCACCCGGCTGTAGAGTTCCCAGACGGAATAATGTCAGTGCATGAGGCCATGAACGGAAAGGTCAGCATGGGAATGGGGTGTAGAATTAAATTGGTTGACTGCTGGGACATCCCTGTCATTGATGCAGACAGTGCAAAGGTGCTCAGTGAAGCGATTTTCCAGACTGAGTCCACTCTCGGATGTAGAGAAGGCCACAACGGGAGCACCAGATGCGGTAGGTGAACCCCCCCCCCTCCCCCCCGCAGATATACAAGTGAAGCGTTGCTTCGCTGGAATGACTGCTTGGGGCCCCGAATGGTGGTGAGGGAGGATGTGTGGCCCTTCCTGCGACCACACGGGAAGGTGCCAAGGGGGCGATTGGTGGGAGGGGATGAGTGGAAGAAGTAGTCACAGAGGGACCCGCCTCTAGGGAAGACCAAGAGGGCAAGGGGTCTGGTGTTGGGTTCGTTTTGTAGGTGACAGAAATGCACCTTCACCCCCTTCCCTCTCCATTCACAGAGTTATCCCCCTTCCCCCCCCTTATCCATCTACTATCTCTAGCCTATGGGTCTGTGCTCCTTCCCCTGCCTCTCTCACCTCCCCTCCCTCCACCATCTTCCTACATATTGCTCATTCATACCTCAAGCCCGAAACATCGGTTCTGAATCTTTATCATTGCTCTATCTTAACAAAGATGTTGTCTGGCTTACAACATCTCGGGTACAGAGAAAGATTAAGGAGACTGGGACTTTATTCATTGGAATGTAGACGGTTGAGGGGGGATTTGACAGAGGTATTTAAAATTATGAAGGGAATAAATAGATTAGACGTGAGTAGACTCTTTCCCCTGAGGGAAGGGGAGGTTGGAACAAGAGGGCAAAAGTTAAGGGTAAGGGGGCAAAACTTTAGGAGAAATGTTAGAGGATGCTTCTTCACTCAGAGAGGGGTGGCAGAATGGAATGATCTTCCAGAGGAGATAGTTGCGGGAGGGTCCTTTCTGTCATTTAAGAGAAGGTTAGATATGTACATGGATATGAGGGGGTTGGAGGGTTATGGACGGAGAGTCGGAGGAGGGAACTAGTGCAGTTGTTCAAGTGAACCGGGTCAGAGTCAGAGGGCCGACATGGCCTGTTTCCGCATTGTAAACTGTTATACGGTTATATAAAGGACATTGTTTGACCTGCTGAGTTTCTCCAGCACCGTGTTTTTTAGTTCAATCTCTGTGTCTGCAGATTCTCATATTTTACCCGGTTGTTCAGACTGACAACATTTGGAGGAGGATATTCTACCTCTTGCAGTTGGCAATGAAGAAGATCGAATTATTGAACTTGGCGTTTTCCTCAGTGAGTGTGCAGTTGAAGATATTTGCCTGGATCCTGGCATTTCCCTTGATCTCCTTGACAAACGCATTCATCCTGGAGAATCGTTTTATAAACACCTGAAAGAGCGAGGGGACACGAGAACCTCAGAACTGGGAACGGAAACTGGCCAGTTTTGCCCCTCTTGCTCGCTCTGCCAGTCATTGGGATCAAGGCTGACCGACTCTCAGAAATGCTGGAGAATCCACAGGAGGTAAAGATAAACAATGTAAAACACGAAGGTACTGTGATGGAATATTTGGAAATAATGTTGGGAGATAAATTGGTAAGATTAGTGTAGGTTACATACATACACACATTTTAAAACAGATCACATATCCACTATCCACAGTTCTTTGAAGAGGAACTGTGAATGCTATGCTTATTTCACAAGTAGGTGATAATTGAAATGATGTCATGAAATGAATGGACTATTGTCTTGGAAGAACAGACAGAGCCAGGTTGTCTGTATTGGACCTTTTTGTAGGGCATTTGACCTCGCTGCTAAGTGCTCACTCAGAGGTCATTGAGAGGTTCTTGTTTACCTAAAAACAACACATTGAGAGGTTCTTGTTTACCTAAAAACAACAGATTGACCAAAAGACAAACTCCTTTTGTTTGCTGGAGAAGGTCAGGGGTTTTACAAGTGAGAGCAAGAAGGACATGCTGCCTGGCGCAGAGAGAGAGAGAGAGAGAGAGAGAGAGGAGGGGGGGAGTCATGCATTGTGTATGACACAGAAAGCTGAAACAAGCCAGAAGCTGGTTGGAACCGAAACAGAAGCTCCAGAGTAGCGAATGGCTGGAAGTGCTATCTGTCTGATGTTTCTCTTGGAATAAGCAGAACAGAAAGGAACTCTGCAGTAGCCTGAAAGTAAGAGGTTATCATCTAGAGAACCCTGATGGGCAAGTTTCATCAGAAAGACATTGAAGTGACTAATGGTGGTACCTCAGTTGTGGAAATCCTGGAACAACACATATCTCTCTGCAAACCTACGAGAACCTTCCTGAGCGGTAAACATTTACCTTTCAAGCACCAAAGCCTGGTGAACTTTACACATGTCAAATTCTGTGCACAGTATAAGAATTGCCTGCAACTAGTGAACCTGGAAGAATGAGAAGTGAGATTGAACTGTGAACCAAAGAACTTTTCTTAAATTTACACACACATTACATATGCATGCACTTAGAAATTAGAAGGGGGTTAAGTTAGGTTAGTTAAGTTAATAGTGATAAGTTAAAGTTTAATTCTGTTTTCATGTTTAAAGATAATTAAAAACAACTTTTGTTTAAGTAACTACTTGTCATGGTGAATATCTATTGCTGCTGGGTTTTGGGATCTTTTGGACTCATGACACTTCTCTCGCTTGCTCTCCCAGTCATTGGGATCAAGGCTGACCGACTCAAAGAAATGCTGGAGAGTCCACAGGAGGTAAAGATAGATAAACTTTGTAAAACACGAAAGTCCGCAGACACTATGGTTGAAGTAAAAACACGATGCTGGAGAAACTCAGCAGGTCAAACAGTGTCCTTTATGTAGCAAAGATAAAGATTCATAGCCAATATTTCGGGCTTGAGCCCTTCGTCAATGTAGGCAGGGGCCCGAACAAAATAGTGGAGGAGCAGGGGGAGGAGGTAGGAAGTGCGTAAGGGAGGGAGGGCACAGCAGAAAACAGGGGAGGGGGGAATGGCTCTGTGAATGGAGAGGGAAGGAGGTGTGGAGAGTCGGAGAAAAGGAGACAAAGAGAATGGGAAGGGAGGGAGAATGGAGGGTAGGCCAGCAGAAACCGCAGACGTCGATGTTAATGCCATCCGGAGAGATTACTGAGGTGCTGTTCCTCCAATTTGTGGGTGGTCTTGGTGGGATAGTACATGAGGCCATGGATAGATGTGAGAGGGTGCTGAATTGAAAGTGGGAGATTCCTGTCACTGATGCAGACAGAGTGAAGGTGCTCTGCGAAGCCATCTCCATATTGTGTCCAGTCTGTATGGAAGGCCACAGCGGGACCTTTACTGGATGCAGAAGATAACTCTGACGATACACAGCCGAAGTGTTGCTGCACTTGTTTGGGGCCCCGAATGGTGGTGAGGGAGGAGGTGTGGCCTGTTTGTCCTGCTGGGTTTCTCTAATGCTGTGCTTTTATATACTGAATAACTGACTTTCAGGCCTGAGCCTTTCCTCAAGGGTAATACCTTAACCCTACAGCATTTTTTGTGCTTTGACGACAATCACAGCATCTGCAAATGTTCATGCTTAATTCGGCGACTGCTCGTCCCTCCCCCACACACCGGTCCTGTTCCCTGGTAATTTACCCCACAACAACAGGGGAGTGCAACCCCTCCCCTGCACCATGGCGGAGCATCCCTTCCAGATGAGGCAAATAGTCCACACTCACTTCATCCAACCTTGTCCCTCACGCTTGCCGCTGGAGATAGCCCCCCCCCCCCCTCCATGTTTGCGAGCCCAGTCCGTAGCCTTGTTGGGTGTTCTTGGGTGTTCTGCGGATTCCACGCGCTCAGTCTGACCCTGACCTCTTGGCTGCATTGTCATTCCCACTCCTCTCCCATTCCCACATTCCTTGTCTGTCATCAACTCTCTCTCTACTGACAAGAGTGAGGCCCAACACAAACTAGAGGAACAACATACAAGGAACATAGAACATTATGCCACAAGTACAGGCCCTTCAGCCCTCGATGTTGTGCCGACTCGTATATTCCTACCAAAGAAAGTACTAAACCTTCCCTACCCCGTAGCCCCCTATTTTTATTCCAACCCTGCGCCTGCTGTAAGCCGCTTTCAGGTGGCCAGAATACTCCGACGTAAAGCCGTCTATTCAACCTGAATGCGGCTGTTAGGAAGCCACCTGAAAATGGAAAACCTTGCCCCGAGGAGTACTTATTCAACCCTCCTCGGGGAGGGATATTCTCCACTTCCGAGCAGTCCCCCGAGGCACCTTAAAGCAGCAGCGGCTGCTAGGGAGCAGGCTTATGACATCGTGATGACGCCGACACTCTGAGACACTTTGGTGCGATTTTTGATAAACTGGAGACTCAGCATTTACCGGTACGGTCGCATTTTTCGGCACGTTAGAGACATTTCTCTTCTCTGCTCCAGGCCCCACCATGATCCTGCGTTCCTTTCTGCTTCAGCCTCAACGTGCTGCAAATGGCGTCATGACAGCGAGCGGGACTAAGGCAACAGTTGACAGGAGCCGATGTCCACTCCAAGGTGCCTCTCCTGCAGCCGGCCCTTTCAGGCGCCAGAACAGCACCTTCAGCGCTGCAACCTGAATGTCGATTCGAACACACCTGCGGCAGCTTCTGCAGGTGCATTCTCGGAGCGATTGCACCTGAAAGCAGCTTTAGAGACTTTTAAATGCCCCTAATGTCTGTGACCCTTGGCTTGGCTGCCTGAGGTAGCCCAGCGTCATCCCAGGCTTGAACCGTCACTTACTTGGTTGTCTATGGGTGCTGGAGGGTTTGCCTGAAGCTCCTTCGGAAGCAACAAGTGTAAGCTGACTTCACCGCCCTCAGTAACCGACTTGAGGAATTGTCCAGTACTTTGAAACCTTAGTCCTGAGGGAAAGGAAATCGGAACTTGATCAACAAATACATCGGAGAGCTCCAAGCTCTGCCCAACAGCTCTGCACGGATGGACGATCATCTGAAAAGTGAAGGCTGTCACCTTGACTTGGCGCCCAAAGCCAGAACAAGTTGTGTCACAGAAGCAGGACATCTGGGTTCAAAAACCGCATCTTTCCCACGGCTATCAGTCACCTGAACTTAGGAACATAGGAACATAGGAAGTAGGAACAGGAGTAGGCCAAAAATGGCCCATCGAGCCTGCTCCACCATTCAATACGATCATGGCTAATCTAATTTACCTCTTGGTAATTTTAATTTTAAAGAGCTGTTAAGCAGGTTAAACAACTGATTGATCCTTTGTCCTGATTAAGTTATTAAATATATAAAGACTGACTGAGTTAAGATTCATACATTTTATTTAATTTTTTGACATTTAGACATGGTAACAGGCCCATCCGGCCTACGAGCCTGTCCCACACCAATACACATATTAACCTACAAACCCCTCATATGTTTTTTGAATGGTGGGGGAGGAAACCGGAGCACCTGGAGGAAACCCACACAGACAACGCACAAACTCCTAACAGTTGGCGGCGGATTCGAACACAGGCCACCAGTGCTGTAATAGCATTAGGCTGGTAGGAGCAGAGAAATGCTGGAGGAACTCCTCAGAATATATTACCGACATTTCGGGCCTGAGCCCTTCCTCAAGTTATGAGGAAAAAGCAGGCAGGCTCCTGAATTAAAAGAAAGGGCAGGGGGTGCAGGACAGACCCACAGACCCATTGGATTTGGAAAGGTAAGTATTGATTGGGCAGGTGGACGGGGGTGGGGGGGCGGGGGGGGGGGGAGGTGGTGTTGGCTCTGTGAATGCAGATCTGGGTTAAAGGAGAACAGGGATAAGGGGTTAGAGAGAGAAACAAGACAGACAGACAGAGCTGGGGAAAGAAGACATAGGGAAAGATGGGGGGAGGGGCAAGTGAAACCAGAGTAGTCGATATTAATGCAATCCTGTTGGAGGGCGCCCAGACAGAAGTTGTTCCTCCAATTTGCGGGGGGGGGGGGTCCTCAGTCTGGCAGTGCATGAGACCATGGACAGGCACCGTCAGCAAGGGAATGGGTCAGGGGACTGAAATGTGTGTGTGATAGTACAGATTCTATCACCAATGTGTATATGTATAGATTGTAGTGTAGGATGACTGTGATTGGCTGAGAACATAGACACACCTACTGGCAGGTCTTAAAGGATTGCTCCTAGCCAGACCAGGTCATTCTGGACTGGTTGACCTACTTGTGATATGCTCCAGTCTTTTAGTTAAACCTTGGTTTGGATCAACAAGTCTTTGGTTCTTTCAACGCACTCTCCAGTGTTGTCACTGGGAGATCCCCCCACTATTGAGGTGGACAGAGCTGAGGTGCTCAATGAAGTGATCTGCCAGTCTGCATCCAGTCTGTCCGATGTAGAGGAGACCGCAGCGGGAGCACCGGATGCTGTAGACAATCCCTGCCAGATTCACAAGTGAAGTGTTGCTTCACCTGGAAGGACTGTTTGGGGCCCCGAATTGTGGTGAGGGAGGAGGTGTGGGTGCAAGTGGAGCATCTCCTGCGGTCGCAGGATTAGGCACCAAGGGGATGATTGGTGAGAGGGGAAGAGCACTGCACTAACCGCTACACTAATAGCTCAGTGGTTCGATCACTGGTCTTGTAAATCAGTTCGTTCCTTGCTGGGACCTCGTTTCTGTGAGGGGCGCTGGATAAAGTGGCAACTCTATCTGCTTTATGGTGGACTAAGTTAAATGCTTTCATGTTTGTTACAATACTAGCCTCTTTTAAACTGCAGCCCCTGGGTCGCCCTCTTGGGTCCCAGGTGTGATTAATGGGGCAAAGGTGCTGACATACCTTTTAAATTGCGGGGGGAAACGACCTGTTAAATTGCCAACCCGGTGATTTAAGGGGGATCTCACCCCCGCAATGACACGCCGTGCGCTCACCGAAAGTGCTGCCGGACGTTCGGATGCCGACTGCCCGGTGATGCACGCACGCAAGCCACAGGAATAAGTGGGTCACCCATTTTCGTTTTCAAATCGCCTGTGGATGCGACCTAGGTAAGTTTCACTTAGTTCCCCGATGGCCTCTGACGTGGGTCAGGGACCCGGTTGTATTCCGACGGGGTTGAACCGATCAGACCCTTTCTAACTGCCGCATAACTGGGGCGCTAACCAGGCGAGTTGCCCAATGGAACCCCATTTAACACAGCAGTTTGAAAGAGCCTATCTTTATCTACACTGTTATGACATCACAAAAGGAGGTCTGCATCATTACAAGACACTTTCCTGCACTATATAGTGAATATTTAATAACTCACTATCTCTTCAATGGTCAATTTTTAATTTAATTTACAGTTTTCTTTACAAGTACCTGTTTGGCTGCAGCAAAAAAAATGCCAGTGGATGTGTGCTTACACTGTCTAGGGCAATAAATCTATTATTTTTTTTATCATCGCTTGACAGCACCCCATCAACAATGGGCAGGCATCACAGGACTCCTGTTGCTGGTTCAATGTTGCAGCGGACAGAATCCCGGGTAAGAAAGAGGATTGGTCTTTAATGCACAGGCTGAGCCCTGAAGCAGGGCAAGCTGATGGCCTGTGCCCTACCACAGCCACTGTGGAGGAGATCAGCGGCAAAGCTAGTCTCCAGGGAACGCTGCCGTGGGAGAGCAGCAGCAATCGCCAAGGATCCCCACCACCCAGCACACCCTCTGTTCTTGCTGCTGCCATCAGGAAAAAGGTGTAGGTGCCACAAGACTCGCACCACCAGGTTCAGGAACCCCTCCACCATCAGACTCCTCAACCACAAACTCAATCAGGGACTCGTTTAAAGACTTTTACTTTTGCACTTCATTTATTTTTTTTCCCTCTCTGCATTGCACAGTCAATTTGCTTACATATCCAGTAACATTTTTTTAAATGGCGATCCTGCCTCACCCACAGGAAGAAGAATCTCAGGGTTGTATGTGAAATCTGAGTCTGCTGCCTCAAGCTCGAGGGAGCAGGTTCCCACGCTCACTGTACGCAGCTCGGGGCTCATTCCCCTCCCTACGAACCTGTGAACTGACCCTCAGTACGATTAGTGGGGAAATACTCAAGGGGGCACGCCAGATGCAGGAACAAAGGGATAGGGAAAGGTACTGATGAGAATGGCTTGGCATCGTTTCTGGGCATGCCAGCCAGGTTAACGCCACACAGCGGCCCAGGTTCAAACCCGGTATGGTCTGTACATACCCCCCTCCCCCGCATGGGTTTTCTTGTGAAAGAATGTTAATGAATTAGGTGATAAAATACAGTAGTTGACTAAAAGATGGTGAAATATAATTGTCTTCTCTGTGCTGTAGTGAGATATAATGAACCCCACAATAATGTACTGTAAATACACCTTGAGTAAAAGACATTTCTCAGCCATCTATAAACACCACAAGGGAGCATGTTACGTAAAAAAAAGTAAGAAATCACAAGCTGTGTCAAACTCATGTGAGACTTGTAGGCTCGGGTCTGAGGCACGGTGCTCGAGAGAGTTTTAATACCACTTTGATGATGTGCACATGATCATTTGTTGAGGGGGGCGGTGGGGGGAGGAAGAGGACAGAAAATGTCCTGCATCCCCTTGCATACCTTCTGAGTTTAACCCTCTTGTGTACTTCATCAAGAGTTTTCTGTAGACTCTACGGCCCCCGCTTCGGGTGGTATTCACTCGTGTGGAAACCCAGACCGATGCGTTGTAACGACGGAACTGTTTACAGGGGACGATGGGGGTTATTGGGGGAGGGAGGAGGAACAGGAAATGAAGATTAGTTACTCTAGTGCATGAGGGAATCAACTGGAAGGTGGCTGTAGTTAATTGCATGTTATTCCCTCGCACACTCATCCCTCCCCACCCCAGCAGCTTCCCCTGTGCCCCCAGAAGGTGCAACCCTTACGCCCACACCTCATCTCTCACCACAGTCCGGGGCCCCAAGCAGGCCTTTCAAGTGAAGCCACACTTTACCTGTGTGTCCGCAAGGCTGATTTACCGCGTCCGCTGCTCCCTTGGTGGCCTTCTCTACATTGGAGAGACCGGGCGCAGACTGGGAGATCGCCTCACTCAGCACCTCCTCTCCGTCCACAACCACCAACCATTTCAATTCCAAGTCACGCTTCCCCACTCGCATGTCTGTCCATCACCTTGTGTACTATCCCACCCAGACCACCCGCAGAGTGGAGGAACAACAGCTTATTTTCCCTCTGGGCCCCCCTCCAGCCAGATGGCATGAACATCGACTTCTCTGCTTTCCACCTGTTCGCCTTTTCTTTCCCCTCGCCATTTCCTGTCTTTCTAGTTCTCCCTCCCTCCCCCACCCAGCCATCCTTCCTTCCCCTCATTGCTACCCCTTTCTCCACCTATATTCTCCTGCCTCGCCAATACACACCCCCCCTACTCTTCTGTTCAGACGCCTGCCCGCATCTTCTCGTACCTCGAGGAAGGGCTCAGGCCCGAAGGGTCAGTTATGGCTGCCATCAACACCCCTGCCCCTACCCTAGATTGTGGCTCAATGCCTGGACTGCATCCCTCCTGATCTACATTCATCCTCAAGGACAGGGCATTTTGTTGAATGCTCTCCACTGATTGCATCTTCTACCCAAGGTGCGACTGAAAGAATTAAACAGGCAGACGCTGAGGTTGAAGTAAAAATACAATGCTGGAAGAAACTAAGCTGGTCAAATGGTGTCCTCGAACAGAGCACCTGGCCATACTTGGTTCATACCTTGATGAAGGGCTCATGCCCGAAATGTTGATTATCTTTATCTCTGCTATATAAGGTTACCCTGTTTGACCTAATGGGTTTTTCCAGCATTGTGTCTTAACTGTGGCTGAAAGAGAATTGCTGTTAACAATACAATTACCTGGTGATACTCAGTTGTGCAAAGGACCTCGAACTTCAGGCATTCATCAGAGACAGATCTGGATAAAAACACAGCACAGGTAATTGCCAAATGCAGTTAAACAAGAAGCTCTGTGGACCAGTGGAACTGGAATTCACTGCCTGTGTGTTGTTCAGATGGCTGGCTCCTCCCTTGGCTCCACCGTCGCCTACCCCAATATAAACCGTGGTCTTCTCGCCTCACCTCACATTCACCTGAGGACTATTGTGTCGACTGGCCATTTGATTATGTGAGAGATGAGTAACACTGATCTAAAAGAAAAGTGAGGATTATGAGAGATGAGCAAAAACTGATATGAAAATATGAAGATGAGGAAACTAGTATAGATATATGTGCAATTAATAAAGCCAGTAAGAATAGGATAAGAATAGACAATAGAATGTAGGAAGTAAAGTTAGTCTGAATAAGATAAGGGTCTCCTAGCCTTTTAGACAGAATCAGCAAGTTCACCAGTATGAATAAGATAAGGATAGATAATAGATAATAGAATGTAGGAAGTAAAGTTAGTCTGAATAAGATAAGGGTCTTCTAGCCCTAGATAGAATTAGCAGGTTCTGCATATGTAATTAGTAAGCCCCCTAGACAGTATTAGCAAGTTCTACACATGAAGAGGTTGTAGCCCTGAGGGTCGGGAAGGTGTAAATTAGAACAAAGGCAGGTTTGTGAATAAGGACAATGAGGATAATGACATGATGAGACACCGACAGGATACCCCCTGGTCCTCCAAGTTCACAGAAACAGCACGTAGGCAGACAGGATTGCCTAATGCCAAACCTATCCAGGAGGCAGAAGAATGTAAGAGGAGGGTATTCCTATATGAAATGAACTGTATAAAAGTTGGATGAGCCCCAGTGTATGTGTGTATTCCCAGGGTAAGGGGAAAGCACCCAACTTTGCATTGTTGTATAATAAATGTTCTTTGTTCTCAATTTTTGTCTCGAGCAATTTCTGTGAAGGTACTTCTGTTTCTAACAAATGGGGGCTCGTCCGGGATCCCACTCCCTCCACTAACAGAGTGGCCGACGACGGGGGTAGGTGCACCCCAGCTGATTCAGCTGGACTCACGGACGAAGGGTGCCTGGTCAGTGGATGAAGCAAGTGATATCCGAGAAGAGGCATTGAGAACAAACAACGAGAGGCCGACTCCTATCTTTCCCCCCCCCCTCCTATGCCCTACCCTTCTGCACCTTCCCCTCCTCCCCCACAGCTAGAGAAAAGAGAAGAAAGTAGGGGTGGTATGATGACCTGTTCACAAAGTACTAGATTACCACCTCAATTGACAAGAGAGGGAGGAGACTTTGATACAAAACAGTGTGAGACCCTCTGGGAGGGAAGGGCAGAACCCTTTGATTCATTTCCCAGAGAGCAGGAATCTAGACATTATAAAGGAGAGGATAAGCTACTGGATCTCGGTAAGAGAAATTTTACTTACCTGTTAGTATGGGAGGTGTGAGTAGTAAGGAAGAGAGTCCTAAGTAAGGATGGGAGGATCAGATAACCAAGCAAAGTCCGTTAGGATTAATGTTATCTGATTGGGGTGCAGGGAGAACCCGTGGGAAAGACAAACTGACCATGGTCAGGTATTGCTATTTGGAATGGGTTAAAAGTCCGATAAAAGGGAGTTCAGTATATTGGCCAAAGCTCGGATCCGAGGATGACTAGATGTGTCAAGCATTGAACATCTGGCTCTATCAAAACCAAAGAGATAATCTTGAGAGCAGGGAATATGCAGCCTGCTGACTCAGGGGATCGTTTGATCAACTGGTTTTGAATGAAAAGGAATGCAAGGACAAGAAAAATAAGGAACCTTTTGTCCCTGAAACACAAGGATGGGATGTGTTACATTCCCTTCCTCCACCTTATGTTCCTCCTATGCCGGCTCCTATCTTTCCCCCCCCCTCCTATGCCCTACCCTTCTGCACCTTCCCCTCCTCCCCCACAGCTAGAGAAAAGAGAAGAAAGTAGGGGTGGTATGATGACCTGTTCACAAAGTACTAGATTACCACCTCAATTGACAAGAGAGGGAGGAGACTTTGATTCAAAACAGTGTGAGACCCTCTGGGAGGGAAGGGCAGAACCCTTTGATTCATTTCCCAGAGAGCAGGAATCTAGACATTATAAAGGAGAGGATAAGCCAGAAATTAAATGGATGAGACCTTTACGGGAAGTTCCGATGGGTCTCGGTTTTGTAAATGTGCCCCTGACTAGTACGGAGGTGTGAAATTTTAAGAGAGAGTGCCCAATGCAAGCCAGGGAGACGCGACCTTACGCACTGATGTGTTGGAATATAGGGGTTAATTAATCATAGAAAATATGTAGAAAATATGCTTATGTACTATTCAGTCTGTATACATGAATCCAGTACTAAGTAACAATTTAATATTTACCTCTTGGTGAAGGGAAAGAGTAATGTAAGTAAGGGGCAGCCACAGTATGTAGCAAAGTTGGCTGATTACAGTAGGTTTAGAATTGCCTGCTCCCAAAATACAAAAGCTCTACACCCCAGATAACTGCAGAGCAGGAAATTACGTGATAAATCTTATGCAAGAAATCTAGCAAAGAAAGCCAACTTTTGTTCTGTATGATAATGAAATCTAGCAAAGGAAGCCAACTTTTGTTCTGTATAAGGTTGAGCTATATAAACTGTAGAGACTGGACAGTAGAGGTCAGTCTTGGGGAATAGCTCCACTGTGCAGGTGACCTATGAACTAACGACTGAACCAGAGCTCTGTTAAGCTTTATTCTTGTGCTGTGTAATAAACTGATTCTCCTATCACTTCATTTAACAAACACGCTGGACTCAGATGACACATAGACTAAATTAAGGGTAGGGTAAAGCCAGAGTCCGACAGATGGAAGCAGATTATGAAAAGGGGGGGGGGGTCACAGTTATCAGTCAATACACACCGTGGGGCTGCACGGAGAACCATTGGTAAATTTAAGCATAGGACCCCACAGTGACAAGATGACCTTTTTAGTAGATTCTGGGGCAGCCCGGTCTAGTATTTTACAACCACCCGAGGGTGTTAAGATAGAGGGGACAGTGATAGTTTCGGGAGTAGGAGGAAGAGACTTTACAGTCTCTGTATTAAGAGATGTAAGAATACAAATGGGAGAAAAGGTAATAACAGAGGATATTTTACTAGTTCCCCAAGCTGGAGTTTGTTTGTTAGGACGAGATTTACAGGACCAATTGGCTATCGGCACCAGACCACAGGAATCGGGTATCGGGGTTCAATTGTATGTATTAAGCGAGGAAGATCGAGAACTAATAAATCCTGGAGTATGGGCAGGAAGAGGCAATAGAGGAATGTTAGATATTCCTCCCCTGCAAGTTACTTTAAAAGATTCTGAACAAGTAATTAGGCGAAAGCAGTATCCAATTCCGATGGCTGGCCGAAAGGGGCTGCAGCCAGTAATTGACCAGTTGGTGAAAGATGGTATACTCGAACCTTGTATGTCACCTTTTAATACCCCAATTTTACCTGTCCAAAAACCAGACGGTACCTATCGATTAGTGCAGGACTTGAGGGAGCTGAACAAAATTATTCTCACCCGTCACCCAGTTGTGAGAGGTTGGACAAAAGGGGCAGAGGTATGAAGGGGGTGGCTGGAGGGAGGGGTCAAAAAGGGCAGGAAGAAGGACCAGGTAGGAGCTGGACCTGAAGAGTGGGGTCAAAGAGGGTCTATGGATGAATGGTGGTCAGAGTGAGATCAGAGGGTGTCTATGGATGAGGGGTGGTATGTGTGGGGGATCGGGGTGGGCTATGGATGGAATGAGGTCTATATATGGGATCAGAAGTGGGATGGTGAGGGTGGTCTGTGTATGGGATTGGAGTGGGGGGCTATGGATGAGGGATGGTCTGTGTGGGGGATTGGGGAGCTATGGATGAGGGGTGGTCTATATGTGGGATTGGAAGGGGTCTATAGATGAGGGGTGGTCTGTGTATGGGATTGGAGAGGGGGGCTATGGATGAGGGATGGTCCGTGTTGGGGATTGGGGAGCTATGGATGAGGGGTGGTCTATATGTGGGATCGGAGGGGTCTATGGATGAGGGGTGGTCTGTGTTGAGGATTGGAGAGGGGGGCTATGAATGAGGGGCGGTCTATATGAGGGATTGGAGGGTGTCTATGGATGAGGGGTGGTCAGTGTGGGGGATGGGGTGGTCTATGGATGGAGTGTCCATGCAGGATTGGAAGGGAGCTATGGATGAGGCAGGGTCTGTGTGTGGATCAGAGGGGGATATGGATAAGGGATGGCCTGTGTGTGAGATTGGAGGGTGCTATGGATGAGTGATGGTCCGTGTGGAATTGGAGGGGGGATAGTGAGGGGTGGGTTTGTGTGTGGGATTGGAGGGGTGATGATGAGGGGTGGTCTGTGTGTGGGATTGGAGGGGGGATGGTCAGGGGTGGTCTGTGAGTAGGATTGGAGGTGGGCTATGAATGGGTGGTCTGTGTGGAGAACAGGGGGTGAGCTATGGATAGAGTGAGGTCTATGTGCAGGATTAGGGGGACTATGGATGAAGGGTGGTCTGTGTGGAATCGGAGTGGGGCTATGGATGAGGGCTGGTCTGTGTGCAAGATTGGAGGGGGGATGGATGAGGAGTGGTCTGTGAGCGGGATTGGAGGGAGGGCTATAGATGAGGGGTGGTCTATGTATGGGATCCGAGGGATGGTTGAGATGTGGTCTGTATGTGGGATCAGAGTGGGGCTATCGATGAGGGGTGGTCTGTGTAGGGGATTGGACAGAGGCTATGGATGAGGGGTGGTGTGTGTGGGGATGATTGGAGGGAGGGCTATAGATGAGGGGTGGTCTGTGTGGGGGATTGGACGGAGGCTACGGATTAGGGGTGGTGTGTGTGTGTGTGTGTGTGTGTGTGTGTGTGTGTGTGTGTGTGTGTGTGTGTGTGTGTGTGTGTGTGATCAGATGAGACAAGGTCTCTTTGTGGGCCTGAGGGACGGGACTGGGCGACCAGGAAGGGTTGTGGAACTGGGCTCAGGTCAGACATGGTAGCCGTTTCCCAGCATTTCCTGCTTCTGCTTCCTTTGGGAGTGTAAGCCGCCGAGAAGCAGCTCAGACCAGGAGGACCTTGGCGACTGAAGGGCATCGGCCGGGACATCGACAGGCACCTTACCTTAGGGACAAGCCTCCGTCAATGAGCAGCAAGGAAAACAGGATCAGTACCAGAGGCAGCATGGTCATCCTGTGGGAGAAGCAATTGGTCAGAGTCACTCTTGGGGCACGGGGCTGCAGGCCTTTTCAAATTGCCCTTGTAAAATGTAGTCAACTGGGAAATTTACTAGGTTGAAGACCTAGGACGATTTGAAAGGGCTGAACTGGGCAAGCCCAGTCAAAATCCAGCTGGGATACCTTGGAGGTGGTCAGGAAATGCAGTTAAATTTACCTCCTCTGCCTATTTGAAAGGGGAACTAGCTGACCTGGTTACTCTGGAACTTTAAACAGAAGGGACACAGAACAGGGGTTTCCCAGTGGCTGCGGGACACGTCACTCACCGTGTCATCGCAGGGGTGGGATCCCCCTTAAATTGCTGGGTTGGCGATTTAACAGGTAGGTTAGGCTGCTATTTGAAAGGCGCAGGAGGCACCTATGACCCAGTCATCTCACCTAGGACACAGGAGGGCTATCTGGTTGCTGCAATTTGAAAGCGCCTACAGTGGACAGCACGGAACTGTCCTTCAAGTCAAGTTTATTGTCTTCTGATTGCACAAGAACCACCCGATGAAACAGTGTTCTCCAGTCCTCAGTCAACACGCAGACACACAACCAGACATAACACACGAATATAGAGACAATGCTTGTGCAGGACAAGTATTCATATTGCCAAATAAATATATAAATATTGTCTTGTAATTAAGAGAGTCTCGGATGGCTAGTGTGAGCAGTTCCTTTGGTTGTTCAGCATTCTCACTGTTGCGAATGGGCACTGTGTCAATGCTATCCATCAGCACTAATCCTGTTCACCAGCACCTGGTCCACTGCCTTCAATGTTTCAGTAATAAAACACGAAAAGTCTGCAGACACCGTGGTTGAAGTAAAAACACAATGCTGCAGAAACTCAGCACATTACACAGGACAAACCTGCCTGCATTTTGTTCACACCTGAGGAACTATTCAACACAAAGATCTAGATACAGACAGATAGACAGACAGGAGAGACAAAGAGAGACATACAGAAGGGGAGAAGGGTAGGTCAGAGAGAGAGCTGTGGAAGGGGGGAGTGGGGGAAGAGAGAGAGTTTGAATGGGTCTGTATGTGTCAATGAGAGATTGAGATCAAAACATAAAAAGATAGAATGAAGGAGAGTCAGAAAGAGAGGGCTAGACGAAGACAGAGAAAGAAGGGGAGAGAGAGAAGTTAAAGACAGGCAGAGAGCCACAGAAAGCTGAGTGAATAGAGGAGCAGAGCAAAGAGGGAGCAAAGTTGGCCATTCGGCCCATCCAGCCTGCTCTCCCATTCAGTCATATCCTGGGTGGCCTTTTGTCTCACCATCATTTTACCACTCCGTCCCCTGCTCCTTGATTTCCTGAATGCGCAGAAGTCTACCAAACTCCATTCAAATGAACTCAGTTGTTGAACCTCCACAGACCTCCAAATGGATAATTCCAAACATTCCCACTCTTTCCCTTTGGGTGTCCAGTCTGGCAAGGCCCCCAGCTCCACCAGTCTCACCATACCAGAGAGATTTCCTTGGTTCACCCACTGCCCTCCCCACCTTCTCTGAGACCGGGGATGAGGGATAGGGAACAAGAGCAGAAGGTAAAGGAGAAAGAAATGGAGGAAGAAAAGGGTGAGAAAGTAGATAGAGAGGGGGAGGAAGAGATGTAAGGGGGACGGTGGCATGGTTGGTGTAGCGGTTAGCACAACGCCTTTACAGCGCCAATGATCAGGACCAGACTGGGCTTCGAATTCCGTGAGGAATTTATATGATCTTTCGGTGTCTGCATGGATTTTTCCATGGTGGTTCCAGTAAATTGGGCGGCTGAAATGGCCTGTTACCGTGCTGCATGTCTAAATTTAAAAGAGGGGGAAAGAAAGGTGGAGAGGGAGAGAGAAGGGGGAAGAAAGAGGTGAGTGGGAAGAGAGGAAGAGGTGAGGGGGAAAGAGAGGAAAAACATGAGGTGGGTTTAAGAAAGGGGTCGAGAGAGAGAGAGAAAGGTAGAGAATATTCCCGACCTTATACTGGAGTTGAGCTACAAGCACTGGGAATGGAGAGAGCCTTACCTTCTGTTGATGAGCAGTGCCAGAACTGTGCCTGCCCAACTCAGTCTTGAGCCTTTATAAAGGGAAAGTTGGCACAGGTTGTGGTTCATCGCCAAAACATGCAATGTATTTTGAGGACGATGAATGACTCTACCTCATGTTAAGCCATCTGATGGAGCGATCACGTTGTGCAAGCTCATTAATCCCCACAAAGGACAACGCCTTGTGTGGTGTGAAATGTTCAGGCAGGCAAGGTATCTGCAGACTCCTTTCTGCACTGCACACATCTTCCCAGTTGAGGTCTAACAAGTAAACAAAGGCAGAAGGGGCTTCTGTTGACTCAATGGGTGTGGGTTTTGACCCTGTCCATCTGTCTGGGGTTGCATCAGACCTGAACCTGTTCTATACTGGAAGCAAATCAAGTTTATTGTCATTTGATTGTACAAGTACAACCCAATGAAACAGCATTCAGTGCAAAACACACAGCCAGACATAGCACGCGTACAAACAAACAATACATATTCAGGACAAGTATTCATAAATGCACAGAAATGAATATTGTTTTGTGATTATGAGAGTCTCGAAGGGTCAGTGTGAGCAGTTCCTTTGGTCGTTCAACATTCTCACTGCCCGTGGGAAGAAGCTGCTCCTCAGCTTGGTGGTGCTGGCCCTGATACTCCTGTATCTCTTTCCCAACAGGAGTAGCTGAAAGACACTGGGTGGAAGGAATCCTCGATGATTTTGCGTGCCCTCTTCAGACAACAAACCCGGTAGATCACTTTGATGGGGGGTGAGGGGTGGAGGGAGAGGGAGACTCCAGTCATCCCCTCTTGTGGTCCTGTGGATTGACCTCCGATCCATTTCTCTGCAGCAGCCTTCCCCACACTGTGCTGCAGTCGGCCAGGTCGTTCACAGTAGAGCTCCTGTAGAAGGCTGACATAATGGTGGCCGGTAGCCCTGCCCACTTCAGTCTTCTCAGTAAGTGCAGTCGCTGTTGCACCTTCCTGACAAGTGAGGAGAGGTATCCTCTTTGGTCACAGAGGACTGGAGAGTAGCTAGTGTTGTTCTTCTGTTTAAGAAGGTCCACATGGACAATCAGGATATTATAGGCCGTTCAGCCTTACATCAGAGTTTTAAGAATTAATAGCGGCATCACTTAGGAACAGGACATACTCACATTTGGAACTGCATAGACTAATTAGGAACAGTCAGCATGACTTCGTGTGGGGGAGGTCATGTCTTATAAACTTGACTGAACATTTTGAGGTGACAAAGATGATCGATCAGTAAATGTTGGTCCACATGGATTTTAGAAAAACATTAGTGGTAGATGCCTCATGATAAGTTGATCCAGAGGATAAGGGCACATGGTGATTGGGTAGATCGGACTCAGCTTTGGCTTGGCTGCTGAAAGATGCTGTGTGTGGGGAGGAAGAGGTCCTCAGTGATTTTGCGCACCCTCTTCAGAAAACGATCTTGGTAGATCATGTCGAGGTGGGGGGGTGGGGGCGGTGGCAGGGAGACTCCAGTGATCCTCTCCACCATTCTTATGATTCTGTGGATTGACCTCAGATCCATTTCTCTGCAGCAACCATACTGCACTGTGATGCAGCCGGCCAGGTCGCTCTCACTAGATACAGCATAGATCCAGTCTGTCAAATCTACTGGAGGCCATAATGAGCACGGTGCATAGATGGAATCAGGCGGATGTTATGAACTCGCATTTACAGAAGGCATTTAATAAGGTGCCACGTTAAAAGCATGTATAGTATAGGGAGCATGGAGTTGGGATAAATATTTCTTTTAAATTCAGACATACAGCACCGCTACCCAACTTACCCCCATTTAGCCTACAGCCCTGGTAAGTTTTGAACCATGGGAGAGAACCGGAGCTCCCGGAGAAAACACATGTAGACACGGGGAAGAACGTACAATCTTCTTACAGACAGCGTGGGATTCGAATCTCGGTCCAGTCCCGATTGCTGGAGCTGTAAAGGCGTTGTGCTAACCGCTGCACCAGGGGTCTCCAAAGTGGTCGAAATCAACCCCTGAGAGGAGGGGGGGGGTCGATGGGACTATCCTAGGGATCAATAAATACCAGGGGGTTGAAAGGGGTCAATTGAACTTTTGCGGTGGAAAGCTGAGGTGGATCAATGGAAAATAGCGCCAATAGCAGAGGTGGCCAACCTCTCACGAGGGTGGGCCTTGGTGGCCGTCATGTTGTACTTGGCTTTGGCCTTTGAATAAGTTGAGAGCGAACGGGAGGACGGACTGAGCATAGAAGCATGATGTTTGTGCTCTTTGTAGGTTTGGCAGCTCCCCCCGCCAGCTACTATCCCTGCCAGCTACTATCCCCACCCCCCTCCGTCCAGCACTAGGGGTCGATGAGGAATCAAGCATTCCATGAAGGGGGAGATGGTCTAAAAAGTTTGGGGATCCCTGCACTACACCAACCATGCCACCCATGTATTGCATTGCATTGGCATGAATAGAGGGTCAGTTAACCAATAGAAGCAGGTGTCAGTAGTGGGCTAGCAACTGGTCGTGGAGCCATACAGCAGGGAAATGGGCCATTGAGCCCCAACCTGCCTACACCGATCAAACTGTCCCACTTGCAGTAGTTCCACCTGCCTGAATTTGGCCCATAATGCTCAAAATCCATCCTATCCATGTATCCATCTTTAAACCTGCCTCAATCACCTCCTCTGGCATACACCCAGAATCCCTTGTGCAAAAAAAGTTACACTCCTTTGAATTTTGGAAGGACAAACCAAGGTAGGACACACGTAGAGAATGGTTGTGTACTGAAGAGTATGGTAGAACAGAGGGATCTGGGAATACAGATACATAATTCCCTAAAAGTGATGTCACAGGTAGATAGGATTGTAAAGAGAGTTTTTGGCATTTTGGCCTTCATAAATCAAAGTATTGAGTACAGGAGTTGGGATGTTATGGTGAGGTTGTATAAGACACTGGTAAGGCCAAATTTGGAGTATTGTGTGCAGTCCTGGTCGCCTAACTACAGGAAGGATATCAGTAAGATTGAAAGAGTGCAGAGAAGATTTACTAGCATGTTGCCAGGTCTTCAGGAGTTAAGTTACAGGGAAAGATTAAACAAGTTAGGACTTTATTCCTTGAAGTGTAGAAGAATGAGGGGAGATTTGATGAAGTTTACAAAATTATGAGGGGTATATAGACAGCATAGTAAAAGGCCATTTGACCCATGAGGTCGTACCACCCAATTAACCTACAACCCTGGTAAGTTTTGAACAGTGGGAGTAAACCGGAGCCCTTGGGAAAAGCCCACGCAGACACGGGGAGAACGTACTTTGACAGAGTATATAGTTATGTTTTTAGGAGATAAATTGGAAAGGTTTGTTAGAGTATGTCACATACAAATACTGGAGCTCTGCTAATGCTATACATATCGGGGCCTTTGCAAGAGCTTTGGAGAGTGCCCAAGAGACTTCACTAATGGATTGTTGTTTACAAAAAGGCAACAGATGAAAGAGCTTGTCGGAGCCACATATTGTCTGGAGCTGTTCTAAGAGGATCATGTGGTTTTGCAAGCAGAGAGAGTCAAACAGGCTTTTTCTCTCAGAGAAAGAGAGAGAGGGACACATAGAGATCACTTCTACATTATTACAACCGAGGTAAATATTTGGCAAGTCTATTCACTAACACCTTCACTATAATTTTATAATCTACATTTAATAAGGAAATAGGTCTATGCGAAGATACTTTCAATGGATTCCTATCTTTCTTAGGAATCAGTAATTATAGCACTTGAACAAGATTCCAGCAACAACTGCTCCTCGGTTACTTGCTGCAACACATCTCCAAATATAGAGGATAAATCTTCATAAAATACTTTATAAAATTCAACAGAAACTCTATCAACTCCTGGCGACTTTACATTTGGCATCTCTTGTATAGCCTCTTTAATCTCAAAATCTGTAAATGGAGCATCCAATTCTTTAACCTCATCCTCCCCTAAAACAGGTAAGTTTAATTTAGATAAATAGGATTCGATAGAACCAGTGTCCTGCTTTCCCTCAGAAGTATATAATTTTTGATAAAATGAATAAAACTGATCATTAATTTCCTGAGGTTTATAGGTAACTATTGAATTATTTTTCACAGCATTAATATTTCATAATGTCTGTTCTGTTTTTAATTGCCATGCTAATACCTTATGAGCTCGCTCACCAAGTTCGTAATAACGTTGCTTAGATTGATGAAGTAGACGCCCATACTGATAAGTTTGTAAAGTATTATAAGGTATTTTCACTTCATTAAAGCAGCTTTTTTGTCTTCTGAAGGTATCTTTCTGAAATTCCTTTTCCAATTCAGCAATTTGTTTCTCTAATATTAAACTTTCTGCCACATATTGCTTTTTAACTTTCGTAGTATAATTTGCCCTCGTAAATATGCTTTCAAAGCATCCCACGATACAAAATTACTACGTACTGAATTGACATTCTCAGCCAAAAACAAAGTAACCTACTCCTTAACAAAAGTAGGAATAAACTCTGGTTTCTTCAATAGCATTGTATTAAACTTCCATCTATAAGACGATTGTACTACTTCTGAACCTACACAGGAAAAAAATAACATAGAATGATCCGATATAACCTGACTTTTCTACTCAACCTGTAATACTCTACCTTGCAGATGTGCAGAAACCAAAAAAAAATCTATTCTCGTAAAAGAATCATGTCTGGAGGAATAAAAAGAAAAGTCTTTCTCTGTAGGATTTACTCTCTTCCAAACATCAACCAAATTCAAATCCTTCATCAAAGCTCCTATTTGTATTGCCGTCTTCGATTTCCTTATACTTTTCAGAGATCTATCCAATAAAGGATCCAAAACACAATTAAAATTTCCCCTGTCCAAAATATTATTATTGGCCTGATTAAGCAATAAAAAAGCCTCCAACATAACCTGTTCATCGTCTACATTAGGTGCCTAAATATTTAACAAAGTCCACGATTCAGCAAAAATTTTACAATTAACCATTAAAACCCTTCCAGCATTTCCTTCAAACAATTCCAACTCAAACAGTAATTTCTTATGAATTAAAATCGCTACACCCTTCGATTTAGAATTAAAAGAAGAAGAAAATACATAGCCAACCCACTATCTCTACAATTTCAAATGTTCTTTTTCGATCAAATATGTTTCTTGCAAAAAAGCATTATCAACTTTCATTTTTCTTATATAAGCCAAAACTCGTTTACGCTTAATTCGGTTATTCAAACCCTGGACATTAAAAGTTGCAAAATTCATTTCTTAATCTAATAATATATTCTACTACTATAAAATAATGCTCTCCTTCTAATTCCCTTAATATTCTAACCCTCCCCTTATGTAAAAATTCCCATAAAAACTAACAGTCCCCAAAACAAACTACTAAAAAAGTAGTAGCCCCCTAAAAATCTGGGTGTGGTAAAACCCACTAGTGGCAGACGACTAAAGGTCTCAGCGTCATCCATCCACCCCAGTCAGACTTTCACAAAGTACTGAAACAAAAATAATCAACCCAATGATTCCAGTCCCAATGATTGTTCCAGATCTTCAATGTCAAGAAGACTTTGTGTCAATTCAACTTTCTTCCCATTCTTTTCTTGTTTTCCATTCTTCCCATTTCCATTCCCATTTACCCTCCTCTCAGGTGACAATGGTGATGATCGTCCATTTCCTTGTAAATTTGGTAATGAATTAGCAAAAATTAATGCATCATGGTCATTTTCAAAGAATTGAGATTGAAAGTTCCCATAAAAAACTTTCAACACGGCCAGATAATGAAAGGCAAATTTATATCCCTTTTGCCACAATACTTCTTTGGCTGAATTAAATTCTCGGCGCCTTCTAATAATTTCTTGACTCAAATCCACATTAAAAACACCCTATTATTCTGGACCATCATTGGAGCCTAATTTTGCCATGCCTTCTGCACCGTCATTCGCAATATCATTTCTCTGTCCTGGTATTTCAAACAGCGAATCAAAACTGCTCATGGTGGTTGGCCTGGAAATGGTTTCTTCCTTAGTGCTCTATGTGCTCGATCTAACTCCAGACCATCCGGAATCCATTTCTTAAAAAACTTTACCGGATCAGAACCTTCTATATCTTCTGGAAGACCTACTATTTTTACATTATTTCTTCGACCCTGGTTTTCTAATGAATCAATCTTCTTCAATAATTCCTTCTTCTGGATCCCCCAAATCACAAACGAATCCTCCACTTTTTCCATTTTTTCTCTATTATGCTCCACTTGGTTTTTACATTCAAAAAAAGCTTCTTCAATATTTTTTTAAGTTTTCTTGTACAATGTCCACTGATTTTATACATCTTCTCTTTGGCTTGGCTTCGCGGACGAAGATTTATGGAGGGGGTAAAAAGTCCACGTCAGCTGCAGGCTCGTTTGTGGCTGACAAGTCCGATGTGGGACAGGCAGACACGATTGCAGCGGTTGCAAGGGAAAATTGGTTGGTTGGGGTTGGGTGTTGGGTTTTTCCTCCTTTGCCTTTTGTCAGTGAGGTGGGCTCTGCGGTCTTCTTCAAAGGAGGTTGCTGCCCGCCAAACTGTGAGGCGCCAAGATGCACGGTTTGAGGCGTTATCAGCCCACTGGCGGTGGTCAATGTGGCAGGCACCAAGAGATTTCTTTAGGCAGTCCTTGTACCTTTTCTTTGGTGCACCTCTGTCACAGTGGCCAGTGGAGAGCTCGCCATATAATACGATCTTGGGAAGGCGATGGTCCTCCATTCTGGAGACGTGACCCATCCAGCGCAGCTGACGTTGCAACCCGCCTCACGGACCCGTCCCCTGAAACCCTCTGGGATCAGTTGAAGACTACCATACTGCAATCCACTGAAGAGGTACTGGGCTTCTCCTCCAGGAAAAACAAGGACTGGTTTGACGAAAACAGCCAGGAAATCCAGGAGCTGCTGGCAAATACATCTTCTAACATCACTTTTAACTACATTAATATCTTGCTTCATACAAGTCATTTCTTCACATATAGTAGTCATTTTAGGTTTCACTTCCATAACTCCTTGAGTCATCTGAGTAGACATCTGTATTGACATATTTTCCATTTGATGAGCAATCCCTTCCAAAATTGTGAACACAGAATCCAGACCAGGCCTACCTTCTCTGGTCTCAGTCCCCATTTCTTCCTGTGAAAGTTCCTGTAATGTTGATCTTTCTTCCTCCTTTCACATCATAGGTCCTCTTCCAGTGCGGCTGCGGGTCTGGACGCCCGTCGACAACATGTCGACCTCGTCAGCCCACCGCTGTTCAGGCTCCCCCAAAGCCCACACCTTGTCCTGTAATTCCTGGACCCGCGCATACCCGGCAAAGTCACCGACCGCGCAGGTGCATCTTCCAACGCTGCACTTCGCGCTCCCGGATTGCCAGGCAGTATTGCGGGCTTGCAGGTCTGTCTTCGCTCTGCCAATCCATCTGCGCCCACGGACTCATGGGGGCGTGAGTCAGGGCTGGCCGAGTCCATCACTGAACCAGCACCATCTTGCAGTTGTGTGATCAGCACCAGCGTAATACTTAACCGAGCAGGAATCCTCTGAGGCTTGGGGACTCCAGTCGATGACTCGTGGCTTCAACTTGGTAAGTAGGCCTCAGTTCTTCAACACTTTTGTAAGGTAATTTCTTTTGCAATTGAGCTTTTGATTTTTTCACAATTGCAGCCATTGCAATCCTCCAATATTCCAAAGTCTGTAAATACTATTTTTAACCACTTTTACAAATTTTAAATTTGGGTATTTAGAAGTCTAACTGGGGGAAGGGAGGTGGAACCACATGTCTTCCCACTATGCCATCTTGATCAAACAGGTTTTATAAAAATATAAATGCTTCCGATAATATTCTTAGATTGATAACATTAGTCAATGCATTTAGACAGCAACCCACCCAATGGTGGTTGCGCTGGATGTGGAAAAAGCCTTTGATAGGGTCGAGTGGAATTTTTTGTTTTAGGTATTAGAGGTTTAATTTTGGCCCTTACTTTATAAGCTGGGTTAAGGCCTTGTATACAAACCCAACTGCTATGGTGGTGACAAATGGTAAAATTTCCTTATCATTTAACTTAACGCGTTCGACTCGACAAGGTTGTCCATTGTCATCTGCCTTATGTGCATTGGCTATTGAACCGTTAGCTCAGACAATAAGACAGAATGATAAGATTAAAGGAATGAAAATTGTGGAGGATGAATATAAGATTAATTTATTTGCGAACCATGTGCTGGTATATTTGACAGAACTGGAACAATCTTTGAAATATTTACAAGATTGTTAAAATTTGGAGAGTTATCTGGATATAAAGTAAATTGGGATAAGAGTGAAATATTGCCATTTGGGGTTGGAGATTATTCAGAATATAAAAGTATTATAAAATTGAAGTGGTCAGATAGAATTAAATATTTGGGAGTGGTAGTAAACGCAGACTACCAGTCTTTATATAAATTGAATTATGTTCTTTTATTAAAAAGGATTAAAATGGATTTGATTAAATGGAAAGATTTGCCGTTAACATTAATTGGTCGAGTAAATTGTGTTAAAATGAATATCTTTCCTCGAATTCAATATTTGTTTCAGTCTATACCATGTTTACTTTCAAAGGGTTTTTTTAAGGACCTGAATAGGGTAGTGTGGGAGTTTTTATGGAACATTAGCCCAAGTAACTTTCCGTAAACTTACATGGAAATATGCTTTAGGTGGATTGCAGTTACCTCACTTTCAAAATTATTATGATGCAGCTCAGTTGAAATTTGTTAGCAGATTGATGGATGTGGACCAACCTCCGAGTTGGGCAAAGGTGGAAATGGCTTGTATATCTGAAGTTAAGATACATTAGTTTATATTTAAATGGAATGTGGATTTATTGCAGGAATGTAATATGCCGATATTAAAACATTTGTTAAGGATATGGGTTAAAAGAAAGAGGGTTTTAGGATCAAAGGGTAAATTACCAATTCAAACCCTGTTATATCATAACCAGCTTATTCCTTTTTCAATGTTTAATAATGATTTAAGGAGATGGAATTCTCAGGGCATAAATATAATTCAGGACTGTTTTGAAGAAGGCCAATTTCCTTCTTTTATTCAATTGAGGGGGAAATTTGATATATCTGTAAATTCTCTGTTTGTGTATTATCAACAGAGCTTTGATAAAAGATAATTATGGAAAAGAGAAGAATTTACCCATAATGATGAAATTTGAGTTTTTGATTTCTTCTGTACCTAAGAAAGGTTATATTTCAGACATGTACCAATTGTTACAGGATAGTATGGATAAACCGGAATGGGAGAAATCTAGGCTAAAATGGGAAAGTGATTTAACCTATATTTTTCCGGAAGATAATTGAGAGATTATGTGTCATGATAGTGTAACTAAAGTGCATTATAATTTTTTACATCAGTTATATTTGCGGCCAGAGAAATTGAAAAAATATGGATTTAGTCATTCGGATTCTTGTTTGAGATGTGGATTATGTACTGGAACTTTTTTACATGCTGTTTGGTCTTGTTTTAAAGTACAACTATTTTGGAAAGGAATTAGATTGGTTTTGGAAAAATTATTTAAGATTAAATTGCTGTTAGACCCATCAATCTTTTTGTTGGGATATATGGTTTCTTTGAAAGGACGAGGGTTGGATAAATTTCAAATTGCATTTGTTCATTTGTTTGTTTAGAGTTATCTGTAGCACGAAAATGTGTAGCTGGTACTTGGAAGGATAATGTGGTTAATATAACACGCTGGCATAATGAGTTGAGAAATTGTATTATTATGGAAAAAATTACATGTAATCTGCATGATAATTATTCATTTTTTGTTAAAATGTGGTCTTCTTATTTGGAGTAGATGAATTTAGAAACACTGAAATATTCTTTATAATCATTGTATTATCATTATATTTGGCTCCCCTTAAGAAGGGGTGGGAGGGTGGTCAGGGTTTTTTTTAAATATATATATATATATATATATTTACAAAAACTTTATTTTTCTGTTATGTTTGACTATAAGTTGCCTAAATTCTTTTAAGTAAGGTTTTCAAAAAAGAAATACAGTGTTACAGCCAGTAACAGCAGCTGGGACTGGACAGGACAATCTGGAAAGCTCTTGGAAAACCCCATTTGGAAGACGGGTTGCGAGTTCTTGGTTCGGCCTGGTCAAAGCCCTTGTGGTTCATGCAAGAGGAGAGGTCTGGCTGTCTAATGTTTCACTTGGAATAAGAGAAACAAAAGGACACTCTGTGGTGACCTGAAAGAAAGAGGTTATCATCTGGAGAACCTTGAAGGGGGAAAGACACTGAAGTGGTTGATTAAAAAGGAATCAGTTGTGGATGTCCTGGAATAACAAATCCTCTCTCTGAAAACCGACAAGAACCTTCCTGAATGGTAACCATTTACCTTTCAAGCACCAAAGCCTGGTGAATTTTATAAAGGTTAAATTCCGTGCACAGTATAAGTATTGCCTGCAACCAGTGAACTTGAAGGAATGAGAAGTGAGATTGACTGTGAACTAAAGAACTTTTCTGAACCTACACACACAAATTACACACACGTGCACTTAGAGTTAGAAGGGGGTTAAGTTAGGTTAGTTAAGTCAGGTTAGTTAAGTCAATCGTGATAAGTTAATGTATGATCTGCCTTTTCATGTTTAAAGATAATTAAAAACAACTTTTGTTTAAATAACTATTTGTCTTGGTGAATATCTATTGCTGCTGGGTTTATGGGTCCTCTGAGCTTGTAACAGTACAAATCCATTACAGACAGTGCGGGATTTGATCTCCTGTCCCAATTGCTGGTGCTGTAAAGGCATTGCACTAACTGCTATGTCAACCGTGCTGCCAAAGTATTCTATGCTTCTCAGGTTTCTATTATCTCTCTCCTTCCTTCCCTTAAACCTATGCTCTTGGGACACCAATTTCCAAGGCGCTCTGGGTAAAAGATCCCAATCTATTCCTCTCATGATTTTGTACTCTCTTTTTAAACTCCCACAAATTTCCACATTTGCAAATTGTCACATACCCTATATACTTGTGTGTCAGTTGACCTTTGTGGGTCAATTTTTAGGGTAAAATGTATTACACTCATACTACTTTTGACTGCGGTAGGTACCTGCCTCGTTCGAGGCGGTGGGAGTTCTGATGGTAAGGCACATGGCCGAGACAGGGTAGTGCCCACGGTGGGATCCTCTGGAACCCCAGAGGGCAGGCAGTCAGGACCTAGGCGAGAATCCACAGTGGGATCATCGGCAGCCTAGGTGAGAGTCTACAGTGAGATCCTTGGGAGCTCTGGTGGGCAGGCAGCTGGGCAGTGGCAGATTAACTACCACCCAGGCCATAGGCTGTTTTAGTAAGGGCCCCCCTCCAGGGTCGGCGTCATGGGGGGCATTCGCGAACCATATCCACCCACCCATAGCACTAGCTTCACTGAAACAACTACACATTTTATTATGTTTTTGATTCCTGTCTCAAATTTAATATCTCCATCAATGCAAATGACGTTCAAATTACTTCTTCATTATTCAACCACAAGCATTTGGCAATACCAGATTAAAATTTAGAAACATCATGTTGTTTGCTTTGAACTTTGTAGTTACACAATATTATAACCTGTACCACAGGGTTGCAAAGTAACTGATCACACTGGTGTACAGCAACAGCACATTGTCAAATCACATCGGATCAAATCACAGGTTCTTCTGTTCACCCACTGATTGGAATCAAGATATTTATGTTGGCCTCATATAACGTGCGGCCCCTGTTCAATCCGATAATGCAGCTCAACGTTAATTTTAGCAGCCGATTTTGCTACCTTCATATAACGACAGGAAATGATTTTTTTTCCCCCAGGGTTGCCAATTAAAACTTGAACAATGGGTGTTTTTGTTTCAACACATTAAAGCACATCTCCATGGAGTTTCTCACCTATGGTTAGATTAAATGTTCACTCAACAATTATGCAAATATCTAGCAAAAAATTGGCCCTCTCTGGCCCATTTTATTACTTCATTTATGAACCACATTAAAAAGCATAAATAATCAGATGAAAATTGTATGTTTTATTAAAAATCCATTGATATTGACTTCACTAACGTCCATGCTAATTTGTATATTACCAATTAAGACCTTTTTTAGATCTTGTGATAGTACAGATCTATCACCAATGTATATAGTTACAGTATCTAGACTGTGTTTACAGCGATTGGCTGAGAACTTACCACACCTACTGTCTGGGCCTTAAAGGGTTGTGTCCCTAGCCAGGTTGGATCATTCCAGACTGATCGGCCACTTGTGAAGAGCTCCTGTCTTTTGCTAATAAAAGCCTTGGTTTGGATCAACAAGTCTTTGATTCTTTCGACGAGCTCTACAGATCTCAACGTTGAATTCGATCAGTGGTTGCTTTGTGACTGTCAAAGATTGCTTTGTTTTGCAGCCTGTAACACAGGGCCCTTAATTTAATTTCGGGGAGGCTGATAGGGAACAAACACCACATCGATAATCCACTGTCCATTTCAGAGAATGTATTCACATGGCGCTTTCGTTTGCATGCGCCAAGGAAGACCTTGGCCCGTGCATTAAAAGTGGATTTTATCTTATATTTATTTCAAAGAAGCACAATACATGAAGGCCAAATCAGATTAAACTATTTTATTACCATTAGTTTTCCAGTACTCCCATGCCCCACTTCCATGTAACTGTATTTGAATAGAAAATAAAATTTCCTGAAGTGTATGGGTTATTTATACTTCCCTGCATTATGATTACAATTGTTGGAATTAATGCTACAACAACAATTGGGTACAGAGTTAAAGACGGAAGGCAGGCAACCACAGGAATGCACGTTTCCCTTGCACTGGCACAGGCTGAGCGGTTCCAGCTCTGTGGGGGATTATGGGTAACGAAGATGGCCATCAAGCCGCTGCCACCCTTTTGCTTCTCTCTCTCTCTTTCTCTGACTGTAAGAGGCGCTTCAGGCAATTTCTGTCGGTGGCGAATCTGTAGATGTCCTCGATGGAGTGAGGTCTGGTGCCCCTGATGCCGCAGGTTGAATTAACGACTCTGGAGCGTTTTCCTGTCCTATGCATTGGCACCTCCATAATACAACTGGCCACAAATGCTCTCCATTGTACACCTGTAGAAATTTCAATGGCCTTTGGTGACATACCAAATCTCCTCAGGAAGTATCACTGCCGCTGAGCCTTCTTCATGATTGCTTCGACATGGAGGCTCTAGGACAGATCCTTGGAGATGTAGACACCCAGTCATTTGAAGTTCCTGTCCCACTTCACTGTGAACCCCTCAATAAGGACTGGAGTGTGTTCTCCTGATTTCTGCAACATCATCCAAGGTTTCAGAACCTTGCGGTCCAGGTCTTTCTTCCCCACCACAATGTGTTGGTCCTGGATGGTGACCAGTGGCCTTTTTATATACCGCTCCCAAAACACACAGCTTGGCCCTTTGCCAAAGAATGGAATCAGGAAGGAGACTATTTGCCTGGGTTCATCACAGGGTGTGGACATCAAAGACAATACCAGCATTTATTTTTCATTCCTGAGTGAATCGTACTTAAGCAGTGTGTGGCTGGAATCTGGAATGCCCCACCTGCAGATGTGGCCAAGGCAGGATGCACAAGGAAACAGTCATCGAACCATAGAACAGATTATAGCACAGAAAACGGGCCATTCAGCTCCTCTCGTCTGTGCCGAACGATTATTCTCCCTAGTCTCACTGACCTGCTCCAATCCCCCAATACCCCCTCCCATCTGTACCTGTCCAAATGTATCTTAAATGTTAAAATTAAGCCGACATTCACCACTTCAGCTGGCAGCTCATTCCACACTCCCACCACTCTCTGTTCCCCTTAATGATCCCCCTAAACTTCTCCACTTTTACCCCCTAACACATGTCCTCAGGTTTGTATCTCACCTACACTCAGAGGAAAAAGCCGACCTACATTTACTCTATCTATACACATCATAAAATCTATCAAATCTCCCCGCATTCTTCTATAGTCCAGGGAATAAAGTCCTAACCTGTTTAACCTTTCCATGTAATTCAGTTCCTTGAGTCCCAGCCACATCCTGGTAAATCTTCTCTGCTCTGTTTAAATTGTATTAACAGCTTTTCGGTAGTTAGGTGACCAGAAGTGCACACAATACTCCAAATTTGGCCTCACCAATGTCTTAGACAACTTTACCACAAGCATCTTTGCTCCTGTACTCAATACTTAAATTTATGAAGGGAGTAGCAGGAGGAGGGTACTCTTCCCGACAGCAGTCCTGTCACGCAGCACCTGTTCTTTACCAATTCCTCTCAGCCCCAATCTTTCTCAGCTGTAGCTTCCAAGAGGAAGATATACATGTCGACGTATCATGTCACCCCACAACCAAGTATAAAATCCGAACGTTAATATCCATGGTGATGGAGAACAGCATAAAACACTCTCATAACTCCTACGGTCCTACCATTAAATATTTCCATCCTGAAACATGTGTTTGGGAAGCTGGATTAATAGTAATGTTATTATAAAATAATAAAAATGTATTATAAACTTGTCTAATGTACCTTACAATAACAGCACAGCAAACGAAGCTAACAGTCACCATTTGCAACAGCTGACGAACAGTAAATAATCAGCCAGGGCCTCACGGTGCATCCTCTTTATACTGCCTTGTCAGGCCAATTACAATAAATCTCGCAGTGGCCAGTTAACTGTACTTTGAAACTTTTAAAGACAGGGGTTCAGAGGTTTACAATCCAGAGATCACTGGTGGTGGAGAGGGTGAACAAATGTAGGTTCTTGGGAGTCACTATCTCAGAGGATCTTTCCTGGACCCAACACACCAATGGCATCGTCAGCTCCTCTACTTCCTCAGGAGATTGCAGAGCTTCGGTACACCAGAAACCCTGGAAAATTTGTTGAGGTGTGGTGGAAAGTGCATTAACCAGCTGCATCATGGTCTGGTATGGGAGCACCAATAACCCTGAGCGTAAAGCCCTCCAAAAGGTAGTGGGAACAGCCCAGGGCATTACAGGTAAAACCCTCCCCTCTATTGAGTACATCTACAGGAAACACTGCCGTCAGAGAGCAGCAGCAATCATCGAAGACCCACATCACCCAGCACATGCTCTGTGCTCGCTGTTGCCATCAGGAATGAGATCTAGGGGTCACAAGACTCGCACCCACCAGGTTCAGGAACAGCTGCTACCCCTCCACCATCAGACTCCTCAATGACAAACTCAATCAGGGACTGATTACTTGTTTAAGGACTCTTGCTTGTGCACTTTTTGTTCTCCCTGTATTGCACAGTCAGTTTGTTTACATTCATTCGCTATTTACAGTGCTTTTATATATTTACAGTTCACGCTGTGTCCAGTTTACTTTTTGAATTCTGCCGCGCCCGCGGAAAAAAGGAATCTCAGGGTTGTATGTGATGTCATGTACGTACTCTGACAATAAATCTGAAATCTGAAACCCTCAAGTTTTCACTGATGAAGTGAGAGGAGGCACTGCACACTGGCCGATTCTAGAGAAGCCTGTAGCAGACATGGTCTGTTAATGGTGTCAAATGGATACGTTATATCAAGAAATGAAATGCGCATTTTTGCTCTTAAGTGCGCGAACAACAATCAAGAGCACTGCAAGGACTTCAAAGCCACTGCCTTGTGGTGCAGTCGTATTCAGAGAAATGAAGCAGAAAACTAATATAGCGCAGAAATTACCAGCAGATCTTGACAAGAAAATTACTAATTTCCATTGCTATTTAATACAATGTAAAAAACACAATTATCTATTAAGCAACATTGGAAACATGGATGAACCTCCCATGAGTGAAAGGCAAAAGTCTACAGATGCTGCGATTGTAGTAAAAACACACCGAAATGCTGGAGGAGCTCAGCCGGTCTCGCGGCATCCGTCAGAGACAAAGATGGTTGTTTCAGCCCTGAGCCCTTCTTCAAGGAATAAGGCAGAAGAGTAAGTCTCAGAATTCAGACAATGGTGGCTGGGGGAAGGAATCCAGACCAACAAAAGGTGTTAATTGGATGTAATAAGGGGAGAGGTAAGAATTGATCATGTCTGTGCGAAAGGGGACGGAAGGGAGAGAGACAGAGATATCTTATCTTCCGACTGGGCACCCTCCCACTGAGTGGCATTAACATAGAGTTCTCTGGCTTTCGTTAAACTCCCCTGCCATTTCTTCCCCCATTGCCTTTTCCTATCTCTGACTCTCCAGGCTCAGACCCTGACAATACATCTTTGTCTCCTATTGATGCTGAAAAGACCGGCTGAGTTCCTCAAGCATTTCAGCGTGTTTTTACTTGAATATGAACCTGGTTTGTAAAGGACTATTGGGGCAGTCAGTTCTCAGAGGTACATTTTTGAATGGGGGGGGGGGGGTTGGAAACCTACGCAGACATGGGAGAATGTAGAAACTCCTTACAGACGCCAGATTCGTACCCTCGTCACTGGCGCTGCTACAGCTAAGTGCTACGCTAACCATGCACCCTAACTGTACCCTGACAATAAATCTGAACTTTGAACAATCCAGAAGGTCATTCAGCCAAATGTACCTCTCCTGACTAACTATCCCATTCATCCTTCTCTATTCCCCACAACCTCTCCTCACCCACATGGCCATCCACACCCTGATTCTTGGACCCCCTCTCCCACACACAGGGGAGCAACTTCTAGCAACCAAGCAAAAAATTGGGATGTGGGAGGAACCCCTTCCAAACAGTGGCAGATTAACTACTATCTGAGCCCTCAGCTGAGCTTTAGTAAGGCCCCCGCCCCGCCCCAACTCTTCGACCGACACTAGCCCCTTTCACGCTTGCAAGTGGTCTGAGGAATTAACAGCCAATCGGCCTAAGGCTCTGGTGTAAAACAAAAATCTTCTCAATGCCACGTTTACAGACACAACCAGCTCTCTTTCAACATCAATGTTACTCAATCACTCCATTTACAAAATATATTCTTCTTTCCTGTTTTGTGCACCAGGGTGGATAATGCCACATGTTTCCACATTACATTCCTCCAGGGTGTTCTCACCCAGTGAGTTAGCTTGTACTCATCCATTGAAGTGCCCATATCTCCTCCTCTGTGCTCTTCTTCCCATCAGGAAACCTGAGTCTTTGGGTCCCATCAGCTGCAGCTTCCACAGAGGCCATGCACTGATTCTAGAATCAGAATCAGAATTTATTGTCAAGAAAATGTCAGGAAATGTGTTGTTTTCTGGCAGTATCACAGTGCAAACATTTCTATAAGCCACATTACAAAATAAATAAAAATAGTGCAAGAAAAAGTCACAATCAGGCAGGTTCTGTGGTTTGCTGTTCATTCAGGAATCTGATGGCAGAGGGGAAGAAGCTGTTTTTGTGTCGCTGAGCACTAGTCTTCCCCTTCCCGATGGTAGCAGAGTGAAGAGGGCATGGCCTAGGTGGTGGGGGGGTCCTTGATGCTTTCTTAAGGCACTGCATGTGGCAGATGACTTCGATGGGGTGGTCTGGTGCCTGTGATGTCGCAGGCTGAGTCAACAACCCTCTTGAGGATTTTCCTGTCCTGAGCGCTGGCACCTTGTACCAGAAGTAATGCAACCAGCAAGAATGCTCACCACAGTACACCTGTAGACATTTTTGAGAGTCTTCAGTGACATACCAAATCTCCTTTCTTTCTTTTTCATTCTTTTTTATTGGTTTTTATAATAAATAAATACAATGAAGAAAGGGGAACAAAAATACAATATTGCATATGTATAAGATAAAACTTCAAACAGTATAAACTCGGTTCTCCCTTCCACTGCACCGGGTGAAGACAGAGGAATCTCCTTAAACTCCTCACAAAGTATAGCCGCTGGTGAGCCCCTTTCACGATTGGATCGACATGGAGGCCCTGGGATGGAGATGTTGACACCCAGTTCTCGACCCTCTCCACTTGTTGAGGACTTGGTCCGTCATCTCCTGATTTCCTCCTGGAATCCACAATCATTTCCTTGGTTGATGCTGTGACACCACTCAACGAGCCGTCTCCCTCCTGGACGCTTCCTCATTGCCGTCCGTGATTCTGCTGACGACTGTGGTGTCAACGGCAAATGTGTAGATGGTGTTTGAATTGTGCCAAGCCACACGGTCTAAAGAGAGCAGAGCAGTGGGCTAAGCACACATCCTTGAGGTGCACTTGTGTCCATCGTCAGTGAGGAGGAGCTGTTGTTTCCAATTCATATCACTGACTGTGGTCTTCTGGTGAGGAAGTCAAGGAACCAGTTGCAGAGGCCCAGGGCTTGGAGCTTGTTGACCAGCACAAAGGGAATAATGGTGTCAATGAAGGGCAGCTGGATGTATGAGATGATGTTGTCTAGGTGATCCAGAGTTGAGTGGAGAGACAGTGATATTGCACCAGCTGTGGAGCAATCGTGAAGATAGGTGAATTGCAGTGGGTCCAGACCTTTTACTTGGATACGTGTTAATTCTGACTATCCCCATTCTACAATCCCTGATTAGTTACATCCCATCAACGGGAGGAAGATCCACATTCCTACTCTTTGCTTTCTGTCTCAATCCAAATTGCGCCCCCCCCAACCAATTCATTCACCTACTGACCAGCCTCCGGTGTGAAACCTCATAGAAAACTGTCGGAACACATCACATCGACTGGTTTCCCCAGCAGATTCATCGCACAATCTTTGGCCTATCCTCCTCGCCTGACATTCAGTGAACAGGTCAGTTCTCAGTTTCCTTTCTCAAAATTCATACTTGCTCCCCTCCAGGATCTAGAAGGGTTAAGCAGTGCATTCAGGATTTATTGAGATGCCTCTCCTTCAAGACTGTGCGCTAGATCAGTTTGTTCACCTCGCCGCGACAAGTGCTCTGTCACACTTTTGAAACTGATATTATTTTCCTCCAGTTTCACATCCTTGCTACTCTAGTGTATTTGCACATGTCCACACTAATGATACAGGCCATCACTTCTAGTTGTTCTCCCTCCTCTTTCGGTGTTCTGCAACCAGTCAGTGGATTCCTGGGAAGCAACATTCCATCCTGGACTTACACTTCTGACCACCTATTCTCGCACAATAGAGACTGATCTAGAGAACATAGAAGGATTTCTTCACTCATGGGGTGGCAAACCTATGGTCCTAGGGCCAACTGCGGCTTCTTTCCAATTTATAAGTGGCCCAAGGTGAATTTTAAAAATAAAAGATAATATGGCCCATTAGAACATAGTGTCTAACAATAATTTGCACTGTATGTACATTTTGCACTGGTTTTCAAGCATTTTCTTTCCACAGAATTAATCCCTATGCCATAGGTGCTCTGTGATCAGTAAGGTATTGCTTCAAGTGGGATGTGGGAGGAAAGAAAAAGTTTGAAAACTATTGTTTTAATCATCCCTAATTGACTCATTATGTGCATGGTTTCATAACTCCAAAGGAAATGGGCCAATGACAATTTTTCTCAAGCAAAATATTTCAGTGACAATTGGGCCAAGAACAGTGGTTCTCAACCTTTATTCCCACCTTAAGCAATCCCTTACTAATCACAGAGCACCGACAGCATAGGGATTACTTAAAGTGGGATGTGAGTGGGAAGAAAAAGTTCAAAAACCACTGCACTAGACCAACCACTGCAAATGCGACTCATCAATGAAAGCATTTACCTCAGTTGAAAACAAACATTTACTTCTGTTAAAAAAAACTTATCACAATTTAAAAAAAAACCTTTACCTCAGTTAATTAAACATGGTGGAAGTGTAAAGACGGAAAATAGTGAGGGAGTGCCGAAAATTTCAGACGTGGTGGGAAAATGAAATACTACTTCACAGAAGTCGGGAGAAGTGTGTTTGTTTGATTTGCAAGGAATCTGTTAACTTTAATAGCTACAGATTTACACATCGCATCATAATCATTAAGGTGGACACTGGGGTCACAAGCTGTGCTAAGAGTTGTGGAGGAATGTTGGAGACGGCCTTGCACCTTTCTTGATCTTTTTTTTAATTTTGCATGGTTTTTTGAATGAGAGTTTTAAAGAGTTTTATTGTATTCATTGAAATTGAATTTAAGGGTAGCAGATTCAGAAATGCCAACTGTAATATGTGAGCACATCAATAAACTACTGTAACGTCAACAGTTAAACTGTTCATTGGTGTTGTATATTTATTTTGATAGAAAATGAATTTTCAATGACACAGGGGTTTTCTGGTCTAAAAACACCTTTTTTTTCTTGCAGGGTGTTATGTACCAGACCAGCAACAATAGAAATTCACCAAGACCATGGTATCTTCAAATCCCCTCTATCTACTGCACCCATTGTATCCTCAAAGAATTCCAGCAAGTTTGTCAAACAAGACCTGCCCTTTCTGGATCCCTGCTGCATCTGTCTGATGGAACCCCTTCGTTCTAAATGTCTCACTATTTCATCCTTAATGACAACTTCTTGCATTTTTCCGATCAAAGACATTAAGCTGTTACGAGCCCTAAGGACCCCAAAACCCACCAGCAATAGATAGTCACCAAGACAAGTAGTTTTTAAAAACAAAAGTTATTTTTAATCAACTTTGAACATGAAAATAAAATCAAACATTAACTTATCTCTATACTTAATTAACCCCCTTCTAATTCTAAGCGCATGTGTATGTAATGTGTGTGTAAATTTAAGAAAAGTTCTTTGGTTCCCAGTTCAATCTCATTTCTCCTTCCAAGTTCTCTGGATGCAGGCAATTCTCCTACTGTGCACAGAATTTAACATGTACAAAGTTCACCAGGCTTTGGTGCTCGAAAGGTAAATGTTTTCCACTCAGCAAGGTTCTTGTAGAATTTCCACAACTGAGGTACCACCATTAGTCACGTGAATGTCTCATTGATGAAACTTGCCCCATCAAGGTTTTCCAGATGGTAACTTCTTTCTTCAAGCCACCACAGAGTTCCTTTCCTCTTACTCCACGAGAAACTTCAGACAGATAGCACTTCCAGCATCCACTGCTTTGGAACTTTTCATCAGTTTCAACCAGCTCTTCCTGGCTTGCACACACACACTAGCTGACCGAGAGAGCTTCTCACTTCTCTCTCCCTCTCTCTCCAATTGAGACTTCCAAAAAACCATATGATTCACTCACTTGCAAAGCCCCCACCTTCTTCAGCAAACAAGAGGAGTTCTTTCTTTTGCTCAAGCTGTTGTTAGATAAACAAAACCAAGGCGTGACATTCCTGTAAGCACCCTGCAGAAAAGTACTTGTAGTCATCCTGGCTCCAGTTCCAAACAATTTATGACGTCAGTTTAATTAACACCTACTTTTGAAAGGTGCTTACGTTCTCCAGAGATCTTCAATCTTTCAAATAAGATCGGTTTTAAAATGTGTGCATGTATGCACACCAAATCTTACCAAATTCCCCCCAAATATTACCAAATTCTCCCAAAATGTTATAATCATTATAAAGCTAACTGGCCAATAGTTACCAGTCTTCTGCCTACATCCCTTTTGGTGTGACATTTGCTGTCTTCCAATCTGCCAGGTCCTGCCCAGAGTGCAGAGCATTTTGATAAATGGCTACCAACGGATCGACTATAACTCCTTCCATTTCCCTCAGTATCCTGGCTTGCCATCAGGACCAGGGGATTTGTCCGCTTTCAGTCCCATTAGTTTGCTCATCACTCTCTCTTTTGTAATAATTATATTATCAAGGCCCTCACCTCCCTTCGCATCCCTATCACCACTCTTTGGCATGCTGGACATGTCTTCCACTGTGAAGACTGACATAAAATATGTTCAATGCCTTAGCAATTTCTTTATCAGTTTCCTTCAGTTTCCCTTTCTCATCTTCCAAGGGACTTCTGCTGACTCTAGTCACCCTCTTCCACATTATATATTTTGCTATCTGTTTTTATGATAATTTTGTGCTAATTTACCTTCATAATTCTTCTTTCTTTATTTCTTGTATAGTTGTCCTTTGTTGCCTTTTAAAGTTTTCCCAATCTTTCAGTTTCCCACTACTCTTAGCTACTTTGTACACATGAGCACTGCACTGCACTCCACCTAAAAGCTCCTTTGCGCAGGCCCGAGGACAGGTCCACGTCCTCCCCCTCCACGTCCTCCCCCTCCACGTCCTCCCCCTCCACGTCCTCCCCCTCCACGTCCTCCCCCTCCACGTCCTCCCCCTCCACGTCCTCCCCCTCCACGTCCTCCCCCTCCACGTCCTCCCCCTCCACGTCCTCCCCCTCCACGTCCTCCCCCTCCACGTCCTCCCCCTCCACGTCCTCCCCCTCCACGTCCTCCCCCTCCACGTCCTCCCCCTCCACGTCCTCCCCCTCCACGTCCTCCCCCTCAAAAGATGCTCACAAACTCAAGCTAGCATGCTGGAACATCAGAACCATGCTAGACAAGACTGACAGCCACCGACCTGAACGTCGGTCTGCCCTCATTGCACATGAACTCCTCAGACTTGACATCGACATAGCCGCTCTCAGTGAAGTCCGCCTGGCAGATGTAGGCAGCCTCCAAGAACGCGGCGCGGGCTACACACTCTACTGGTCTGGCAAGCCTTCGGATGAACGACGCCTATCTGGTGTAGGCTTCATGGTCAAGAGCTTCATTGCCTCCAAACTCGAAAACCTTCCGACAGGCCTCTCGGACCGAATCATGTCCATGCGACTCCCACTTCAAAACAAGCGTCACATCACCCTCATCAGTGTCTATGCTCCAACCCTCCAGGCGGAACCAGCAGAAAAGAACAAGTTCTACACCGACCTGCGCAACCTCATCCAACGTACCCCTACAGCCGACAAGGTTGTCATCCTGGGCGACTTCAACGCTCGTGTCGGCAAAGACTCAGAAACCTGGCCAGGAATCCTGGGCAAGCATGGCGTCGGCAAGTGCAACGACAATGGGCGCCTCCTGTTGGAGCTCTGCGCAGAACAGCGGCTTGTCATTACAAACACCCTTTTTCAGCAGAGGGACAGCCTTAAGACCACCTGGATGCATCCCCGATCCAAACACTGGCACCTCCTGGACTACATCCTGGTGCGAGAAAGTGACAAACAAGATGTGCTCCACACCAGGGTCATGCCTAGCGCGGAATGCCACACTGACCACCGGCTGGTTCGCAGCAAGCTCAACCTTCACTTCAAGCCAAAGCCCAGGAACAATAAAGCCCCCAGAAAGAGGTTCAATGTTGGAAAACTGCAGTCAGACGAAGCGAGAGGAAACTTCCAGGCAAACCTCAAAGCAAAGCTCGACGTTGCAACCCGCCTCCCGGACCCGTCCCCTGAAACCCTCTGGGATCAGTTGAAGACTACCATACTGCAATCCACTGAAGAGGTACTGGGCTTCTCCTCCAGGAAAAACAAGGACTGGTTTGACGAAAACAGCCAGGAAATCCAGGAGCTGCTGGCAAAGAAGCGAGCTGCCCACCAGGCTCACCTTACAAAGCCGTCCTGTCCAGAGAAAAAACAAGCCTTCCGTCGCGCATGCAGCCATCTTCAGCGCAAACTCCGGGAGATCCAAAATGAGTGGTGGACTAGCCTCGCCAAACGAACACAGCTCAGCGCGGACATTGGCGACTTCAGGGGTTTCTACGAGGCTCTAAAGGCTGTGTACGGCCCCTCACCCCAAGTCCAAAGCCCGCTGCGCAGCTCAGACGGCAAAGACCTCCTCAGCGACAAGATCTCCATCCTCAACCGATGGTCAGAACACTTCCAATCTCTTTTCAGTACCAACCACTCAGTCCAAGATTCCGCCCTGCTCCAGCTCCCTCAACAGCCCCTAAGGCTAGAGCTGGATGAGGTTCCCACCCTGGATGAGACATATAAGGCAATCGAACAACTGAAAAGTGGCAAAGCAGCAGGTATGGATGGAATCCCCCCAGAAGTCTGGAAGGCTGGCGGCAAAACTCTGCATGCCAAACTGCATGAGTTTTTCAAGCTTTGTTGGGACCAAGGTAAACTGCCTCAGGATCTTCGTGATGCCACCATCATCACCCTGTACAAAAACAAAGGCGAGAAATCAGACTGCTCAAACTACAGGGGAATCACGTTGCTCTCCATTGCAGGCAAAATCTTCGCTAGGATTCTACTAAATAGAATAATACCTAGTGTCGCCGAGAATATTCTCCCAGAATCACAGTGCGGCTTTCGCGCAAACAGAGGAACCACTGACATGGTCTTTGCCCTCAGACAGCTCCAAGAAAAGTGCAGAGAACAAAACAAAGGACTCTACATCACCTTTGTTGACCTCACCAAAGCCTTCGACACCGTGAGCAGGAAAGGGCTTTGGCAAATACTAGAGCGCATCGGTTGTCCCCCAAAGTTCCTCAACATGATTATCCAACTGCACGAAAACCAACAAGGTCGGGTCAGATACAGCAACGAGCTCTCTGAACCCTTCTCCATTAACAATGGCGTGAAGCAAGGCTGTGTTCTCGCACCAACCCTCTTTTCAATCTTCTTCAGCATGATGCTGAACCAAGCCATGAAAGACCCCAACAATGAAGACGCTGTTTACATCCGGTACCGCACGGATGGCAGTCTCTTCAATCTGAGGCGCCTGCAAGCTCACACCAAGACACAAGAGAAACTTGTCCGTGAACTACTCTTTGCAGATGATGCCGCTTTAGTTGCCCATTCAGAGCCAGCTCTTCAGCGCTTGACGTCCTGCTTTGCGGAAACTGCCAAAATGTTTGGCCTGGAAGTCAGCCTGAAGAAAACTGAGGTCCTCCATCAGCCAGCTCCCCACCATGACTACCAGCCCCCCCACATCTCCATCGGGCACACAAAACTCAAAACGGTCAACCAGTTTACCTATCTCGGCTGCACCATTTCATCAGATGCAAGGATCGACAATGAGATAGACAACAGACTCGCCAAGGCAAATAGCGCCTTTGGAAGACTACACAAAAGAGTCTGGAAAAACAACCAACTGAAAAACCTCACAAAGATAAGCGTATACAGAGCCGTTGTCATACCCACACTCCTGTTCGGCTCCGAATCATGGGTCCTCTACCGGCACCACCTACGGCTCCTAGAACGCTTCCACCAGCGTTGTCTCCGCTCCATCCTCAACATCCATTGGAGCGCTCACACCCCTAACGTCGAGGTACTCGAGATGGCAGAGGTCGACAGCATCGAGTCCACGCTGCTGAAGATCCAGCTGCGCTGGATGGGTCACGTCTCCAGAATGGAGGACCATCGCCTTCCCAAGATCGTATTATATGACGAGCTCTCCACTGGCCACCGTGACAGAGGTGCACCAAAGAAAAGGTACAAGGACTGCCTAAAGAAATCTCTTGGTGCCTGCCACATTGACCACCGCCAGTGGGCTGATAACGCCTCAAACCGTGCATCTTGGCGCCTCACAGTTTGGCGGGCAGCAGCCTCCTTTGAAGAAGACCGCAGAGCCCACCTCACTGACAAAAGGCAAAGGAGGAAAAACCCAACACCCAACCCCAACCAACCAATTTTCCCTTGCAACCGCTGCAATCGTGTCTGCCTGTCCCGCATCGGACTGGTCAGCCACAAACGAGCCTGCAGCTGACGTGGACTTTTTACCCCCTCCATAAATCTTCGTCCGCGAAGCCAAGCCAAAGAAAAAGAAGACACATGAGCTTTTAATTTTATACTATTATTAATTTCCTTAGTTAACCAAGGCTGACTCTTCCCTCTCTTACTGCCTTTATTTTTAACAGGAATATATTTTTGTTGACCACTGTCAAAAATCTTTTTGAAAGTCTTCCACTGTTCTGCCAACTAGCCTGTGCTCACAGTCCATGCTGACCAATTCCTCCCTCATCCTGTTGTAGCCTCCCCTGTTCAAGCATTATACACTAGTTTTAGATCTAACTATTGCACCCTCCATCTGTCTGAGAAATTCAATCATTGCTTGTTCCAAGAGGGTCTCTAACTATTAGACCATTAATTTTACCTATCTCATTACACAATACTAGATCTAAAATAGCATTCTCCCTTGATGGTTCCTTAACATGCTGCTCAAGAAGCTATCACAGATGATTTCTATGAAGTCATCCTCCAGACTCCCTCGACCATCTTGATTTCCCCCATGGCAACTGCCATTCCGTTCTTACCTGCCTCAGCTATCTCTTGGTTAATTGCCTGTGCCACCGTGCTACTGTTATTTGGTAGGATCTGTCATGATAATGAATATGTATGAGATGTACCGGAAGTCACGTGGTATGAGAGAGAGATAAGAACACAAGCAGGAGAACAAAGGAAACCGGAGAATAAAAAGACACTAAGAAGTTTACCTGATAAACTTGTGTTTAATGTTTTATTAACTTCACATTTTGGGCCACAAATGTGACATTGGCGACAAGGATTAAAGAAGCTTGAAGAAAATTAAAGACTAAACAAGATTACAGAGGTTTACAGACAACTTCAAGGTGATAAGAATTTTCTCTGTGACTCAGTACTTTTGGAGCTGGAATATTTCCTCATGGCTGGTGCAGACGGTGACTTTCTAACACATAGTGGAATTGCTCATTTTGACCCAACAGGTGATGCAAGCACTGTAAGTGTGAAGTGGAAGGCATGGCTGGAAGAATTTGAATCCTATGCCGACAGTCGTGGCCTATTTCTAGATACCGGTACAGTTGAACAAAAAGCGCAGAGAAGGGCGTTACTTCTTTTCATTGCTGGAGCTGCAGTTCGGGAAACATTTAAGACACTTTTAAATACTGGAAGAAAGGATGAGTACCGGAAAGCGGTAGATGCATTAAATGCACACTATGTAGTGACACCGAATGCTACATTTCAACGCCATTTGTTTTGGAGAACGAGACAAGAAGATGGCCAGACAATTGCTCAGTACGTGACGAGACTACGCCAGCTAGCTGTTGGATGCTATTACATGCCAGCTGATTTGGACAACCAATTACTGGATCAAGTCGTACAGCACTGCAAATCAGATAAACTCAGAAGACGTCTACTGGAAAGAGGGAGTGAGTTGGAACTCACCGATGCTTTAACCATTGCTGCTGCATTAGAAGCTGTTGAAGAGCAATTTCATACCATGACCCTGAAAGACAACTCAAGCCAGCAAATTAAGAGGCTCTCACATCGCAATAACCAGCCAAGATATACGTCGACACAGGACGTGGAGTGTTATCGATGTGGAAACCGAGATCACTTTGGAAAAGACCCATATTGCCCGGCCAAAGGCAAAGTTTGCAGAAAGTGTGGAGGTAAGGACCACTTTGCAAAGAAGTGCAAAAGCAAGTCCAATGCAGACCAGAAGAGGAAGAGTACAACTTCCAAAGGCAAAGCCTGGGGGAAAGGAAAGTATCCTGGAAAGAAAGATACCATTCACCAGATACGATGACGATGATGATACCCAGGAGGAACAGAGGTGTTACCAATTTACGTTGAATGAAGTACGTCATGAGAAGGTCCCAGTGATCATTGGTGGAGTGACAGTGCAGGTCATTGTAGACTCAGGCAGTGACAGTAATGTGATTGATCGACATTTATGGGAGAAGTTGAAAAGGAAAAAGATCTGTACCTCAAAGAAGTGTTCCAAGAAACTGTATCCATACACAGCAACCAAGCCATTGCAGACCATTGGATGTTTTACTGCAACTGTTGAAGCTGGAGATAAGTACACCGAAGCAGAGTTTATGGTCACAGAAGAGAGGGGAGAACCATTGCTGAGTAGAAGCACAGCGCAAGACCTGGCAATACTTCATATTGGAGCTTGTGTCAATTCAATTCAGTCATACGAGGATATGAAGCAAGAATTCCCCGCAGTCTTCCAAGGAGTAGGAAAGCTGAAAGGTCGACAATTGAAGCTAGCGGTAGATGAAACGGTCAAACCCAAGGCACAACCGTTTGGACTTCATGGGAAAGTCAAAGCCAAAATTAAAGAATTGATCGAACAAGACATTATTGAACCAGTGGAACATTCGACACAATGGGTCAGTCCCATAGTGATTGTGCCCAAACCAAAGGGTGACATAAGACTATGTGTTGACATGAGAATGGCCAATGAAGCTATAATTAGAGAACGACACCCTATACCAACAGTGGAGGAAATACTTCAAGAACTAACTACCAGCAAGGTATTCTCAAAAATTGATCTGAAATGGGGCTATTATCAATTAGAGCTGGATCCAGGTTCCCGAGATGTAACTACATTGTGACTCACTGTGGATTGTATCGTTACAAGAGACTATCATTTGGAATTAATGCAGCTTCGGAGATCTACCAGTATGAAATCCATGGAGTGATTCAAGGCATTCCTGGAGTTGCCAACATTTCTGACGACGTCATAGTCCATGCACCAACGAAGGAAGAGCATGACAAATGGTTGAGGCGTGTACTATCTAGACTACAGGAAGCAGGCCTTACCGTGAATGGAAACAAGTGCCAGTTCGGTGTGTCAGAAATGGACTTCATGGGACACAGACTTACACGGAAAGGACTAAACCCTGCAGAGGCCAAGGTGAAAGCTATTGAAGATGCACGTGCACCTCAGAATGCAACAGAGGTGAGGAGTTTCCTGGGATTGGTCAATTTTTGTGCAAAGTTCATTCCTAATTTCGCTACAGTGGCAGAACCACTAAGGAAACTAACCAGGAAAGGTGTACCATTTCATTTTGGATCTGAGCAGAAGAAAGCATTCACAGCGCTGAAGCAAAGCCTGACAGATGCAAAAACTCTTGGATATTACGATCCGGCGGCATCAACCAAAGTCATAGCGGATGCCAGCCCGGTTGGTTTAGGAGCAGTGTTGGTCCAGATGCATGATGGAGGACCAAGAATCATTGCCTATGCCAGCAGATCGTTATCAGATGTGGAAAGAAGATACTCTCAGAGAAAGAAGCACTCGGACTTGTATGGGCCTGTGAGAGGTTCCATGCATATTTATACGGCATTGAATTTGAACTCATCACAGATCATAAGCCATTAGAGGTGATCTATGCACCTAGATCCAAACCATGTGCCAGAATAGAGAGATGGGTACTCAGACTACAACCCTACAAATATAAAGTAATCCACATTGCAGGGAAAGCAAACATTGCAGATCCGCTGTCCAGATTGGTGAAGGATGGATGTCCACAATTCAAGTCAGAATTGGGAACAGAAACAGAGAGCTTTGTACGCTTCGTAGCTATTCAGGCGACACCGAAAGCTGTGACTACGAAGGAGGTCGAGAGAGAATCCGAACGTGATCCAGAACTCATGGAAGTAAGAGAATGCATACAGAGTGGACAATGGGACAAGTGTACTCACAAGACTTACATTCCCATTAGAGACGAACTTTGTTGCATCGGACAGTGTGTATTAAGAGGTTGCAAATTGGTGATACCACAAAAATTGAGACCGAAGATCGTATCCTTAGCGCATGAAGGACACCTAGGTATTGTTGGTACCAAGCAAAACCTCAGGACCAAGGTATGGTGGCCAAGTTGTGATAAAGACGCCGAGAAATTTGTTAAAACTTGTCACGGATGTCAAATCACAAGTAGGAGTAATCCGCCAGAACCGATCCGGAGTACGCAACTTCCGACAGGACCATGGATCGACGTAGCTGTTGATTTTCTTGGACCTTTACCGACGGGTGAATCAATTATGGTAGTGATAGATTACTACAGCAGATACTATGAGTACGTGGTGTTGAAGTCCACAACCACTGAAAAAACAATACAAACATTAGCAGAGATATTCGCAAGATATGGATTACCTGTTACATTATACTCTGACAATGGTCCACAATTCATTTCAGAGACATTTACGGATTACATGAGGACCACAGGTATCCACCATCATAAAGTAACTCCGAAATGGCCGAAAGCCAATGGAGAAGTAGAGAGACAAAATCAGTCCATTGAAAAACGATTGAGAATTGCACATGCAGAAGGACAAAATTGGCGAGAAGCATTGATATCTTATGTGGCTGTCTATCGAGCAACGCCTCATGCAACCACTGGAAAAAGTCCTGCAGAAGCATTTTTTGGGAGAAAAATCCGCACAAAAATGCCAGAAATAAAGGAAATCCGAGTCGACCAGGAGATGAGGGACCATGATGCTGAAAAGAAAGGTGCAGCAAAGCTATACACAGATTCGAAACGTGGAGCCAAGTACTCAGACATCATGCCAGGAGATAATGTTCTAGTGAGGCATGAAACTGGTGGTAAGTTAGACACACCTTATTACCATCAACCCTATACTGTCGTATCCAGAAGTGGCAGTATGGTGACAGTCAAGTCTCCGACTGGAGTCCTGTATAAGAGAAATGTATCAAGTGTAAAAAGGTACCAGTCCAGAGATACATCGAGCGAAGAGGTGGAAAGGCCAATACGAGATGCTGAAACTGAGAGACCTGATGATGTTCCAGAGGCAGTTACCAGCACTCCTGATGAAGTGACTAGAGCGCCAGAAACACCTGAAGCCGTGGCGAGCAGTATTTCCGACGCCGAGAGTGAACAACCGAGAGGCGACGACAATATCGCAGGCAGGCCGAAACAAAACCGGAAAGTGCCCAAACGATACAAAGACTTTGTGCCATAGTTTTAATAAGAATTTTGGGACAGTATTTAATCTTATATCATAAAGTGCATGTATGAATGCTGTAGTTGAGTTATAGTATTACCATTAGTTACGATGTTTGTATGTTTCCGAGGGATATTGGTAAGTGAAGGTAAAGTTTATTTCTGACTAAAGGAGGGATGTCATGATAATGAATATGTATGAGATGTACCGGAAGTCACATGGTATGAGAGAGAGATAAGAACACAAGCAGGAGAACAAAGGAAACCGGAGAATAAAAAGACGCTAAGAAGTTTACCTGATAAACTTGTGTTTAATGTTTTATTAACTTCACATTTCGGGCCACAAATGTGACAGGATCAACTATAAAAGCTCAGACATGTTTTTTTTTCTGTTGAAGATAATAGTCCAGAAACTCAGGCATACCGTGCAAAGTTCAGAGAGGTTATATCTGAATACTACAGAAAAATCTACCTCCTTCTTTGTGCTTCCCAGCTTGGATGAAAATTTCACTGAAGGACAATGTTCCTTATTTGAAATAGTGGAGACATAGTGGCTTCTCACACCTTTTTTGCAGGAGCTTTGAAGAGTGCTCAGAAAGGTCACTGATGCGTTCTTGTTTACTCAAAAGCCACAGATGAAAGAGCAGGATGGTGCCCCATTCTACAGAGACTTGCTATTGTAAGAGGGTCTTGTGGTTTTTCAAGCAGAGAGAGTCAAACAGGCTGTCTCAGGCTCAAAGTGGATGGGAGAGAGAGAGACAGCAATGTCAAGCAGCAGAAGTTGCTGGAACTGAAACAGAAGCCCCAATGTGGAAGATGGCCTACTAGTCTCAGCCCTTGTGCTTCATGCAAGAATACGGAGTTTATTTAATACCCGATTTAGATCTTCCCAAAACTTTTTCACTTTCGCACATGCCCAAATTGCATGTACTGTTGTTCCCATTTTCTTCTTACAGCGAAAACATCTATCTGAAAATGTTGGATCCCATTTATTTAACTTTTGGGGCATGATATATAACCTGTGTAACCAATTATACTGTATCATGCGTAACCTCATGTTTATTATATTCTTCATAGTTCCAGAGCATAACTTTTCCGATGTTTCATTTTTTATCTTTATGTTTAAAAGCAACTTTTGTTTAAGTAACCATTTGTCTTGGTGAATATCTAATGCTGCTGGATTTTGGTGTCCTTTGGGGTCGTAACACTGGTTTCCCATTTGCTGTTTCTGAAGTGTTATTTTTTAATTTTTTAATTTTCACACTATGAACCATACTGACCAAAATGCACACAAACATTTCCCTCTTGAATATACACAGTGTCATTTTCTCCCCTTTTCCCCCCACCCTTCCCTCCCTCCCTCCTTCACCCCCCTCCTCCACACCCACTCAACGTTCAACATTATACAATACAATAAACCCATTCAACAATGTCATCACGCAATGAAAATAAACAAGAAAATTGTGTCATCTACTTTTACACTCTGGGTCAGTTCATTTCGTCTTCTTCTCCTTCTGTCATTTTAGGTGGTGGAGGTCTGTGGTAGGACTTCTCTGTTGTGTTCCATATACGGTTCCCAAATTTGTTTGAATACTGTGATGTTATTTCTTAAATTATATGTTATTTTTTCCAATGGAATACATTTATTCATTTCTATGTACCATTGCTGTATTCTCAGGCTATCTTCTGATTTCCAGGTTGACATAATACATTTTTTTGCTACAGCTAATGCTATCATAATAAATCTTTTTTGTGCTCCATCCAAATCGAGTCCAAGTTCTTTACTTCTTATATTACTTAGAAGAAAGATCTCTGGATTTTTTGGTATGTTGCTTTTTGTGATTTTATTTAATACCTGATTTAGATCTTCCCAAAACTTTTCCACTTTCTCACATGCCCAGATTGCATGTACTGTTGTTCCCGTTTCCTTCTTACACCAAAAACATCTATCTGATACTGTTGGGTCCCATTTATTTAACTTTTGGGGCGTGGTGTATAGCCTGTGTAACCAATTACAGTGGTGGTTGCCTTAGAAGCAGAGAAAGCCTTTGACAGAGTAGAATGGAATTATTTATTCAAAGTACTACAGAGGTTCAACCTACCGGAAAAATATATTAATTGGATTAAAGCATTATATAAGGGACCATTGGCGAAGGTGACAGTAAATGGATATATATCAAACCAATTTAAATTAAGCAGGTCAACTAGGCAGGAATATACCAAAAAACCCAGAGATCTTCCTCCTAAGTAATATAAGAAACAAAGAATTTGGACTCGATTTGGATGGAGCACAAAAAAGATTTGTTATGATAGCCCTAGCTGTAGCAAAAAAATGTATTATGTCAACCTGGAAATTAGAAGACAACTTGAGAATACAACAATGGTACATAGAAATGAATAAATGTATTCCATTAGAAAAAATAACATATAATTTAAGAAATAACATTACAATATTCGAACAAATATGGGAGCCATACATGAAATACAATAGAGAAATCCTACCATGGACTTCCACCGCCTAAAATGACAGAAGGAGAAGACAACGAAAAGAACTGACTCAGTAAAATTTCTTGTTTATTTTTATTGAGTGACAACATTGTTTAACGGGTTTAATGTATCTTATAGATTGAACTTCAAATAAATGGGGAAGGGGGTGAGAGAGGGAGGGAAGGGAGGGGGAAAAAGGGGGAGAAAACGACACTGTATATATTTAAGAAGAAAAATGTCTGTATGTATCTTGGTCAATATGGTTTATAGTGTGAAAAATTAAAAAAATTTTAAAAAGGAGCTAAAGAAAATAATAAGGAAATTCTTATGGAAAGGGGGGAAACCGAGGATAGCTCTAGATAAATTAACAGAATGGTACAAGCAAGGGGGCTTACAGCTACCAAACTTTAAGAATTATTATAGAGCAGCACAATTAAGATACCCATCAGATTTTTATCAAACAAGGGAAACACCAGATTGGACCAGATTATAGCTAGATAAAATAGGGGAGAAGGTACCTGAACATATACTATATAAGTGGGATGAAAAGCTGGTGCCACATGGGAATTCACCAGTACTGCACCATCTTCTCAACATTTGGAAGAAGAATCACGTAGAAAGGAATAAAATAAATTATCAACTACCAAAATTAATATTGACGCAAAATCAACTAATCCCTTTCACAATAGATAACCTTTTCTTTACAGAAAGGGAGAGAAAAGGGATCAAAAGAATAGAAAATTGTTTTTCGGGAAATAAATTATTATCTTTTGAACAAATGAAGTGCAAATATGGTATAACTCACGGTACAATGTTCGCATACCACCAACTGAAAACCTACTTGAAGGACAAATTGGGAAGCAGGCTGAGGTTACCAGAAGGAAGCAATTTTAAATATGTGATTACAGACACAATGATAATTAAAAGATTTATAACAAACATGTACATCAAACTGCAAGAGAAAAAGAACGAGGAAACAAGCTGTAAACCCAAACAAAAATGGGAACAAGATCTAAACTTAAAGAATGAAACATGGGAAAAGCGATGCTGAAGTGTTTTTTTAATGTTTTGTTTCTCCCTTATTCATGACTAACATAATGATCTATTAGATTGAATCTACCTGTTGAGTCTTTATTCTTCCTCTGACTAATAGTATAATAATTTTTACAGTAACACAATGCGGCATTCTTTTTTCACTTGATAATATGATTTTAAAATGGAACTTGTTCTTAGACACGTGTAACCCTTCTAGACATATCACTATTTGCTTATAATTCTTAATTTTCTTTGCTGAATTTATTATGACTTCCTGATAATGGTTGCGAACTATATCCCAAGAGCTCGACCAGTTGGAGACAGGGGTTCTTGGATTACTGTGGATTTAGCGTGTTGCCCGATCTCTGAACAGGCTATTGGGTTTTCGGGGTGGGAGGGACTTTTAAATCAATTGCGTTTCTTTTTGTTGCACACTGAGCAGCAGCCTCGAGGAATACCTTATCACTATTTTTCTCATGGCTTCGATCCACCCTGCAGCTAGTCCTCTTCGGATGTGCTTTGTCCCTGAGCCAAATTCTCCATTTTGAACTGTTAACATTACATTAAATATGTGTTAAACGTTATCATTTTTTTCTTTTAAAGTCAACGGGTGGAACCATCCTCTCAGATGCAAAACAAAAATGCTTCAAATGTTTATTACTTTTTTGCTCAGGAGGAAGGGAAACATCACTTTTTTAAGTTCTGGAAAGGTTTTCAATTTCATTCTCTTTCTCAAACTAAAATGGGGGGTGGTGGGGGGAGGGGTATCGATTTTCATTGATCCAAAAGTTCCTTTGACATTTGCAGATTCATTGGGTAGATATTTATTAGTTTTGGGCTCTTTGTTTAATTTAAAAAGTAGCACCATGGATCAAATGTGGATGATCCACAATTTTTTAAAAAGCTTGTTTGATTCTTTTACCAAATTTAAATGATTATGGCTGGAAATTTTAACTGCTGTTTGAATCCAATGATGGGCAAGTCTTCAACCAATCAGAAGCTTCCAAACAAATCTGCTACATTAACTCCTTTTTATTGGATTATGGATTGGTTGGTATTTGGAAGTTTTTACATCCAAAGGATAAGGGATTTCCATTTTTTTTCATGTTTATCAGAAATACTCTAGGATTGACTAATTTTTTTTGTTGATACATGTCTGGTTCCTTCTGTTAAACACTGTGAATACGACGCAATTGCTATTTCTGACCATGCGCCTTTGAAGCTTGTGGAGCTTTCTGATATCATTTCTGGATGCCAGCAATGGCGATTTAATTCTTCCTTATTTCAGGACCTAAAGTTTACTGGGTTTGTTAAAAATCAATTCAATGGATTAAATGTAGCACAGTGGTTCTCAACCTTTCCACTCACATCCCATTTTAAGTAATCCCTATGTCAATAAGCGCGTTGTGATTAGTAAGGGTTTGCTTAAGGTGGTCTGTGAGGGGGAAGGGAAGGTTGCAAACCATTGCTTTAGCCTCAATTGTAACCAAAATATTTTGCTTGAGAAAAATTGTCATTGGCCCATTTTCCTTGGAGTTATGAAACCGTGCACATAACGAGTCAATTAGGGACGATTAAAACAGTGGTTTTCAAACCTTTTCTTTCCACCCACGTACCACCTGAAGTAATCCCTTACTAATCACAGAGCACCGATGGCAAAGTGAATATTTAAAGTGGTATTTTAGTTTAATTACATCTTCTCTTTCTAATCCTATTTTTCCCTACAATTTAAAGTAGTCCATAGGGCTCACACGTCCAAAGTCAAACGATCTTGTTTTTATGCTACTGTATCTCCTCGTTGTGATAAATGCAACATTGGAAATGCTTCATTAATTCATATGTCCTGCACACGTAAGAGTCTTGAGAAATATTGAAGTATTCCAAACTTTCTCTGCACTTTTTAAAGTTAATTTTAAACCTAATCCCTAAACTGCTTTATTTGGTATTGTTGGAGAGAATGACTTAACATTAACGGCATCTGATTTGCATGTATTAGCCTTTATGGCTAGGCGGGTGGAGCCTCATCATGCTCTATGGCCACGTGACGTCATGTTATGTTTAAACTTAGAGAAGATTAGACACTCAACTTCCGATTTGAATGTAAATTTTCGAAAACTATGGGAACCCTTTTTGAATTACTTTTATTATCTTTGATTTGTTAAGAAGGTAGAAATGTCAACTAATGAGGTAATTTATCAGTCTGATAAGAATTCCATCTTTTTTTTGCCAAACAGCTCCTTTCTTGGTAGTGGGTTTAGATTTTCTTTTAATAGAATAAAATATCAATATAATATAATCTGTTTGATTAAAAAGTGGGGTACCTTGGATGAAATGATATGATTTAAGTATAATGTATCTTTTTGAATTTTAACATGTATTTTTGGATGTGAAATTTCAATGTTAATAAAAGTATTGAAAAAGAACTTCCAGAAATCCTTCCATGTCATTTAAAATCAACAGTGAAATACGTACGTTAAAACTTTATAGATGTTGGAGAGGAGATTTTTTACTAATTTAATAATTAAAATCTTGTCCCTCAATGTCTAAAGGAGTTGATGCACGTGCCTAGAAAAACTTTTCCATGAAAGATAGATAATGTGGCAATATTTAACTGGCTGGGATATTGCATGGCAACAGGCCCATCCCTTCACAAGTGCTCAGGCCCAAAACATCATATCTTTTCCTCCTTTGGATGCTGCAGACTTTTGAGCTTCACTGGGACAGATAGAATATCAGCACTTCATGGCACATGGCACCCTCTGCCGGGAACACACAGCCTGATGGAGCCACACATTTTGAAGGTTACGTCCTTATTCACTGTGTCAAGTGACTTCTACGTGCCTACCTGACCAACAATTGGCCCTCCCTATGCCAATTTAGGAGAGCACATCCATCACGTGTGAGATATCCTGATGAAGGCCTTCACCTGGTCCAAGTTCATTCTCCAGCAGATGACAGGAAGCGCGATGGAGGCAGAGAAGAACACCAACATGACGATGGTGGTTCCAACGTGTTTTCCGTCGACACGAAGGGGAAGCCCCAGACAGAGCGGTCCAGTCTTGGCAGCGGCTGTGCTCCACCTGCAGAGTTGATGAAGGCTTCGCCCAACTTTGCACCTTCAAGCTTCGGGAGGAGAGACTAGTCTGTAGAAGACAAAAAACTCAACACTCAGCGTGCCTGTGCCACTGAATGGACATGAATTGTGGTGATACCCACTCCACCCTAGAGGTGGACAAGGGAGGCACAGACATGATGGGTAGAATCGCAACATACACAAGAGTGTGAACAGAAAGCCTGGTTCTGCAATGGGATGAGCTATCCCAGCCTGACTCCACACCTGTTCCTATCCACGCACCCCAACCAGAGCACCCTCGCCCTCTCCCTGACCCCCGTACCCACTCTCCAGCCCAGTGCCCTCTCCCCCAGCCAGTACACCCAACTAAGGCCCTTTACCTCCTCAATGACCCTCTCCCCACCCCCCCATAGCCTCTCCCCCGGCCAGTACCCCCGACTAGGACCCCTCACCTCCTCAATGACCCTCTTCCCAGTCCCCATACCTTCTCCCCCAGCCAGTATACCCGACTAGGGCCCCTCACCAACCCTCTCCCCCAGCCAGTATCCCCGACTAGGACCACTCAGCTCCTCACTGACCCTCTCCCCAGCCCCCATATCTTCTCCCTCAGCCAGTTTCCCCGACTAGGACCCCTCACTGACCCTCTCACCCCTGCCAGTACCACTGACTAGGACCCCTCACCGGGGACACTGACCCTCTCCCCAGCCCAAATACCTTACCTTCACACCCAGCCAGTTCCCCCAACCACGGCCCCTCACCGATACCACCCCCCCCCCCCAGCCAGTACGCCCGACTAGGACCCCTCACCGACCCTCTCTCCCTGGAAGGGGTCACGACCTCGCCCCGCAACCTCTCGCGCCCCGTTTCCATGGAGATGCAGGCGGGGCTTCAACAAACTTTATTGTTTCCATTTGCCACGCGGTGGCTGATGGGAGCGAGATGGCGGCGCAGGGAGCAGCGCGGATGGGCCGTGCGGTGGCGGGTGGAGACAGAAAGAAGGAGGTAAAGAGGAAACCGAGGGAGGATAGGATTGGGAGCACGTGTAGAGAGGGAAAGAGGTTTGCGGAGATAAGGGGTAGGGGAGTGAGAGAGAGGGTGGGGGAGAGAGGAGGGAGTTGGGAAGAGAGGGGGAGTCGGGGAGAGAGGGGGGGTCGGGGAGAGAGGGGGGGTCGGGGAGAGAGGGGGGGTCGGAGAGGGGGGGTCGGGGAGGGGGGGAGGGGTGAGGGGGGGGAGGGGTGAGGGGGGGGAGGGGTGAGGGGGGGAGGGGTGAGGGGGGGGAGGGGAGGTAAACTGGCAGAGTGAAAGGTTTATTGGGAGAGGGGGAGAGAGAGGACTAAGCAGAAATAGAATAGGGAGCGGGTAGGGAAGGGATAGATTAGGGGAGAGATAGATCGGGGAGAGATAGAGGGATGGGGAAGGGGAAAGAGGGAGACACTAGGCTTTTTTCAGGTGCATTCTCTGCTAGGAATGTGCCTGAAGGAGCAGAAGCGGCCCTTAAATTGCAGTTCGGGTGTCAGCGTTGAAAGCGCAGCACTGGCCACCTAAAACGACAGCTGCGCCCGGATGCACATCTGAGTGTATTCCGGCTCCTGTCCCTTGGGCTAAGTCAGGATAGTTGGCTGTCAGCTGGGACAGCCAGCTTGGGCTATCAACGCTGATCCAGCTGCCTCGTTCTCTCCCCACTCACGGGACTGGAACGGCCGGCGGAGAGGTATGGGGGTTGGAACGGCTGGCAGGGGAGAAGGAGGCTGGAGTGACCGCTGGAGGGGGGAGGCTGGAGCAGCCGGCGGGGTGTGTATGGGGTTAGAGCGGCCGGCAGGGGAGAAGGAGGCACTTGAGTCGGGTACCGGCATTGTTTCGGCCAGCCCCCTTCTCTCCCACCAGCCGCTCCAGCCTCATCCCCCACCAGCTGCTCCAGCCCCCTTCTCCCCACTCCCGAAATCAGTCCCCATAGTGTGCCCTGCCGGCCGCCCAACAATGTGGGGATCGATTTCAGGAGTGGGGAGAGAGCGGGGCAGCGAGATCAATGTGGGGACATCACCGTGCTGACACCCCATGCTGGCCACCCGACAATGTGGGGACTGGGAGAGGAGCTGTCAGCCACTTTTAGGCAGCTGCATTCAGATGGCTGTGGAGGCCACTGTGCTGCGGGGATTATCCTTCTCAGAGGAGGGTTACCAAACTCGCCTCCTGCAAATTCACGTGGCCTTCCCACAGCCGCATTTTGCCAAAATATAAGGCTTTATAAGTGGGGCAATTGGCCACCTGAAAGTGCCTAGAGTGAGCTTAACAGAGATGGAGGAGTGTACAGGGGAGACAGTGGCAGGAAGGGGAGAGGGTGGGAGGTAAACAGGCAGAGAGAGTGAGGTGTGGATTGGGAGAGGGGAGAGAAGTGCATGCATAAGAATGAAGGGAGGTGACGTGTGGTTCCATGTTGGGTGTAGGCCTACCTAGAGTAAGAGAAGCCTGGGAATAAACCCATCCTCAAGTTCTTTTCTCATCCGTCAATAGCCCCGGAACCCCTCCCCGTCCAGCCCCATCCTTGAACCCCTCTTTCCTCACCTTCCCCCTCAATTCTCACTAGTGTTAAAGTCGGTTTGGGGGTGTAAAGTTCTGGACATTGTTGCTGACCTTGTTCTGTTGACTTCCAGAAGCGGAAGCGGTATTGGGAGACTGACGTTGGGGCAGACGGAGTCATCATGGCAGCTGCAGGAGTGCGGACGAAGCCAGCTGGTCAGAAACCTTCCAAAGTGAAGCCACACCAACGGTGGAAAATGCATGGTCACAACAAACGACTGAAGCCAGGGGTGAGTCTGAGTGCCAGGAGGATTCAGACACTCGAGTGATGATGGCAAACGTCTAGTAAGTCTGGGCACCAAGAGCTTGGTAACTGGGAAACGGAGACCAGTGTACCATCCCCACTGTAGGGGGAACGCAGGTCAGTGTATCCTGTGTCGGGTGAACACAGGCCAGTGTTTCCTCTCCAGTGCTGGCAGAAATGTGGGCCAGCGCACCCTCCCTGACATTGGGGGAACATGGGCAGGTATTGTGGGGGCCTGTGGCAATGATTTAAAAGGAGCCCTAAATCATACTGGCTGATGCATGCTAGATGATAGGGAAGCACCTACACTGAAATAACAGCTACACTAAAATTGCTCCCCTCCCCCTGACAGGGGTCAGGACCTCCCCCTGCCCGGGGGACGGGGGCGTCACCCTGCCAGGTGGGACGGGGATCGAGACCTCCCCCTGCTCGGCGGGACGGGGGATGGCGACTGCCCTCTGCCCGGTGGGTCGGGGACGGCGACCTCTCTCTGCCCAGCGGGATGGGGCCAGCACTGCATTCCCAGCATAGGGGGAACCCTGGCCAACATATCCTCCCCGTATCTGGAGTACTGTGTTCAGTTCTGGTTTCCTTATTTGAGGAAGGGTATACTGGCTTTGGAGGCGGTGCAGAGGAGGTGCACCAGGTTGATTCCAGGGATGAGGGGGTTTACCCTATGAGGAGAGATTGAATCGTATCGGGCTATACTCAATGGAATTTAGAAGAATGAGAGGGGATATTATAGAAACTTATGGAAGGTTGAGGTCGGTAAGTTATTTCCATTGGTCGGGTGACCAGAACTAGGGGACATAACCTCAGGATTCAGGGGAGTAAATTTAGGATGGAGATGAGGGGGAACTGCTTTTCCCAGAGGGTGGTTAATCTGTGGAACTCGCTGCCCATTGAAACAGTGGAAGTGACTTCAGTAAATGTATTTAAGACTGGGTTGGAAAGATTTTTACCTAGAAAAATTGAGGAATATGGGGGGAAAAGGCAGATCGGTGGAGATGAGCCGATCATCAGATGTGGCATTGAAAGGCAGAGCAGGCTACAGGGCGAACCTGGGTTCAGACGGCTCCTGGGTATTGGGTTGACCAGAGATTGAATGGGAGGCTGAGTGCTGAGGTGACGGTCAAGTGCAGCATGCAACGCACTTGTGACCTTCACATGGTAGTGAGATCGCTTGGCAGTGTGAGGAGGCCCTTGGACCTCTCCCACCATTCACATGAGTGTGGCGGATCCTCGCTGGCCTGTTCTGTGCCAATTCCCCACCCCCTCAGTTCGTTGATCTTTGCCGTACTCCTCCCACTGTACCCCCTAGGTGTGGGGATGCAAACTTCTGGGCATTGTTCCTGAACTTGTCCCGTTGATTTTCAGAAGTGGAATCGATATCGGGAGGCCGAGGGGGATGCGGCAGGAGACGGCCCGACAGCTGAAGGAGTGCGGACAAAGCCAGCAGGTCAGAAACCTGCCCGTGTGAAGCCATACCAACAGTGGAAAATGAACAGTCGCAACAAACGACTGATCTCAGGGGTGAGTCTCAGAGAGTGGAGGCTTCAGATGCTGGGGTGATGTGGGCAAATGACTGATGGTCTAGGCACCGAGAGCCTGGTTATCAGGAGAACCTTCCTGGGTATCGGGAAGACCAGAGCGAGTTGCCCCTCCTGGCCTGGTGTCGGCACAATCGGGGTTCCCTCCAAGCCCGGTGTAACCTGGGTTCCGCTCCCCACCATGTCAGCACGATGGGGTTCCGCCCCTACAGCTGTTGGCATCATCGGGGATCCATCCCAGCGTCGGCGCAACCTCCCATGTATCCGATTGACATGGCCTTGTACTGGCCTCCATCTGCTGGAGCTTCATGTCATCCTCTATTCTGCAGCGGAGGGACCCGTTCAAAGGACCGGCACCGATACCAGAGGGACTGCTGGCAAAGTATGCACGAGGAAAGCACCTGGACATGGTGAGTGCATTTGCGCAGAGACTGGATGCTGGGGCATTTTAGAGTACATCGTCCAACGGCTGTGTCCTGCTGCAGCTGAAGGCAAGAACACCTGAAACTAGGACACGGACCCTTGGACCTCACCCATCATTCAGTGTGATCCATGTGGCTTGTCCTGTGTCTATTCAATGTCTGCTCTCAGTTCCCCACCCCTGTGTCTGCTCTCAGTTCCCCACTCTCCCCCTCCTCTGTGTCTGCTCTCAGTTCCCCATCCCCCTCAGTGTCTTTTCTCAATTCCCCACCCCCCCTTAGTGACTGCCTCTCAGTTTCCCACCTCCCTTAGTGTCTCCTCTCAGTTTCCCACCCCCCTTAGTGTCTCCTCTCAGTTTCCCATCCCCCTTAGTGTCTCCTCTGTTTCCCACCCCACTTAGTGTCTCCTCTCAGTTTCCCACCCCCCTTAGTGTCTCCTCTCAGTTTCCCAACCCCCTTAATGTCTCCTCTCAGTTTCCCACCCCCTTAGTGTCTCCTCTGTTTCCCATCCCCCTTAGTGTCTCCTCTGTTTCCCATCCCCCTTAGTGTCTCCTTTCAGTTTCCCACCCCCCTTAGTGTCTCCTCTCAGTTTCCCACCCCCCCCCTAGTGTCTCCTCTGTTTCCCACCCCCCTTGGTGTCTCCTCTGTTTCCCACCCCCCCTTGGTGTCTCCTCTGTTTCCCACCCCCCCTTGGTGTCTCCTCTGTTTCCCACCCCCCCTTGGTGTCTCCTCTGTTTCCCACCCCCCCTTGGTGTCTCCTCTGTTTCCCACCCCCCTTGGTGTCTCCTCTGTTTCCCACCCCCCTTGGTGTCTCCTCTGTTTCCCACCCCCCTTGGTGTCTCCTCTGTTTCCCACCCCCCTTGGTGTCTCCTCTGTTTCCCACCCCCCTTGGTGTCTCCTCTGTTTCCCACCCCCCTTGGTGTCTCCTCTGTTTCCCACCCCCCTTGGTGTCTCCTCTGTTTCCCACCCCCCTTGGTGTCTCCTCTGTTTCCCACCCCCCTTGGTGTCTCCTCTGTTTCCCACCCCCCTTGGTGTCTCCTCTGTTTCCCACCCCCCTTGGTGTCTCCTCTGTTTCCCACCCCCCTTGGCGTCTCCTCTCAGATTCCCACCCCCCTTAGCGTCTCCTCTCAGTTTCCCACCCCCCTTAGCGTCTCCTCTCAGTTTCCCACCCCCCTTAGCATCTGCCTCAGTTCCCCACCCCCACTCAGCGTCTGCCTCTCTGTTCCCCGCCCCCTCAGTGTCTTTCTCGGATCCCCGCCCCCTCAGTGTCTTTCTCGGATCCCCGCCCCCTCAGTGTCTTTCTCGGTTCCCCGCCCCCTCAGTGTCTGCCTCTCGGTTCCCCGCCCCCTCAGTGTCTGCCTCTCGGTTCCCCGCCCCCTCAGTGTCTGCCTCTCGGTTCCCCGCCCCCTCAGTGTCTGCCTCTCGGTTCCCCGCCCCCTCAGTGTCTGCCTCTCGGTTCCCCGCCCCCTCAGTGTCTGCCTCTCGGTTCCCCGCCCCCTCAGTGTCTGCCTCTCGGTTCCCCGCCCCCTCAGTGTCTGCCTCTCGGTTCCCCGCCCCTCAGTGTCTGCCTCTCGGTTCCCCGCCCCCTCAGTGTCTGCCTCTCGGTTCCCCGCCCCCTCAGTGTCTGCCTCTCGGTTCCCCGCCCCCTCAGTGTCTGCCTCTCGGTTCCCCGCCCCCTCAGTGTCTGCCTCTCGGTTCCCCGCCCCCTCAGTGTCTGCCTCTCGGTTCCCCGCCCCCTCAGTGTCTGCCTCTCGGTTCCCCGCCCCCTCAGTGTCTGCCTCTCGGTTCCCCGCCCCCTCAGTGTCTGCCTCTCGGTTCCCCGCCCCCTCAGTGTCTGCCTCTCGGTTCCCCGCCCCCTCAGTGTCTGCCTCTCGGTTCCCCGCCCCCTCAGTGTCTGCCTCTCGGTTCCCCGCCCCCTCAGTGTCTGCCTCTCGGTTCCCCGCCCCCTCAGTGTCTGCCTCTCGGTTCCCCGCCCCCTCAGTGTCTGCCTCTCGGTTCCCCGCCCCTCAGTGTCTGCCTCTCGGTTCCCCGCCCCCTCAGTGTCTGCCTCTCGGTTCCCCGCCCCCTCAGTGTCTGCCTCTCGGTTCCCCGCCCCCTCAGTGTCTGCCTCTCGGTTCCCCGCCCCCTCAGTGTCTGCCTCTCGGTTCCCCGCCCCCTCAGTGTCTGCCTCTCGGTTCCCCGCCCCCTCAGTGTCTGCCTCTCGGTTCCCCGCCCCCTCAGTGTCTGCCTCTCGGTTCCCCGCCCCCTCAGTGTCTGCCTCTCGGTTCCCCGCCCCCTCAGTGTCTGCCTCTCGGTTCCCCGCCCCCTCAGTGTCTGCCTCTCAGTATCCGTTCTCAGCTCCCCTCCCCACCTCTGAATCCACACCAACCCCCTGCCCCAGAATCTATTCTCCTTGTATAACCCAAGCCAATTGGTGTGATTCCTCCCCAACACCGTTCATGGTGCTGCCAATGTGGTCTCTCCATGTGTAACCAGACCAAATCGGTGTGATTCTTCCCAAAGGACGATAATTGCAGCCAGAGAGTGAAGAGTCGGCTGCGGCAGCTGGACAGGCAGAGTAAACAGGCACAGCGATCTGCGGCTCGCTTTGACCAGCTGCTGCCTGCGGTGGCAGGGTGAGGAGATGTACCAGGGCCTCGCTCAGAGTCCCTGTGCCACCCCTCTCTGCCCTGGGGTGGGGCAGAGGGAGCGCTGGGAGGGAGGGAGGGGTTGACGGGAGAGGGCTGGGAGGGAGGAGTTGACGGGAGAGGGCTGGGAGGGAGGGGTTGACGGGAGAGGGCTGGGAGGGAGGGGGTGACGGGAGAGGGCTGGGAGGGAGGGGGTGACGGGAGAGGGCTGGGAGGGAGGGGGTGACGGGAGAGCGCTGGGAGGGAGGGGGTGACGGGAGAGGGCTGGGAGGGAGGGGGTGACGGGAGAGGGCTGGGAGGGAGGGGGTGACGGGAGAGGGCTGGGAGGGAGGGGGTGACGGGCGAGGGCTGGGGGAGGGAGGGGGAGACGGGCGAGCGCTGGGGGAGGGAGGGGGAGACGGGCGAGCGCTGGGGGAGGGAGGGGGAGACGGGCGAGCGCTGGGGGAGGGAGGGGGAGACGGGCGAGCGCTGGGGGAGGGAGGGGGAGAAGGGCGAGCGCTGGGGGAGGGGGGAAAGGGGGGGCTGGGGGAGGGAGGGAGGGGGAAAGGGGGGCTGGGGGAGGGGGAAAGGGGGGGCTGGGGGAAGGGGGGCTGGGGGAGGGGAGGGCTGGGGGAGGAAAGGGGGGGCTGGGGGAGGAAAGGGGGGCTGGGGGAGGAAAGGGGGGCTGGGGAGGAAAGGGGGGGCTGGGGGAGGGAGGGGGGCTGGGTGAGGGCTGGGGGAGGGAGGGGGAAAGGGGGAGGGCTGGGGGAGGGAGGGGGAAAGGGGGGGCTGGGGGAGGGAGGGGGAAAGGGGGGGCTGGGGGAGGGAGGGGGAAAGGGGGGGCTGGGGGAGGGAGGGGGAAAGGGGGGGCCGGGGGAGGGAGGGGGAAAGGGGGGGGCCGGGGGAAAGGGGGGGCCGGGGGAAAGGGGGGGCCGGGGAGGGAGGGGGCAAGGGGGAGGGAGGGGGCAAGGGGGAGGGAGGGGGCAAGGGGGAGGGAGGGGGCAAGGGGGAGGGAGGGGGCAAGGGGGAGGGAGGGGGCAAGGGGGAGGGAGGGGGCAAGGGGGAGGGAGGGGGCAAGGGGGAGGGAGGGGGCAAGGGGGAGGGAGGGGGCAAGGGGGAGGGAGGGGGCAAGGGGGAGGGAGGGGGCAAGGGGGAGGGAGGGGGCAAGGGGGAGGGAGGGGGCAAGGGGGAGGGAGGGGGCAAGGGGGAGGGGGGGGCAAGGGGGAGGGGGGGGGCAAGGGGGAGGGGGGGGGCAAGGGGGAGGGGGGGGCAAGGGGGAGGGAGGGGGCAAGGGGGAGGGAGGGGGCAAGGGGGAGGGAGGGGGCAAGGGGGAGGGAGGGGGCAAGGGGGAGGGAGGGGGCAAGGGGGAGGGAGGGGCGGGGGGGATGTCGAAGGAGCACTGGGAGGGTGATGGGGCACGAGAGGGGGTGACGAGGGGGCACTGGGGGAAGGGAGATGAAGGGGGGTTATGAGGATAACCCTCTCCATGACTCCCTTGTCCCCAGTTTTCTGGAGGTCGATGAGGGCGAGGATTCATGCTTGATCCGACAACAGGACATCGCTGAGGCTGTGGACATCACCAGCAGCTCGAAGGTGGGCAGCCTGTGGTCAGTCCTCTCGGGCGTGGGCAATTGGGTAGGGTGCATAGAGGGAGAGTAGGGCGATCAGATGGGGTGGGGTAGTGGATAGTGGGTGATTGGATGGAGGCAGTGGAGTATCGGGTGGGGTTCAGACGAGGGGCACTGGGAGATCAGGTGGGGTGTGCAGCCAGGTAGTAGGGCGATCAGACAGGAGCGCAATGGGAGATCGGGTGGGGGAGGATGGGTGGTGGGGGATTGGAGGGGGGCAGTATGGGTTTGGGTGGTGAGGGATCGGGTGGTGAGTGGGACGGGCAGTGGCGAATCAGGTGGTGGGGTTTGGACTGGGGAGGGGCAGTGGGGATCAGATGGTGAGTCAGGGAGGGGCAGAGGGATCGGGTGGGGAGTGAAGCATTGGGCAGGGGCTGAGGGATCTGGCGGGGAGTAGCAGTTGGTGATCAATAGGGTAGTGAGGCATCAGGCAGGGGCAGAGGGATCGGGCGGGAGGGGCAGTGGGTGATTAGGTAGGGAGTGAGGGAGATCAGATGGACTAGAGAGAGAGGAGAGTCAGTGGCAGTGAAGTTTGGATTTGGGGCCTTTTTTTGGGGAGA